>NC_066621.1:162513397-162830897 GCF_025201925.1 Gopherus flavomarginatus | reverse complement strand
CTGCATTTTTGAAGAATATCCCAGTTTCTAAGATATGTAGAGCAGCTACTTGGTCTTCAATCCATATGTTTTCAAAGTATTACACCCTGCTCTGTGCTGTCAGATGTTATGTGGCACTAGGTTCTGCAGTTCCACCTTGAGTTCTGGATCCTGTTCCAAAGCCCCCTTCTCCTTCTGAGGATATTGCTTGGAAAGTACCAGAAATGGAGCGTGCACAGGGACCTGAGCTGAAGAAGGAAATGTTAATCACCCTGTGCAGTAACTGTAGTTCTTTGAGATGTGTGTCCATTTGGGTGCTTCATTACCCACTGAAGATGACTGAATAGAGGAGGAACTGAGGGCAGTTCATCAATGCACCCCTGTATAGACTTGGTGTCTGCCAGAAAGAGGCATAGGGCACATGCATGAGCCAAATGGGCACTGCTAGCTAGAAATCTCTGATCAAGGGCTCAGGAGGCGCACTTGAAGTGGAGCACCCATATGGGGATAGGTTTCCAAGAACTATAGTTACTGCATAGGGTGAATAACTTTTCCTTCCCAGGATAGAGTCCCTTATCCTGTAAGTATGGCCTACATTATTTGTTTCTAGATTGTAGCCTTTTATTTTATTCAGTTAATTTTGTAATGTGGTATTCCAACACTGTGGGTTTAGCTCTGGTCGCTACAGTTTCAAGCTCAACAGAGTGAAAGTCATCTCTGCTAATTGCTTCAGATTTAGAGTCTCTAGGAACACATAAAGACCAAGGGTAGTGATCACACATACATTTACAAGTACAAGGACTAGTCTGTTTTATAAGTTTTATTAAAGTTACAGTTAAAGTTATGATTACCTAAGCATATAGAAAT
Organism: Gopherus flavomarginatus; assembly: GCF_025201925.1. NCBI lineage: Eukaryota > Metazoa > Chordata > Testudines > Testudinidae > Gopherus > Gopherus flavomarginatus. The sequence goes on along the minus strand of NC_066621.1, from coordinate 162,830,051 downwards.
TTTATAAAGACTTATGCATATGTCACAAATAGGGTCATACTCACATCCTTAATGATATTCTTAAGGTCTGATGGCTCCCTTGGCAATTGATCATCAGTAGAGGGATGGTTCCTGATAGAGATTCCCATAGGAAGCTCAATTTTCCTAATCTGGACACCTTATAATGGGATTCTGACTATACCTCATTACCGTTTACATACATCTTGGACCCTGTGGTTAGGGCATGTGTTAGAAAAACATGACTACCAGAGATCTTGTAAGCAAAAATTACTTTTACTGTTAATTTTTCACAATATCAACCATTGGTTCATCTTTTCACGTAATCTTGTGGCATAAGCATAGGTGCCAACTCCGTGGATGTTCCGGGGCTGGAAGGAAGAGATGGAGTGAGGACATAGGGTCATTCTTTGGTCACTTACTTATGTCAAGCATTTCTTAAGCCTATGGCCAAGTATAGCTAAGCTGAACATCTTACAGGCCTCAGCCTGTATACCTTGTGTTTCAGTCCTAATTACTTAGATACCTAATGCATACTTATCCATTCTGACTACTGACAGTCTTATATGTCTATAATCCTACAATTTAACTCTGTTTATCATATAGTGATTATATATGATATAACATGTTAGTTAATCATAATATAACACAATAAATGAACAATAAACTAAAATCATTGGCTACAAGATGTATACATTTACATATAGGCATATTAAAAATGCATGTTATTTGCTTGCACCCAGTTTACCAAGCGATCCAGATTGCTCTGTATCAGTGGCCTGTCCTTTTCATTATTTATCGGTGCCCCAATTTCTGGAAACAAACCCACTTGATGATGATGATTCCTTCTTTATTTACATTTTTGAGACCTATCTGTTAGCCAATTTATAATGCATTTAATGTATGGCAAGTTAATTTAATATTATTTTAGTTCTTTTAACCAAAATGTCATAGAGTACCAAATCAAACCTTTACATAGGTCTAAGAATGCTATGTCAAAACTATAATTTCATCAACCAAACTTATCTTATTTTAAAAAATTATCAAGTTAGGCAGTATCTGTTTTCCATAAACCATGTTGCATTATTACATTACCAACCTTTCATTCTTTAAAAATTGAGTCCCATGTCAGCCACTGTATTATTTGGTTGGGATCCATGTCAGGCTGACAGGCCTATAATTACCCAGGTGGTCCCCTTTACACTTTTGAAAAATTGGCCCAACCTTTGCTTTCTTTCAATCTTCTGGAATTTCCCCAGTGCTCCAAGACTTACTGAAAATTATTAACAGTCCAACGAGTTCCTCAGGCAGTTCTTTTAAAACTGTTGGATGCAATCAATCTGGACCTGATAATTTAAATATGTCTAACTTTAGTAGCTTCCGTTTAACATCCTGAAGAGATACTAGTGGAATGAAAAGAGTGTTACCAAATAAAGACATTTTGTTTTGAGGGAGCTGTTGGCCAATGTATTCTTGGTCTCTTGTTTCTGAAGACAGGGAATGTCATAGATGTCCCAAACACAGTCAGACTGTAAGCTTCTTGTACTAGGGACTATCTTTTTGTTCTGTACTTGTACAGTGTCTAGTACAGTTTCTGGTCCATGAATAGAGCTCTTATGTACTACAGTAATACAAATAATAAATTTAAATTGATTGTTCCCTTTTTGACTTTGTACTCTGCTTAGATTTCCCCATCTATAAAATGGGGATATTTACCTACCTCATAGTGTGTCAAAGTTTTAAGCATTTAATATTTGATCCTGTATGCACCCTTAGAAACTTAAATTTTACATTTGTGGGTTCTAGTTTCTAAGAGCCAAATCCTGGTCTTGAGCACAGAAGTCAAGTGAAAGGACTTTGCTCATGGAAAATGCACATACATCAGAGCTAGGGAAGGAATTTTGCTTCAGCATCCTGAGGTGCCAGGTTGAGGCATCCATGTAACAGTAAGCATACCAGAAAAATGACAGGGGCCCACTGTTGTCCCTGTGGAGTTCTGCATCAGTGAATCCCACTGACCACCATTGCCATTTTTCTGGCCTTTCTACAATGTCCTTATTCCTCCTCCTTCACAGAAAGCCACTATAGTGCACAACTCTGCTGCAAGTGTGGGTTGCAGAGTCCTCTAAATCACCTAAGCACAGCTCAGCTCTTCTTCTTGCTTCTGCTGCATTTCAGGAAATGCATCCATTTGGGGGAGGATTTTTTGCCTTATTCACTTTTGGAAATATGGTGACTTGGAGATGAAACTGTTTCTCTTCCTGTATTTATAGAATTTTGCTCCCCTGAAAGTTTCGTGGGATGGTAAAAGTTGAAGCTCCTTACTCCTAGCAATTCCTACATTCTTACAAATCTTTTCCAGAACTGTGGGTCAGTGAACAACTGTTGCTAGTGTAACCCACACACTTCCTGGGTGTGGTGTTCTGTCCCACCTAGTGGCACTGAGCCCACTTAGAGAGAGATTAATGAGTTTGCTCTACAGCCTTAACTAACAGCCAGTTGGCTTTTAGTTCAAGCAGTAGAGGGTCATGCACTAAGCTCCAGAGGTTACTGGATCAATCCTGTCTGCCAATGATTAGGGCCTGTCAGCGTTACACTAGCATCACCTCTAGCATTTTCATCAGTCCCCCTTTAAGCAATGCTTTATATCCTCACTTAACAATATAGGCATTTTGTTTCCTTAATGGGAATGAGAGCCTGCTATTTGAGAATTAAATAAATTCTCAGTCAGAAAAGCTAGATTAGTCAAGATTCAGGTTTTTGTCACACTTTCCTGAAATATATTTGTATTTTGTAATGTTTACAGTTTTTAATTGACATTAATATGGTTTGAGACCTTACAACTGGAGATTCATAAAGTTGGAGGACTTCAACCAGAAGTTCTGGGCCTGATGTAGGAAGTACTTGGTGAAATTTTTACAGCCTGTGTTGCCTACAATGGTCCTTCTGGCCTTCAAAATCTATGAATCTATGAAAAGCTCAGATCAGTAATTTCATTTCACAAGGATTAGTGCAAATGTTTTCTTCATCAATGTGTATGTTAATACTTGCATGCTGCCTCTCTTTTACCTTGCATTTCATTTAGAGTACCAACACAGCCAAAATCAGTATTTCATTAGACTTTTGTATCAAAAAGTGAAATTGTGAATTTCAAATGATTTTTCAGGCCTGTTCAATCTTTAATTCTGAGTTTGCAAAGACACCAATTAAATTTCATGTAATTTTACATTTCCTTGTGATTATAAGAGATTGTGCTTCTACTGATCTTGTCCTAATTAGCCTTTGCAAAGTCCTCATGCCTGAACTAATAGGAGAAAAATGAAACTTCCCTGGAATTTTCTTCTTTTTGGCATCTTAGCATATTGCTCAAAATTAAGAAGAGCATTACACAGTCTCAAATCCTACTCTATCAGCCTATAAATTGAAGTCAGAATTACACACAAAATACCAGCAACTTTCTTCTGTTTTCTAGATCTCAGAAGTCTTTCAGCAATTCTGAAATCTTCTTTCAGTGTAAACAGGCTTGCACTCCTGAGAGTCATTAACAAGCCTCCATGACTTTTGCACAGCTTAGAAGAGAGGTAAGAATAACTGCCCAGCCACTCTTCAGGATTTCTGTTCCCAAGGATGTAGCATGACTATGGGGCAGCAGTATTCAAAGGCTGCACTCTTTAGAAGTGGTGATTTCCCTGAAAATTATTCTTATATTTTTGTTTGACCTAGGCTAAATGACAACAAAAGTAAACTTCTGAAAATCAGGCAGAGTATTGCTGATTGTTCTACTATTGCAGTGATGTATAATCACTCAACTTAAATGAGTCATGTGGCTCATGGCTGGTTCTGCAGATTGTTGACAATTTCCTTCCCCTTGCTTTCAGGAGAGATCTTTGCCTTATCTGGATTCCTGCATTATTCAGTGTCTAAAGTGTCACTTGAAGCCTAGCAGGATATAATAGGGCAAGTGGAATAGTCAAGTGCTTAGGTCTATCCATCGGGAAAGGATTCAATTTATTTTTCTTTGACACCTGGTGCCAAATTTTCAAAGGTATGTTTCTCAACGAGCTAGTTGTGTTCTTTCCCAATAGAACGAGGTTTTTTCAGGACACAGCAGGTGTGCAACAATTATACAGATTTTTGTAGGTGTTTTCACTCACATTCAGTCAAATGCTAGATTTTTTCAGGTAATGCAGTGCTTACTATTCTAGGTTCTGACATTGCCATATCATCATAGTATTTGAATGTCAGGTTTCTAGCTATGAACCAAATAACAAATTAGCATAATTATGCCCAATCTTGGATAACAGTAAGAGGTCTCTGCACTGTAAGTAGACTTTTATTGCTGCTATTTGCTATAGATGGGTCAGCTTAATTTGTAGATTTTCTCTGCTTAATTCTGTCCCCAATCCTTTCTTTCTAATAGCTATTTATCATTCCCCTAGCAAAACAAATGAGAGAAGAGATAAATATAATGCATCCCTCTGAGGCATGCGATAGGAGCTTGTTTCAATATGACCTTTTGATCAAGATTTTATAGCTCCCTTTTTCATAAATGAAAAGGTCTTTTGGCTAATTAAGAAAGAACTCTTCAATAATTGTACAAAGCTGAAGCATTGATGTAGCTTTTTGCTCTCTAGGTGGCATCTAAGCTCCACAGAAAAACTTTATTTTTTATTGAAATATGACATATTGCAGATGAAACTCTAATGGATGGAGTCTGTGATCTACTAAACTTACTTTGGGATGCATGTGCTTTCCACTTAAAATGGCTGCAGATGGCTAGCGGGGAATTCCCCTTGTTCAGGGGACCTCTCTGCTGGTGGAGGTGGCTCTGCCACCTCCTGTGCCAGTTGTTCCATCCCAGTTACTCCTGCACAGACATCAAGTGCTGCTTCCCTTGGCAGTTTGTCTCCATGGTTAATCACTCTTACAAAAATGTGGCTTTTTAATTTCCAGCCACTGCTTCTTGCTATGTCTTTCTTGTCTGGATTAAAGAACCTGCTAATGTCTGCTACTTTCTCCTTGTGAAGGTACTTAAACATTGTAATAAAGTCATCTTCAGTGTCGCACTATAGGGCATATTTTACAAGTCCTCAGATCATCTTTGTGGCTCTTCTGTGCACCCACTCCAATTTTTCAACTTCATTTTTAAAATGCAGACCTCAGAACTGGATGCAGTATTCCTGGGTCAATTTAACAAAATACCATCTGATATGCTGCAGCCCCCATGAACATTCATAGTGGCAATTCATAATCATTCATTGTCATTATGAACGGTTATGAACTGCCACAGTGAATGACAATGAACAGTCATTGGTCCAGGAAATGCAAGCAAGAATGACTCTATAGCCTGGCAGTTAGGGCACTCCCCTAGGATGTAGAAATATCCAGTTCAAGTCCCTGATCTAATGACTGTTTATAAAAAGTGGAACAGCTTCAACAGAGGAAAAGATAATCCCATGCCAGAATAACCTAGTGGCTAGGTTGTTTCTTGCAATATGGGAGATCCGAGTTCAAATTGCTTTTCCACCTCAGGCTCAATTGAACTTGGGTCTTCCACAAACAAAAAGTAAAAGCAAGGTCCTCTTCTTCCCTACTACCCTCAACATTTTGTGAATCTAGTCCTCCATTACTTATGTCAAAATGCCCAAAATTGAAATGAAAAATTTTGAGTAGAGTTAAAACTGAATGTATCAGTTTGACATACCTGAAATGTTTTTTTTTTGGTTCATTCAAAATTAAGTGAATTTGTAAATAGTTTGGATCAACCAAAACTGCATTTTTTGTCAAGTAAACAATTTGAAGAAAATATTTGTCCAGTTCTAGTTATCAGTGGCTGAATGTCTGGCATATCCCAAGACAGGGAATACCCGTCTTGCGATATGGTATGGGACTCATCCTCCTGGTCTGGTGGTCTATAGATGACACCCACCACAACATCACCCTTGTTTCTCTCGCCTATAAACCTAACCCAAAGACCCTCAACAGGCTTTTCTCCAGTTTCTTACTGGGACTTTCAGCAATCATACTGTTTTCTTATGTACAGTGCAACTCCTTCATCTTTTCTCCCCCGGCTTGTCCTTCCTGAACAGTTTATACCCATCCATGACAGTGCTCCAGTCATGTGAGTTACCCCACCAAGTCTCTGTTAGTCCAGTCATAGTTCTTTGACTGTGCCAGGACTTCCAATTCTTCCTGCTTGTTTCCCAGGCTTCTTGCATTTGTGTAAAGGCTCTTAAGATAACTAGCTGATTGCCCTGCTTTCTCAGTATGAATCAGGAAGCCTTCCCTGTTGTACCCTCCTCTTTGTGTTTCCTCCCAGTATCCCACTTCCCTCAGGGCTTAGGTCTCCATCCCCTGGCAAACCTAGTTTAAAGCCCTCCTCACTGGGTTAGCAAGTCTGTCTGTAAAGATGCTCTTCCCTCTCATCGTTAGGTGGATCCCATCTCTTCCAATCAATCCTTTATGTAATGTTTAAGAAAAGTTTTGTAAATGAGTTCCAATAGTTCATGGATTAGGGACTCAACCTTATGGGGTTCCACAGGCTTCTGTATAGATTATTTAGGTTAATCTTTCTATCTACCCAATGGGACTCAGTGCTCAGTCTAAAAGATACCATCAGAGGTGCTTAGTTTTGCAGTTGTCAAACTGTGGATTTGTGCTTGTTAACAGCAAAAGTGTTTTAAAATAAATAAATAGTATCTAGGGGTGAGAAATAACAGACCTCAACTCTATTGCCCCTCTGCAAATTTGTGTACACAGAGTCAATCCCTTACCTCTCTCTAAAAGTGCTAAGTTTAAAAAAGTTCAATGAATAGAAGATTGTTGGGGGTGGAATAGATCTGGACAAGGAGAAGAAGTCTGGAGACAAATGTGAGAAGTAATGGTCATATGCTTGTTTTATTTAAAATATTATATGTTTGCTGTTGAAGACAAAAATCCAGAATACTTAATGTTGTTTTAGTTAAATAAAACAATTTAAATGTCTGTCTGATAATGTTCTCCTCCTAATACAGCATGGCAAGAAAATCCTCCAAATATTAATGATTAACCTGTTGAATTGGAGATAGTTCACTTCCCAGTGACTTCATAAATATCTGCTTCAATTAACTTTGGTAAATGAAATAACCAATCATTCATTTTCTGATATAGCTGCAAAACTAATCTGAAAAGTTTTCAAAATAAATCACTGTTTAAAAATGTATAGTTTGTACCTTTTAAAAAATGAAACCTACATCTATCTATGAGTTCTGAGGACTATGTATTAAGGTTATAACAATCAACAAGAATGCACTTTTATATAGAAAACCATGGTTAAATTGTGTCTTCCTGACTAATGATTTAAATCAATTTGATTTAAATCAAATCCACTGTGGGAGTGACTCCCCAACCACCATCCTCCGTCTCCTCCTCTTGGAAGTCATGGAATTCCCATCACTAGCACAATGCATCCCAGGCCTTCCGGTTGATGGGGTCTTCTTCTGATCTCTTCCCTCAGATGACTTTTCCAAACCACTCTCTGCCATAGTACCTGTGCAGAGAGCTTGAAAATGGTTTCTTACCTCTATCTGCATTGGGGGTACATGGGTTCTCCTCTTTCTTCTTCTGGAGGTCACATGCTGCCAATTTTCTTCCCCATTGTGCACTGCCTTCTCTGATTCTTCAGCATGCTGTGCCTCCAGTACTAAATGTGGACTTCTGTCATAAACAGATAGCTAAGGGTTAATGTTCTTTCACCTGTAAAGGGTTAACACAGGGAACCAAACACCTGACCAGAGAACCAATCAGGAAACAAGACTTTTTCAAATCTGGGTGGAGGGAAGTTTTGGGTGTGAGTTCTTTGTTCTTTGTCTTGGGTCTGACCCTCTCGGCTCTGAGAGTGATTTTTCTATCTCCAGGCTTTCTAATCTTCTAATTACAAGTTGTAAGTACAAGGATAGTAAGACAATAGGTTTATATTGTTTTTCTTTTGTATTTACATGTGTGTAGTTGCTGGAATGTTTTAAATTGTATTCTTTTTGGATAAGGCTGTTTATTCATTTTTTTTCCTTTTAAGCAATTGACCCTGTATATTGTCACCTTATTACAGAGATCCTTTTATGTCCTTTTTTCATTCTTTTTATATAAAGCTTTCTTTTTAAAACCTGTTGGAGTTTTTCTTTAGTGGGGACTCCAGGGAATTGAGTCTGCAGCTCACCAGGGAATTGGTGGGAGGAAGAAGTCAGGGGGAAAATCTCTTTGTGTTAGATTTACTAAGCCTGACTTTGCATACCCTCTGGGTAAGGGGGAAGAGAGATTAGCTCTCTCGGTACGTGTGTTTCCAGGACTTGAAACAGGGAGGGTAGAATCCCTTTGTTTAGATTCACAGAGCTTGCTTCTGTATATCTCTCCAGGAACCCAGGGAGGGAACACCTGGAGGGGAGGAGGGGGAAGGGAAATGGTTTATTCCCCTTTGTTGTGAGACTCAAGGAATCTGAGTCTTGGGGTCCCTCAGGGAAGGTTTTGGGGAGACCACAGTGAGCTAGGCACTGTATAATTCCTAGCTGGTGGCAGCAATTACCAGGTCCAAGCTGGTAACTAAGCTTGGAGGTTTTCATGCTAACACCCATATTTTGGATGCTAAGGTCCAGATCTGGGAAAAAATGGTATGACAACTTCTATCCAGAAAGTCTTCATTTTCTCTGATGCAATGCAGTGTTGATATTTGGGTCTCCAGTCCTTCAACCTTCTCTTCCAGTATGGAGACCAGTTGCACTTGGTGCAGACAAAGTTGCTTCTGTCCTCTGGGAGAAAGACAAACATGGCACATCCTTTGCAGGTCACAACAGCTGATCACTCACTATCCATAGTCTTCCTTCTAAGAGCCTCATCAGATATTATATTTACTGCTCACAGAAGACTGAAAGGCAAAATCTCCTTGGGAACTCCCCCCAGGTAAACACCCTCTGATTGCTTCTCCTCTGTTCGCAGCTCACTCAGTTCGCAACTTTTAGTAACTTTTAGTAATTACAAAAACAGCAATATATGCATGGATTGCTGTACTGTGACTTTGTAAATTGCTACAGGTAGGCTTTCCTATGCATTGTTAACGATTATGTAAATTTTTTGGGGTAGGAATAGTTTTAGCTAGATACTGAGCCTTTTGGCCCATACAGGTGATCAACAGTATAGATGATTTGATCTCTAATATGCATATTACTTGGTATTTGTTTCTAATCCAGGAGATGTAGACAATCTATTTTTCATGACATTCCACTTTGGAGTAGATAAATGACTTCCTGGGTGTGACCTTGATGATTCTGTTTGAGGATGGCTGTTTTATTACAGAAATGGACCATGTGTTGGTAAGCATATTTCAAAAAATTCAAACATGCTAACATTTGTAATTTCAAGGATTCTTAAAAAAGGCAAGGCAGATTAGAACTATATTGAAAAGGTCACAATAAAGAAAAAATCCTGACACAATCTTAATTGACTGTGACTCCATCATATTACTCATTTGGCTAGATCTGCAAAAATATTCCTCACTATAAGAATTTTTTTGTTGACCTCTTAAACGAATATATTGAAATAGCACAAACTTAAGCTGTGACCTTATGTTTAATTCTCTCGCTTCAAAATTAGTCCCCAAATTTATATTTTGCATATTCAAAGTCTAAATAATCTCTTATTTACAGAGTACATAGGAGATGTCTGTTCAGCTGCTAGGGTACATGTGGGTGAATATTTTAGTTTTGTTTTGCATATCATTATATTAAAACAAAATTGAAAATCCCTAGGTTTCTCAAATATACTTGCATCAGAACATTATAATTTAAAATAACTGAAAGTTGTAGGCTTCAATGAACTGAAATTTCTGAGGGATTTATCTGTACAAGAATGTGCATTAATTTATGGATACCAATTATCAGATGAAAAGTGGTAGCTCTCAGTAACTTTGTCCACTGACAACCAACATGTTTTTACTGTAATTTCATTATTAAACCTTCATTTTTGAGCTTATTGGCCCTAGAAAGGTTCTAGATGAACCCTCTTGATCACATTGCCAAAAAAAAATTGCTAGCAACTCTAAAAGAAAAGCCACAAGTTGAAGGTAGAACACTTACAGCAGTAAGTTTATTCCTACTATAAATATGTGAACTTGACGTATGGGTAAATGTAGACGTGCAAATCCATCCGTGCAGGGCCTCCTGCTGGTCTCTCAGAGAATTAGCTTTTTTCAACTCCGGGGTGCCCTCTTCAGGCCAGTGATCTGCTGCCTCCTGGCCCCCTTGTCCCTCCCAGGACCCAGTGCCCCTTTATCTGGGGTGCTGCCCCCCATCAGTATCCCAACAATCTGGGTCTCCCCTCCCTGGAGAACCCCCAACCCACAATCCCCACTTTGCCTCAGTTTTGGCTACTGCCAAGTCTCCATCTAGCCCCCGTTCACTGGGGCAGACTGCAGTATCAGTCACTCATCATAGGCAAAGTGGTTTGGACCTGCGGCCTTTGCCTACCCCTTGGACTGTCCCCTGCAACTCCCATTACCTGTTGGCCTTATGCTAGGCCACAGCCTGGGGCTTTCCAGGCAGGAGCTCCCCAGCTACTCTGCCTTTCCCCAGCCCTGCTCCACTCAGGTACCCATGTCTAGATCCCTTCAGCCAGGTCCTTCTCCCTCTACAGGCAGAGGGAGACTGTTTGTTGCTGGCTTCCCTGGCCTTTTTATACACGCCAGTTGTGTCCAGATTAGGGTGTGGCCCAGCTGTGGCCGCTTCCCCAATCAGCCCAGCTTTTAGAACTGCAGCTTTCAAGCCCTCCCAGGCCGCTTTTTAAACCCTCAGGGCAGGAGTGGGTAATCACGCTGCTACTGGTAAAAATCAAATTGGATAAAATACAATTTGTAATAGTACCAGAGAAAAGAGCAAATGGGGTTGCAGGGGGCCTGATTTTCCTCTTATGTACTCCACTGGAAATCAGGCTTTTCCAGTTTTCATTAACTGTTTGTCCATTACTGCCCAGAACAGTAGTGCCCAACCTTACTACACATAGGTTGACCGGATAGCAAGTGTGAAAAATTGGGAAAGGATGGGGAATAATAGGTGCCTATATAAAACAAGGTCCCAAATATTGGGACTGTCCATATAAAATCAGGACATCTGGTCACCCTAATTACACAGGAGGGCTACATACACCTAAGTGCAACCTTGTGTGGGCCAAACAGATTCTACATATTTTAATAACATTTTAAGTCTTCTGTATGGATTTATATTTTAAGTTCAGCTTGTTTTGTATGTGTTAGGTTATTTCTCTGAACAATCTTGGATGTTTACATACTTGTGTCAACTAAAATGATGTAAACATGACAACAAAATGCAAATAAATCAGGTGTTAGTAAATTGTTTTGAAGCAGGCTGAGGGCCTTGTGAAATGCTCTGTTGGGCCTGTATAGCCTCCAGGCTGGGCACCCCTGGCCTACCCCTGGCTTAGAACATTCCCTAAAATTTTGGAATTGATTGGGTCTGGTGGGCAAAGCTGATCATGTTACAAGCAGATGGACAGAGAAATGCCAGTGAGCTGAGTGGAGGGCTTTGTCAACCTCAGCCAATTATAACTTAAATTTTCCCCCAAAACCCCAATTAATTAAGCTGCCACTGGGCTTTGATTATAGTATTATTATATTTATGAGTGTGTGTGTGTGTAAAATATATAATATAGAATGGTTCTTGCAGCATTCAATTAACTTGTCACAGTATTTCTGCAAAATGCCATCGGAGTCTGAGGCATTCTATTTGGTTGCAGAACCACATGAGCTAACAAACCCCATCCAGTTGGATATTACACCCACAAACAGACTTCTTCTCTTCAGGCATCAGTGTACTTTGGTGCAGAGAAAAAATCCGTTAGCAATGTTTGCCTGTAACAGGAGAGAATCCTTCCTTCATCCAAAGAATGGATGCAGGCCTGTCTCGAAGGGGATAATATAAGCTATTGGGGGCGGGAGGGCGGGGGATTGGAAGCCCACTTGAAGACTGAGGATTCATGCACAGTGTATTGGGAGTGGCATTGGAAAGACCAGCTTAAGAGTTCTTCTTTTCGTGTTTCATGGGCATCAGTGGCAGGCTGAATAGCAGTTACTCTGAAGCCTATAGAATTGAATAAATATGCAATTCTTTCTGCAGAAACATCCCTTATGGCCAGACTATCTGCTGTTATAGACACTGGATCTGAAGTGACTGTTATATTTCAGTCATTCTACCAACAGATGCTTAGACATCTGCCTATACAGCCACTGACTGGCCTTGGTCTGTGTGGCCTCAGCATGGATGAATACCCCTACCAAGGGTATGTCATAGTGCACCTGGAATTCCCAGAGGAGGTTGCTGGGGTAAGAGAAGAGGTAGACACAGCTGCCTTAATATGTCCTGACCCTAAAGGGACCTCTGATGTATCTGTGCTGACAGGGCCCAACTCCAGTCTCTTCAAGGTACTCAAGCATTACAGCAGACGACGTGCTGGGGACCAGTACCTGAATACCCTGAGGATCCATACGCTTTGTGCTGATGCCTATAGGAAAATTGAGAGTGCTAAAAAGGAGATATCTGGGGTACTGGAGTACGAGGGCACAACCCCCTTAGTAAGGATGGAGTGAGAAGTGCTTGTCATGAGTACCAGGCTGAAAGGCAGTAAAGGGGCATTAGCAATGGTAGAGCAGCTGGTTGAAGGAGAGCTCCCGGAAGGAGTGCTGGTCCCCAGCGGAGTCATAACCCTACCTGCTGAAGCCCAGGAAAAGGTGACTATACTGATTGCTAATGAAAACAAGTCGTGATGTTGTTGTGAAGCAAGGACATAAGATACCAGACCTCTTTGAGCTTGAATCAATTGCAAAACCCCAGTGTGAAACTCAAGTTCCAACAATAGACCCAGCAAAGTCTGACTTTGGAGATTCATCATTGTCTGAGGAGTGGAAAGATCGCCTGACGAGGAAACTTCATGAAAAATCCAAGGTGTTCTCACTGCATATGTGGGATGTGCAAAAGGAGTAGAGCACAACATAAGACTACATGACTCTCGACCTTTCAGGGAGAGATCTAGGAGGAATGCTCTCTCTGAGATGGAAGATATGTGACATCAGTATCAGGAGCTGGCTGCGAATCGCATCATTACAGAGTCCTGCAGCCCATACGCCTCACCCTTTGTGGTGGTTCATAAAAAGAATCGGAAAATCTGGATGTGTATTGACTACCACACCCTAAACAGCCATACTGTGGTTGACCAGTACACTATGCCTTGAGTCCAAGATGTCTTAGATTGTTTGCTGGGAAGCCAGTGGTTCTCTGTGTTGGATCTTCAGAGTGGATACTACCAGATCCCTCTGGGTGAAGAAGACAAGGAGAAGACAGCCTTTGTCTGCCCATTAGGGTTTTACCAGTTCAAACGCATGCCCCAAGGGATTTCTGAAGCACCTGCCACATTTCAATGTCTTATGGAGAAAGTTGTGGGAGATATGAATTTACTGCAAGCGTTAGTTTATTTGGATGACCTGATTGTGTTTGGAAGAACCTTGGGGGAGTATGAAGAAAGACTTCTTAAAGTGTTTGACAGGTTGGAGGCCTATGGACTGAAGCTTTCAACTGACAAATGCCAGTTCTGCAGAACTTCAGTGAAGTTTGTGGATCACATTGTGTCTCAAGAAGGTGTGAGTACTGATCCTAATAAAATAGAAGCACTCACTACATGGTCATGTCCAAGTAACTACAGAGAACTAAGGTCTTTCTTGGGTTTAGTGGCTACTATCGCAGATTTGTGAAAAACTATGCTACAATTGTAAAATCTCTGAATGATCTTACCAGGGGACACTAGTCCAACAAAAACAAATCTAAGACCAAGAATAAGGAGAGTCCCCAAAACCTCCTGTGCAGAGACACTATGGCTCCTTCAAACCATTTGGGCTACGGTGAGATGAGAGATGTGAAAGGGCTTTTCGAGAAATCATGACTTGCCCAACTCATGGTCCAGTCCTGGTCTTTGCTGACCCAAGCAAGCCATTTATCCTGCATAATGTTGCCAGTTTGGAGGGTCTGGGAGCAGTACTATACCAGGAAGTGGAAGGCAAATGTAAATCTGTAACCTAACCCGGAGAGTAAACTACTATTGAGAAAATGGACCAAACTCAAACTGATACAGGGAGTGCTACATCGAGTGACCATGGATCCTTTACAAAAGCAATGAGCACAACTGGTGCTGCCAAAAGAGTACAGAGCCCTGGCCACGAGGGCCCTGCATGATGACTTTGGACATTTAGGGATGGAGAGGACCCTGGAATTTATTTGTAGTAGGTTCTATTGGACCCGGATGGCTGAAGTTGTTCGCAGGAAATGTAAGACATGCGCTCAATGTGTTCAGAGGAAAACTCTGCTCATGAGGCTACATATCTGAAGAACATCACCAGCAGCAAACCTTTGGAGCTGGTGTGCAGATTTCTTGTCTTTAGAAGTAGACAAGGAATGTCGGGAACATTTTAGTAGTGACTGACCATTTTACGCAGTATGCACAGGCATATCCCACATGTGATCAGAGGGCCCAACTGTCACTCGAGTATTGTGGGAGAAATACTTCTCAGTTTATGGATTCCCAGCTCGGATACACTCTGACCAGGGATGGGACTTTGAGAGTCACCTTCTGAAGGAGGTGCTAAGGATAGCAGGAATTAAAAAGTCTAGGACAACGCCTTATCACCCGCAAGGTGACCCTCAACCAGAGAGGTTCAATCAAACCCTGTTAAATATGTTGGGGACTTTGCAACCAGAGCAGAAGGCAACCTGGAGCCAGCACGTGGCATTTCTGGTGCATGCATACAACGCCACAAAGAACGATGCTATGGGAGTCACCCCATAACTCTTGATGTTTGTGAGAGAAGCAAGGTTACCCATAGATTTGTGCTTTGGTGTATCAGAGGATGGAGATAGTTATGAAACTCATCAGCAATACATATTCCAACTAAGAGAAAAGCTGTGGGATACTTATCACTTAGCTATGTCCGCAGCTCAGAAGAATTCAGACTGCAACAAACATCAATATGATGCTAGGGTGTGTTCGCAGGAGCTCCAGCTAGGGATAGAGTCCTGCTGCAAAATTCGGGTATTGCTGGCAAACACAAGATTGCTGATAGATGGAAGGCAATACCTTACCTGGTGATGGAAAAGCTAGGAGATCTACTGCTCTACAAGGTCAAACCTGAAGTGGGTCCAGGGCAAATAAAGATGGTTCATAGAAACCTTTTGCTCCCTGTGGGTGAATTGGTAGGCATCTCTTATGAGATGGGCCACAACAGGGCAACTGGCAGAACAAAAGTGCTAGACCAAAGGTGCCATCCAACATGGACAGCGGGCCCCCTGCAGCTAACTTACCCCTATTCAGCACATCTGAGAGTGAGTCTGAGGAGGAAGACATGACCATAGTGTATTCTGGAATGGAGACAAGATTTTAGTGTCGATCAGCTGAACCAAGAGAGAGCTCTCTCTCCTCAGCTTTAAACCCCATGGCATAAGTATTTAGTCCCATTACAGGACCCCCCCTGTGATTACACACACAGGTTATTGGACAGTGGAGACATACAGGTGGAGTGTGTCCTGGGAACCTTAGACTGTCCACTGTTAGTACCAGGAATGCAGGGGCCTATCCCAGTAGCTGAGGGACCCTCAAAGGAAACCTCTCCATCCATCACTCAAGAGGAGGTCCCCCCCCACCCCTGTAACAGAGATTCTCAATAGATGGGACAGGGTAATAAGACGAGTAAAACGGTTAACTTATGATGCACGTGGGGTGATTAATGAGGAGCCAATACGTTTAGCACACAGGCTTGTGGAAGCCATAGTGGGCTTCCTGAGGCCCTTTGGAGGGGACCAATGAGTTGGTATAATAGGGAGTGTGATTTGTAGGGACAACAAATTCTTGGCTGGGGGAAGGATGTAAGCAGAGTCAGAATGAGCGCTACCCTGACATCTGGTTGTGAGCTGTGGAGAAGGAATTCAGGGGCTGATCTCCTTTGCATCGGCACACCCCCTATGCCTAACATGATGGACTGCCAACCCAAATGGTCGCTTTGGCTGCTGGGGGATCCCCAGTTTCTTTGTTATTGGGGAAGGAGTAATAAAGTGTTATCCTAGTTATGTGAATCAAGGACAGTAGAACTGTACTTGGCATTTTAAGATGGAGGGACTTGCCCTAAACTAAGCAGCACTCACTAGGCAAGGGACTTGGGGTCCAAAGCCCAGTGAACTGAGAGAGGCTGGGGATAGGTATGTGTACCTGGTAGCGTGGGCCCCTTCTAAGGGCCCTAAATGGCACTTTGATGATGACTCCTCTCTTCACTGTATAATAACAAAGCTAATTTTGACTCTATTAAGAGTCTTGTTACTTACTACATAGCTGAAATCACTGATACCCAGGTCTAAACATTAGACCTACATTGGGCTTGTCATAAACAGATAGCTAAGTGTTAATGTCTCTTTCACCTGTAAAGGGTTAACAAACAGTGACCTGAAACACCTGACCAGAGGACCAATCAGGAGACAAAATACTTTCAAATCTGGGTGGAGCGAAGTTTGGGTGTAAGTTCTTTGTTCTTGGCTTCTTCTCTTGGAGGGTCTGAGAGAGACCAGACATTACTACAGGCTCTCTAAGTTTCTTTTCATATTATAAGTAAAACAGCCGGTTTAGGCTTTTTAATTGTTTTACTATATTTGCATTTGTGGATCTGGCTGGTTAACTTTTATATGTGTAGTTGCTGGGAATATTTTGATTTGTATTGGTACTGGGGGGAAGGTCTCTTTCTGGTGTCTGTAAGCTATAGGACCCTGTAATAGTTACATCTTGAAGTTACAGAGATAATTCTTTACTTTTTCCTTTCTTTTATTAAAAGATTTCTTTTTAGAGAACCTGATTGATTGTTTTTTCTCTGTTTCCCTTGTTTTATCCCAGGGGATGGAGATAACTCACCAGGACGGGTGGGGAGACGGGAGAGGGAGAGATAAAATCTCTGTTTTCCTTGAATCTGTTTGCCTCTTTGTGGAAGGGAAGGGAGATGCTTCTCTGTATGGTGATTTAAGAGGTTAGATCAGTATCTCAGGATAGCCCAAGGAGGGAAGTTCTGAGAGGGAGAAGGTGGGGGAAATGGTTTATTTCTCCTTGTTTTAAGAACCCAAGGGATCTGGGTTCTTGGGGTCCCCACGGAAGGTTGGGGAGGTCAGAGTGCCCCAAAACACTATATTTTTGGGTGGTGGCAGCCTATCAGATCTAAGCTGGTAATTAAGCTTAGGGAAATTCATGCTAGTATCTCATTTTCTGGACTCTAAGGTTCAGATTTGAGAGAGAATGCTATGACAGGGCTAGTGGTGCACCAGCACTAAGGATCCCCTACTGAGAGCTAAAAGGAACTAAAGAGCTGAAGTTACTAAGAGCTGTGGTAACGGGGGGAGTGTGCTGAAGACAAGCTGGTGAAAGGCTACCGGGATGGCTAGAGGAGAGGAGTGGAGCGCATAGCAGGGTGGCTGGCAGATAGCAGAGAAGAGCGTATAGCAGGGCAGCCGGCCGAGAGTAGAGCAGAGCAGAGCGGATAGCAGAGTGGCTGGTAGAGAGGCGCAGCTGGCAGTGAAGATTGCTGCACAACCCCATGGAGGGGCGTGGCACTTGGCCATCAACCCAAGCAGTGGAGCATGTAGAATGACCCCCATATTCCCCTCCACTTCCACCCAGGCTGGGAGGTAAGCTCTGCAGATGAGCTTCTGAACTCTGGGGGCTGCACTGACCAAGGTCAGAAACTGCGAGTGGGGTGACTGTTGGGTTGCTGGACTTAAGACCCTGGGAGGAAAAGGACACTGCCAAACTTACTTGGGGGTGGGTCTTTTGCTCACGGTTTGTATTATGAATCCTGTTTGTGGTGTTTCTCCAAGATAATGCTGCATTGTTTCCCTCCTTTATTAAAAGGCTTTTGCTACACTCAGACTCTGTGCTTGCGAGAGGGGAAGTATTGCCTCTTAGAGGCTCCCAGGGCTGTGGTATGTAATTGTCCCATGTCACTGGGTGGGGGCTTGAGTTTTGCATTTGTGTTGTTAAAACGGAACTCCTAGATACTGAACCCGGCCCTTGTTGCTGCCAACTCTGACAGGCAGAAGGGTTACATTTAGGTTAAGAACATAAGAATGGCCATACTTGGTCAGATCAAAGGTCCATCTAGCCAGCATCCTGTCCTCTGACAGCGGCCATTGCAAACAGAAATGTAGTTATCAAGTGATCTATCCCGTCACCCATTTCCAGCTTTTGGCAAAACCGAGGCTAGGGACACCAGCTCTAGACTTTCTGGCTAATAGCCACTGATAAACTCATGCTCCATGAATGTATCTAGTTCTTTTCTTAATCTTATTATAGTTGTGGCCTTCAGAACATCTTCTGGCAAGGAGTTCCACAGATTGATGGTGCATTGTGTGAAGAATACTTCCTTTTGTTTGTTTTAAACCTACTGCCTATTAATTTCATTTGGTGACCCCTTGTTCTTGTGTTATGAGGAGTAAATAACACTTCCTTATTTACTTTCCCCACACTAGTCATGATTTTATAGACTTTCATCATATCCCCCCTTAGTTGTCTCTTTTTCAAGCTGAAAAGTCCCAGTCATTAATCTCTCCTCAAATGGAAGCAGTTCCATACCCTTAATCATTTTTGTTGCGCTTTTCTAAAACTTTTCCAATTCCAATATATATTTTTGAGATGGAGCAACCATATCTGCATGCAGTATTCAAAATATGGGCATACCATAGATTAATACAGAGTCAATATGATATTTTCTGTCTTATTATCTTTTTCTTGATGATTCCCAACATTCTGTTCAGTTTTTTGACTGCCGCTGCACATTGAGTGGATGTTTTCAGAGAGCTATGCACAATGACTCCAAGATCTCTTTCTTGAATGGTAACAGCTAATTCAGACCCATTATTTTATATGTATTATTAGGATTATGTTTTCCAATGTGCACTACTTTGCAGTTATCAACATTGAATTGAATTTCATCTACTATTTTGTTGCCTAATCACCCAGTTTTCTAAGATCCCTTTGTAACGCTTCGCAGTCAGCTTTAACTATCTTGAGTAGTTTTGTATCATTTGCAAATTTTGCCACCTCACTGCTTACCCCTTTTTCCAGATCCTTTATGAATATGTTGAATAGGACTGGTCCCAGTACAGACCCCTGGGGGACACCACTATTTACCTCTCTCCATTCTGAAAACTGACCATTTAAAATGGTTGGTTTAAAAATTCTATAGAAAGCACACACTTTTATTAAATTCTTTGTGAACAATCCACAAAGATATGCAAAAAGTTGAACTGTGTTTGTAAGTGTATGTAATATATACATATATGCAGTATTGCAGGTATGCATAGGATACAGAAGGACGCAATTAATGGGATAAACTGATAGTGTAGTGTTTAGGTGATGCCATGCTATGTTATAGCTCCCTTTTTTATACCTGGGGAAATGAGATAGGTGAAACTTTCAAATGTAGACTCCAGAATTGTGCTTGTAAAATGAACACATTGTGTATTTTTACAAACCAGATCCATATTTAGATAATTAAATCAGGTACTCACAATAGAGGGATATTTACCAGATTGAATGTACAAGCTTTGCATGCATAAAATTTGTGCACAGTTTGTGGCTGGTCTGAAATTTTGCCCTGTTATATCTGAAAAAGACAGTGTAGCTCCTAGTTCCATTGGTTTGGATGATGTGATATTTGAAAACAGTAAAGTTAGAGAGACAAATACCATTAATTTAACCTTACACTTCTTGCCTTTCATTCTTTGCAGTTTGTAGTGTTGCTGTAGCAGTGAATGGTTCATTCATCTATATATTGGGTTCCTTAAAAATATTAAATTATTTTGTTTCCCTTTGGGGAGGTAAAGAAAACAGTATTAAAAGATTTAAAATGTTTGAGGAATAACAATGTTAACTACAAGGAACATAGTGTGTCTGGTCATCAAATCATAACTTTAGTTTATGATTTGTATTGTGACTAATCCTTTAGAGCAGGGGTCGGCAACCCTTCAGGAGTGGTGTGCCAAGTCTTCATTTATTCACTCTAATTTAAGGTTTTGTGTGCCGGTCATACATTTTAATGTGTTTTAGAAGGTCTCTCTCTACAAGTCTATATATTATATAACTGAACTAGTGTTGTATTGCAAAATAAACAAGGTTTTCAAAATGTTTAAGAAGCTTCATTTAAAATTAAATTGAAATGTTGATCTTACGCCACCGACTCACTCAGCCCGCTGCTGGTCTGGGGTTCTGTTCACCTAGGCCGGCAGTGGGCTGAGTGGGGCCTGCGGCCGGGATCCCAGCTGGGAAGGGTCTGGCAGCCAGAACCCCAGACCGGCAGCGGGCTGAGCGGCTCAGCTCACTGCCGCTCAGCGGTTCCATCCTCCGGCTCCTACCAGCCAGGATCCCGGCTGCCGGACCCGCTCAGCCTAGTGCCGGTCTGGGGTCCCGGCCCTGCCCACATACAGTGGGTACCTACCTTCTCCCTGGTTCTGGCCCATTCTCTTCCTCTCTCTGCACTGAGCTGAGAGTTGGAGTGGACCAAGCACAGGGCTGGGGGTGAAGGGTCTGGCCAGGAGCTAAAATGAAGGAGAGGGCTCAGGGTTGGGGCAGGAGGTTTGGGTGTGGGGGCACTTACCTGGGCAGCTCCCATGTGGTGTGAAGGGTGCAGGTGGGAATGTGAGTGAGGATGCAGGGGCTCCTGTTTGGTGCTCAGGGTGGGGGTGGGGGTGTGCAGGGTGCATGGGATGGGGGGAGCTGGGGATGTGGGGGGTGCAAGAGTCAGGGCAGAGGACTGGGGGCATGGGAGGGGAGTGCAGGTGTCAGGGTAGGGGGGCTGGGTATGTGTGGGGGTGCCAGTCAGGGCTGGGGTCATGGGGGGGTCAAGGAGTCAACAGAGGGCTGGGTGGTACAGGGCTCAGGGCAGGGGCCTGGGGGTGTGTGGAGGGGGGCTCAGGGCAGAGGGCTGGGTGACTGCACCCCCCAGAACCTCCAACTCCCCCGCTCCTTGTACTGACTACCCCCTCCTGGGACCTCACCCCCTATCTAAGCCTCCCTGCCCCTTATCTCCTGACTGCCCCCCCAGGAACCTACCCCCTACCTGTCCCCTGACTGCCCCAACCCTTATCCACACCCAGACAGACCCTCTGGACTCCCATGCCTATCTAATCACTCCCCACCCCCTGACAGGACCCCCAGAACTGTGGACCCATACAACCCCCCCACCCACTCCCTGCCTGCCCCAACCCCTCTCCACACTCCTACCTCTTGGCAGTCCTCCCAGAACTCCTGATTCATCCAACCCCCCCAGCTCTATGTCCCCTGACTACCCCCTCCAGAGACCCCCCCCAACTGCTCCCCCAGGACCCTCTTTGCTCCCTGTCCCCTGACCCCTATCCACCCCCCAAACAGACCCTGGGACTTATATGCCCCATCCACCACCCCCCGCTCCCTGATTGCCCCCTCCAGAGACCCCCACCCCCAGCATACCACCCCCACCCATCCTGCTCTCTGTCCCTTGACTGCCCCCACCCAGCCCCGGATCTGGCCCCCTTACCATGAGGCTCCTCGCTCACCCTGGAGCCCTGCTCAGCCCCGCCCCTCAGAGCGCTGTGCGCGCGGCAGCAGGGCTCCGGGTGAGCGGGAAGGGTCTTTCCCTCCACACGGAGGCAAACGCTGCCCCGCGGGAGCGCGCAGCCCTAGAGCTCTGCGCGGGCGGCGGCAGGGCTCTGGGGGAAGGCGGGGGAGGGTCGGCGGCTTGCTGCGTTAGGCCAGCGCTCTGGCGCGAGACCGCGAACCCCGCGGCTTGCCGCGTAGGCAGGATTTTTAATGACACGCGGAGGCCCAGCAGGCAGCCGCGTGCCATTAAAAATTGGCTCGCGTGCCATCGGTTGCTGACCCCCTGCTTTAGAGGAAAAGCTGCAATGAGAGATGGTGAAGTACAGAGAATATCATCGAGTGAAGAGGTAAGTCTACTCCTATCTAGCTCCATGCATGGTGATCACTTTTATCTCTTCTTTGTACTGGCAGAAATGAGAGAAGTGTTCTTTATAAATTAACTGAATATGAAATATATCAGTGGTTCCGGGATTAGTTTTATAAACCATTTTCATTGATTAGTTGTAAATTCAGACCCCTTTTTCTCATTTTACCTTAATCTTTGTGAAGCATTTAAGGCAATTATGAGCTCCCTCAGGACCAGTAGCTTTCAGTGTCTTGGATCAGTGCTTTCCTCCGTTCCTCCCTGCCTTTTGCTGATGCATACCATACTACCTTTAGACTCGCCTCACACATCAACAAAAATTGCCTGCAAAATGAGGTCATGAGTCTCCCAGACCTCTCGTTCACTATGTTGCATTTTGTTCCAGAAGTTCTGTTGATTCCAGTGGTTGGAACAGGCTGAATGTCTTACTGGCCAGAGGGTATTTTTATTTGAAAATTTGTATTGATTTTTCATGTTCAGAAAAGTCAATATTTCAGAGTACAAAATCATTAATGAATACCGTGACCAAATATTTTCTATTTAGCTAATGAGGGGAAATGCTGAAATATAACTTTTAAAACTGAAGCAACAGACATAACAATATAAAAACATATTTGGTGCCCATTAGTTACTAAGTATGTGGGTCCAGCTAAAAAAGAACTAATGCCACATTTATGGTTATTTAGGAAGAGGCACCACACCTCTCCAAAACTGTTCATTCTGTTATTCATGTGATGTACTAAGCTACTAATTAGGTTTTTGTACCATGCTTGTTACCATTGTATCTCAGAACCTGTATAAGCAGACTGATTTCCATCATGAGTTCTTTGCACTCTAAGCAAAAACCTTCTATATATTCAATGTCTCAGCCTCATTTATAGCATGGACAATGTAGAACAGTGTTTCCATTTTTTCTAATAGAATTCACAGCTTTTCTTTATATGCTTCCTTGAGGAAGAATTCTATATTACCTTCAATTTTTACCTCTAATAATGTGCTAGCTAAATAAGTACCTTGTATAACCTTGATGTTGTCAAATAGCATATAATATTAAATAATAGCTGCAGAGTTGAGTAAGGAATTTAGGAGTCTCTGTGTTCTCAGTTTTGTTTAACCTCTAAAACACTATCTCCTAGTTTATATTCTCTCCACTAGTCTGTGTTCCTTCCCTATTCCTGTGTAATATGACATGGTTTCTCTGTAATGTAAATACTTTGTAGCATATTAACATTTATCTGCTGCCCATTTCCGATGCAAAAGTGCCTTCCCCTCTCTTCATCCGCAGGAATGTGAACTGGAGATATAGCTCTCTATGCTGCCCTCTCTTTAAGTAGATTTGGAATAGCTGCTGCAATACTCATTATATAATACAATATTAACGCTTGCTGATTACCAGACAACTCTTTATACACATGTCCAGTTAATTGGAATGAGGAGTGGGAGGAGTCTCATTAGGGGCGGTACTTGATTACTTCAGTCACACAGCTGTGAGGATTGAAGGAACTCTTTTTTAATGTAATTCTTCTAATAACTATTGTGCTTGTATAAAAATATTGAGCCAGATTCATGCCTGGTGTAATTCCATTGACATCAGGAATGATTTTGGCCCATAGTCGAAAATACCAATGAGTACTATAGTGCATGCAACTGACCCAGATAAAAGAACTAATGTGACTTAAAATTGGTCCAAATCTGAAACATTTCTATATGACTTTTCATAACAGATACACAGATCTAATTGACTGAAATATCTATATATAATGTGACCAGTAGTTATTTGTACTGGAGTCTTTAGGCTACTTTTTAAAAAGTTCTTAATTAAGAATAACTTTTACTCGGCCTGTTTCTTGACTTTTTCCACACAAATTGCTAATGGAAATTGCCTCAATTGTGTGGCAGCAGGAAACATTTGTTCTTCTTTGAGTGATATTCCATATATATATTCCACACGTGGGTACACCTGCACGCCATCTGCCTACGTCCAGAAATTCTTCAAAGTAGTGTAGTGTCTATTGGCCTGCACACGTGCAGTAGCTCTCTTCATGCTCCCAACTGAGGGTATAAGAGACAGTATGGAGTGACACATCCCCAACTTCATCTTACCACTCCATGCCCTAAGTCAGAATTGTATCCTCTTTCATTTTATTGCATAATTTACAAATAAAACATTTGTATATAGTTATATTCTTAGATATGTAGTTTGTTAAAGTTTATAGTATAGAGTGTTTCTTTTTCCCCAGTTGGGGAGCCCCCTCTTTGGCTCCAGGACTATGCTCAGAATTTGAGCATTTAATGTCAGTGGTAGTTTCCATTGTAAACTACTTCCATTCTAGAGGACTAAAACATAGGACATTTCGAGCCTTTCTTGAAAGGGTAGATGCCAAGTGCAGCAACTTAATCTACCATATGGAAGTGAGGTGGTTGAGTCAAGGAAGAGTGCTCCAGCGTTTCATTGCTTTGAAAGAGGAGGTAGCAAAATTCCTAGAAAATTGGCCAATAAAATTTCCAGAGCTTGAAAATGAGTCCTGGAATCAAGATCTCTTTTTTTCTTTTGTGATATTACAGCACACCTGAATGATCTCAACATTCAACTTCAGAGAAGAAAATCAACTTATATTTCAAATGTGTGCAGCAGTGAGCTTTCAAAATGAAATTGAAACTTTTCAGAAGTCAGCTGTCAAAAGGTGAAATATGTCACTTTCTCACTTGTGCACAGCGTATCCCTCAGCACAAACACGCCGAGTTAGGAGAAAAATATGCAAAGCACATTAATATTTTGATTGAAGTATTTGACAGAAGACTTACTTTGTCTAAAGAAGAAGACATCCAGTTGAAGCTGACTGAAGATCCCTTTTGTGTGGATCTAGAGGAAGTGTCACTAGATTTGCAGTTGGAGGTTATTGAACTTCAATGTTCAGCAGTTTACTGAAATAAGCACAGAGAAAGCAGCCTGTGGGACTTCTACAAAAGTCTGGACAATGAAAAATATAAAAATCTTATCGAAGTTGCACTGAAAACGTTCAGCATTTTTGGAAGCACTTACATATGTGAACAAACATTTTCCATCATGAACATGAATAAAAACAAGCAACATGCTTCTCTGACTGACGACCATTTGGAAGACATTATGAAAATATCCACTTCAGAAATGACCCCCGAATACGACAAGCTTGTTGCTGAAAAGAGATGTAATATCTCTCATTAAATTTGCAAGGTAATTATGAAAAGTACAGATGTTTTCTTTCAACGGAAGAGATATTTTTCAATGATTCATAATTTAAAAAAAAATTAAAAATTGTTTGATTTAATTGAAAAATTCTTCATAAAGTATCCCCCCACCTTCCTTTTTGGCCCACAGCTGTTTTGGTGGGCCGGCGCTGGGGAAAGAGGGTTTTTTCTGTGGGGCCAGGCAGAGCTGGGAGGGGGTTGTTTCGGTGGGGCGGCACTGGGGAAGGAGGGGTTATTTGCGTGGGGCTGGGTGGCACTGGGGGAAGGGAGTTATTTCCACTTAGAATCGTGCTGGGGGGTGGTGTGTGTTTCCGTGGGGCTAGGGGGTTTTGGCCCTCAGCTGTTTTCTTTGGAGTAATATGGCCCTCACCGCTTTACGAGTTGTGCAGGTGATAAGTAACAGTCCAACCAACCTGATAGCTTTCTTTGACAGGGTAACAAGCCTTGTGGATGGTGGAGGGGAAGCGGTGATGGTATATCTTGACTTTTGTAAAGGTTTTGATACTGTTTTATATGACCTTCTCATAAAAAAAACTAGGGAAATGCAACCTGGATGGAGCTACTATATGGTGCATGCAAAACTGGTTGGAAAATTGTTCCCAGAGACTAGTTATCAGTGGTTCACAGTCATGCTGGAAGGGCAGAATGAGTGGGGTCCCGCAGGGATCACTTCTGGGTCTGGTTCTGTTCAATATCTTCATCAGTGCTTTAGATAATAGTATGGAGAGTAAACTGATAAAGTTGGTGGACAATACCAAGCTGGGAGAGTTTGCAAGTGCTTTGGAGGATAGGCTTAAAATTCAAAATGATCTGGACAAACTGGAGAAATGGCCTGAAGTAAATGGGATGAAATTCAATAAGGAGCAATGCAAAATACTCCATTTATGAAGGAACAATCAGTTGCATGCATACAAAATGGGAAATAACTTCCTAAGAAGGAGTACTACAGAAAGGAATCTGATGGGGTCATAGTGGATCACAAGCTAAATATGAGTCAACAGTGTAACACTGTTGCAAAAAAAGCAAACATCATTGTGGATGTATTAGCAGCAGTGTTAGAAGCAAGACATGAGAAATAATTCTTCAGCTCCACTTCATGCTGATTAGACCTCAGCTGGAGTATCGTGTCCAGTTCTGGGTGCCACATTTCAGGAAAGATAAGGACAAATTGGAGAAAGTCCAGAGAAGAGCAACAAAAATAATTAAAGGTCTAGAAAACATGACCTATTAGGGAAGATTGAAAAAATTGGGTTTCTTTAGTCGGGAAAAGAGAAGACTGAAAGGGGACATGCAAACAGATTTCAAGCACATAAAAGGTTGTTACCAGGAGGAAAGAGAAAAATTATTCTCCTTCTCCTCTGAGGATAGGACAAGAAGCAATGGGCTTAAACGGCAGCAAGGGAGGTTTAGGTTGGACATTAGGAAAATCTTCCTAACTCTCAGGGTGGTTAAATACAGAAATAAATTGCCTAGAGAGGTTGTGGAATCTCCATCATTGGGGATTTTTAAGAGCAGGTTAGACAAACACCTGTCATGAATGGTCTAGATAGTACTTAGTCCTGCCATGAGTGCAGGGGACTGGACTAGATGACCTCTAGAGGTCCCTTCCAATCCTATGATTCTGTGATTCCATGAATATTCTCATTTAATAGGAGCACTCTAGTTCACCCATAGAATCATACAATATCAAGGTTGGAAGAGACCTCAGGAGGTCATCTAGTCCAAATCCCTGCTCAAAGCGGGACCTAATCCCCAACTAAATCATGCCAGCCAGGGCTTTGTCAAGCCTGACCTTAAAAACCTGTAAGGAAGGAGATTCCACCACCTCTCTAGGTAACCCATTCCACTGCTTCACCACCCTCCTAGTGAAAAAGTTTTTCCCAATATCCAACCTAATCCTCCCGCACTGTAACTTGAGACCACTGCTCCTTGTCCTGTCATATGCCACCACTGAGAACAGCTGAGCTCTATTCCAGTGCTATCTTATTAATTAGACTTCTAGCATTTGTATATAAGCACTTTAAAAACTTAGTTTTTAGCTGTCTGCCATTACATGATGTAATTGAATGAGATTCTTTTTCATTTGACTGTTGCTTATCAGATCCTACCCATATTTTATCATCTTCCATTCTCTCCTCTTTATTAGGAAATAGAGAATCTTCATTAATAGACCCTCCCCTAAGGGATGCCTCTGTCCAAAACACATGCTACTCTGCACTTGTCAGCTTTCCCCCAGCCCTCAGTTTAAAAACTGCTTTATGACCTTTTTAATTTTAAGTGCCAGCACTTCCATTCAGGTTTAGGTGGAGCCCATCCTTTCTGTGTAGGCCCCCCCTTTCCCAAAAGGTTCACAAGTTCCTAAAAAATCTAAACTCCTACTCCCTACACCATCATCTCATCCACACATTGAATCCCTGCAGTTCTGCCTGTCTAACTGGCTCTGTGCGTGACTCTGGGAGCATCTCAGAGAATGCTACCATGGAGGTCCCGGACATCAGTCTCTTACTTAGCAGCCTAAATTTTTCCTCCAGGATCTCTCTCCTATCCTTCCCTATGTCATTGGTACATACATGTACCACGACCAACAGCTCCTCCCCAGCACTACACATAAGTCTATCTAGATAACTTGAGAAATCCATAACCTTTGTACCAGGCAAGCAAGTCACCATGTGGTTTTCCCAGTACTCACAAATCCAGCTATCTATATTTCTAATGATTGAATCGCCCGTTACCAATATCTGTCTCTTCCTAATAACTGGAGTTCCCTCCCCATGAAAGGTATCCTCAGTATGAGAGGATTCCATAGCATCACCAGTGCCAAATAGAGGGGAATAATCACTTCCCTAGATCTGCTGGCAATGATCCTACTAATGCAGCCCAATATGCCGTTAACCTTGGCAACAACAGCACACTACTGACTCACATCCAGCTTCTCAGCCACTGTAAGATCCAGGCCCTTTTCTGCAGAACTGCTGCTTAGCCAGCTGGCCCCAAGCCTGTAGTGGTGCAGGGGATTCTTCCATCCTAAGTGCAGGACTCTGCACTTGTCCTTGTTGAACCTCATCAGATTTCTTTTCACCCAATCCTCCAATTTGTCTAGGTCACTCTGGACCCTATCCCTACCCTCCAGTGTATCTACCTCTTCCCCTGTCATCTGAAACTTGCTGAGGGTGCAATCCATCCCATCATCCAGGTCATGAATAAAGATGTTGAACAAAACCAGCTCCAGGACCGACCCCTGGGACACTCCTCTTGACACTGGCTGCCAACTAGACATCGAACCATTGATCACTACCCATTAAGCCTGGCAATCAAGCCAGCTTTCTGTCCACCTTATAGTCCATTCATCCAATCCATACGTTTTTAACTTGCTGGCAAGAATATGGTGGGAGACTGTATCAAAAGCTTTGCTGAAGTCAAGATATATCACATTCACTGCTTTCCCCATATCCAGAGAGTCAGTTATCTCATCATAGAAGGCAATCAGGTTGGTCAGGCATGACTTGCCTTGGTGAATCCATGTTGACTGTTCCTGATCAGCTTCCTCTCCTCCAGGTGCTTCAAAATGGATTTCTTGAGGACCTGCTCCATGATTTTTCCAGGTACTGAGGTGAGACTGACTGGTTTGTAGTTTCCCTGGTTCTCCTTTTTTAAAAGATGGGCACTACATTTGCCTTTTTCCAGTCATCCAGGATCTCCCCTGATCACCATAAAATTTCAAAGATAATGGTCAATGGCTCTGCAATCACATCCGCCAACTCCTTTAGCACCCTTGGATGCAGTGCATCCAGCCCCATGGACTTGTGCTTGTTCAGCTTTTCTAAACAGTCCCGAACCACTTCTTTCTCCACAGAGGGCTGGTCACCTCCTTCCCATACTGTGCTGCCCAGTGTAGCAGTCTGAGTGCTGACCTTGTTTGTTAAGACAGAGGCAAAAAAAGCACTGAGTACATTAGCTTTTTCCACATCCTCTGTCACTAGGTTGCCTCCCTCATTCAGTAAGGGGCCCACACTTTCCTTGCCTTTCTTCTTGTTGCTAACATACCTGAAGAAACCCTTCTTGTTACTCTTAACATCTCTTGTAGCTGCAACCCCAAGTGTGATTTGGCCTTCCTGATTTCACTCCTGCATGCCTGAGCAATAGTTTTATACTCTTCCCTGGTCATTTTGTCCAAGCTTCCACTTTTTGTAAGCTTCTTTTTTGTGTTTAAGATCAGCGAGGATTTCACTGTTAAGTGAAGCTGGTCGCCTGCCATATTTACTATTCTTTCTACACATCGGGATGATTTGTTCCTGCAACCTCAATAAGGATTCTTTAAAATACAGCCAGCTCTTCTAGACTCCTTTGCTCCTCATGTTCTCCCAGGGGATCCTGCCCATCAGTTCCCTGAGGGAGTCAAAGTCTACTGTTCTGAAGTCCAGGGTCTATATACTACTGCTCTCCTTTCTTCCTTATGTCAGGATCCTGAACTCGACCATTTCATGGTCACTGCCTCCCAGGTTCTCATCCACTTTTGCTTCCCCTACCAATTCTTCCCGGTTTGTGAGCAGCAGGTCAAAAAGAGCCGAGCTCCATCCTCTTTGGAACCCCCCTTCAGGTAATTGAAGGCTTCTCTTCTGAACCCTAAATAAGCCCAGTTCCCTCAGCCTCTCCTTGTAAGTCATGTGCCCCAGCCCTCTAATCATTATCATTGCCCTCCGCTGGACTTGTTTGCAGACAGTGAATAATAAAGGGCATGGACGTGGTCAAACCAAACAAATGCTCATGAACACTGTCTGACAACATCTGTACAGGAGCCCAAACCTTCCCTAATCACACAGAAAGTAGGATAGTAATTATTGTTGCTTGTCCTTCTCCCATGCTATGTCAAATGGCAACCACTATTAAAAATACTAATATAATATTACTAAAACATGCACATGCCACATATACAAGTCTTTGCATCACAAGGAGTCGCTAACAGACACAATACATATAATATTTGGAATATGTTGATCAGATAGCACCTGGCTTGTCAGAATTCTTTGAGCTGCAGATTGTAACTAATATTGCACAAGATGAGCCTACATGTGGGTACAGGACCATAGATAATTACATTTCAGGTTTAATTAGCTAAGTTCCAGATGCTTCCCAAGGAATTCTGCCCAGCTCCCTACAATAACTTTAGATTCTGGCTTTCACAGAGCTCTCCAATGACTCCGTATTCCCATTGCCTGTCACTGGAACCCAAAAACATTTCCTGAACCTATAGAAATCTAAGAGCCCATTATCTGCTCAAAAGACACCCAATTCTGTGTAGGGGCTGGGAAATGTGTTATTGCCCCAGGGTAAAGCCAATGTGTGGCTTAGGTCAGACCTACTGAGTTGAGGGGTTGTGGTAACACCCTCAGAGAGGAACACAGGTGTGTTCAGTCTGGACAGAGGGGTTGTGGTGATGCCCTCAGTTTAAAAATGAACGAAAAAAAAAGATGCATCTAGATACGGGGAATGAGTAGGTTAGATAAATGTCTATTAGGGATGGTCTAGACAGTATTTGGTCCTGCCATGAGGGCAAGGGACTGGACTCGATGACCTCTCGAGGTCCCTTCCAGTCCTAGAGTCTATGAGGTGTGTGTGTGTGTGTGTGTGTGTGTGTGTGTGTGTGTGTGTGTGTGTGTGTGTGTGTGTGTCTGAATGAAGAAAGGCTGGGTATGAGCCGCTGACCAAGTCTAAGACTAAGCTGACTCCAGCCATACCTTATGTGGGAGTTCTGAAAGCAAGGGGGGTCAGCCGAAACTTGTGACCCAACGGATAGGAATTTTTCCTTATTTATGAGCCACTGGCCCCAGTGGACCCTTTCCTGGGAAGTGAGAGTGTGAGAATTTTTTTTTTTTTTTTTTTTTTTTTTTTTTTAGCTCATGAGCTGCTGAGCTGACAGGGCATTTCCTGGGGTGTGAGGGAAATCCTTTCTAGCTTATGAGCCGCTAACCTAGCAGACAGGGTGCCCCCCCTGCCCGAGATTCCCTAATTTATGAGCTGCTAGCAGACAGGGCGCCTCCCCCGGAGTGTGTGATTGGAGAATGAGTGGGAGACAGTCTAAGAATTCCCTCTCACTGCCAAAGGGCACCCCTGTATATTATATGTATGTGCACTATGGTCCAAGAACCTGCAGGCATTTAGAGATTGGAACTGTTGCAAGTGTGATAACGCATCTAAACAATTCCCACCAGAAAGTACCTTTGATTTAGCTAAACTCACATACTTCAGAGGAAACCTTACATTACCAAAAGCCTCTGATACATAGTGGGAGCAATTTATCTATTGGGGAAAGGAACGGGTTAATTTGAAAATTTCAGCTTGGCCCAGAGATAAAGAGAAAGCTGAGCCTGCATTCAAGGTCAAGAATTAACATAGACCATGCCAAGTACAGAGAAACAAAACAAAAACCAAAAAAACTGCTTTCAGCCCCAGCTGGCTCTGAAAAAATATAGACAGAGGCAAACCAAAGGCAACACAAGTTACAGGACTGAGATTATATTTGCAAAGGTTGTCCGCCCAGTGCAACCCTGGAGCCAGTGTGGTTTGGGGATGCTGAAGAAGCCACAGGCAGCCGGCCTGACCTGGAATACCGAGCAAAGATCTCTGAAAGGGACAACCCAGGAGACCCCAGGGCAGAGAAAAACCAAAGAGTGGAAGTAAGTTGGAGATTTTTGCAGCATACCTCTATTCGACCTGTGCACAGGATAACCTCCTGCCCATCTCTCTCTCTCTCTCTCTCTTTCCTATCCCCAGGCCTGGACAGCCCAGGCAGTGTGTTCGTGAATATAAAAAGAAAAAAAAAAAGGGAAGGTGCAGGTGGGTCTATCCCTGGTTGTAGCAGGACCGGGCAATAGGAGGAGTTGGGGAAAAAGGGAAGAGATGTGTACCTGACCGCTAGAGAAGAATTGAACAGTTGAAATGCCAATTGGCAATGCATTCTGTCCAGGTGGTAAGCCTCATGGGGAATGATTCGGGTAACCCTTGTAAGTGATATTGTTAAGGAAAAGGACCGAGGTGGTGGGGGTTAGTGGAGAAGCCCACCCTCCTTGCTAAAGGGAGCAGAAAGAAAAAATTGGAAAACGGGTTGGAAACCTTGAAAGCATAGTGGCAGAAGTAAAGGATGCAGTAAATGCAAACATGGGAAACTCAGATCCCTTTAATAATAATTGGAATGGTAAAATCTGAGTTGATTGAGATGTTATTTTGGGAAAATAAGCAAATGATTTAAGGAAAGAAAGTGAGAAGTTAAGTCTGTAGTTACTGGAGGAAATCAAGCAGTGAAACTTTGTACAAATGTTAAAGAAAAGGTGTTATGAAAGAATTCTTGGTTTCTTTGCAGCCATTCTGAAGGAAAAATGGGCCCTTTTCCAAAGAAATGTCTGTAAATAAATCCAGGCAAAGAGACTATTTAATTAAAATCATTTGGCTATGAACATTTTAGTCGAATTAGAGAAAACATAAAGGGTGTGTATTGGAATTTAACCACCCAAAATGTATGAAAGGAATGTCAAGGAAAAGAATATGTGTAATGTATATTGTAAAAGGGGTGAGGAAAATGGAAATATGCAATGCTACTTAATTAAAATCCTATTAGGCTCCAAGGGGCTACAATGGTTGGCGTTTTTGAATTACTGTGTGTTTTTGAAAATAGGAGTTAAAGGTAACAGGCAATCAGAAGTCTGGTAAAAGGTAATTGTATTCCTTTTAAGTAAAAGTGAAAATATAGGGGTAATTCCTCTGTCTTGCCTGCAATCATCAAGGGTATTTGTATAAGAAAGAAATATTTTAAACAATGACTGATCGCCCCAGAAGGGGTAGGAATATGTTTTGTCTTTTAGAAAATTAGGGAAAGCTAATGCCAGCTAAAGAGCAATCCAACTTACCATGCATTTACTGGCACAATAGAAATTGTGTTTTGTGTCTATGTCCTTGTGGTTATCTTGTTGTGTTTAATTTTCTATAGGTCAGTCTAGTTCAAAACCAAATACAAGGGTTAGAGTTAATGCAGATACTTGTTTTATTCAGCTTGGAATACAAAGTGGTATAGATACTATCAGAAAATACTAAGGTTTTAATATATGTGACAGAGGCTGTGCCAAGCTGAGAAATGTTCTTGGAGTGCCCTATTTCGAGCAAAGGGGGGGATGATTGCTGCAGTTAATGAGATTGGTATGCACCTTAAAGTAATTTGCCTGGTAGTTTGTGTTTTTCCATCTTCGTAGTTTTAAATCTGTTGTTTTCCTTTTCCAAAACATCC
Organism: Gopherus flavomarginatus; assembly: GCF_025201925.1. Lineage (NCBI taxonomy): Eukaryota > Metazoa > Chordata > Testudines > Testudinidae > Gopherus > Gopherus flavomarginatus. The sequence goes on along the minus strand of NC_066621.1, from coordinate 162,796,503 downwards.
CGGCACCGAAAGACTGTTTTTTCTGCCTTGGCCTTCACTGTTCCAACTGTTTTCTTTGCAGCCCAGTGTTCACTTAGTTCTTTTTTTCCTCACAGCTGGTTGAGTGGGGTTGGACCTCCCCCCCCTTCTGTCCTGCAGGATAGCAGCTGGCCTTGGGCTGGAGTTCTCTTATTTTTTGCATTGAGTTTATTAGTTGTAGTGATGAATTCATTTGTTCTCTGCTCCTTTCTCGTTTCTCTTCCCCTCGACTTCTCATATCTGCTTGCAATAGTGTTGGCCATGTACAGTGCTGATCTGCTTTTCCTGTAGAGTCACTGAGAGAAGAGGGTCAGCAATATAACATTGGAATATTATTGCCAGCAACATAATATTGAAAAAGCAGTTACAGCTAGAAAAGCAGCACACCCTTCCTGGGGACCTTTTGTAAATATTCAGATTGATTTTATTCAAATGCCTAAATGTTGTAATTATGAGTATGTGTTAGTTTTACTTGATGTATTTTCAAACTGGGTTGAAACCTTCCCTTGCAGAAGGGCAGATGCCAAGACTTTAGTGAAATTTTTGCTTAAGGATTTTGTACCACAATTTGGCATACCTGTGAGTATCAACAGTGACTGTGGGACTTCATTTTACTGGACAGATAGTAAACGAATGCAGTGAAATTTCAGAATCCCATTCTGACAAACAAACTGGCCAAGATTTGTGCAGAAACAAACTTGAAATGGCCAATTGCCCCGCCATTAGCACTGATGACCACGAAGGCCACTCCCAACCGAAAGACTGGACTTAGCCCACATGAGATCCTGGCAAGGTGCCTGATGCAACTTCCAGCAGTGCCCCTCTGGCCCTTGCCCAGATGGACGTTCATTTAATGGATGATACAATGCTTAATTACTGCCAGGCACTAAGGAAATGTGTCAGGTCTTTTTATACACAGGTGAAAGAAGCACTACCCAAGGATCCTGAGCAACCCTGCCACTCGCTGGACCCAGGAGACTGGGTCTACATAAAGGTCCATCAACAAAAGACCGCTCTGACCCTGTACGGGAAAGGTCCTTACCAAGTCCCGTTAACTACCAACATCACTCTGAAGTGCCAAGAACTGACTGCCTGGACCCATGCTTCTCACTGCAAGAAGGCCCCTCCACCTCAAGATGACCCTCCAACTGCTGACATATGCCTTTGACATATTGCACCCAACCTCAGAGTGAGGACTTATTTTTTCTCTCACAATGTTATGAGGCTTTAATCGCACAGCACTCAGAGTTATAGAAGGATGAATCAATATGAGAGGATATTAGAACACTTCATCCTAAAGTTATGGTTATATACCACAAAGGGCAGTGTCTGTTGGTGCTAGTGCTTTCATGACACTTCATCAGAATATTGACACTTTCATTTCACGAGATTTTTGCTATCCAGAATTTTGAATTGATGATTACTGGACATTTCTGGTCATGCCAAAATGGGTTTGTGGAGGGTAGGTTACTTGCAAAGCTACCTTCCAAGTGCAATTCAGCTTTTAAGTGTCTTTTTGTGGTCATGGAAGTCTGAACAAAGATGTTTATACAGCACTCATCTTTGAAAATTGAGGTGAGGAAAGAGAATGGCAAAAACAAAATGAAAAAAAATAATGATGATTTTCTTTTTTTCTCCCTCTCCCAGTAGCTTTTTCTCCATCTCATTTTCAGCATGAGAACATATATTCCTGGTAACATTTTATTCTAAACCTGAGCTTTTTTTGGCACTGACAACAGTAAAGCCAAGTGAGCATAAAGAAGAGGGAAAATGGCCAAATTGCATTTTAGTAATTTCATCTAGTGTTAATTGTGATTTATGGTTACACTAACTCTATACCATTTTTCCCAGAACATGACATGCCACATACAGTCTTCACAGTTCGTAGGAGAAGGGTTTATCTGGAAACCATGAAGTCTCTGATGCCATGCCATGTGGTCTCCCAGAATGGTGTAGTTCATCACTTGCATACAGAACACAATGACTTCCAGAGGATTAAAAGGATCAGGTACCTCTGTATATTTCTGGGTTAAGAACAGCCAAATTGTGATGCCTGATAAAGAACTGAGCTGACAAGTCATGCCAGCAAAAATGAAAACAATGAAACTATCGTGTGAACTTTGTGAAGCTTGTTCATGAAGAGAGGTAATCAGACATAGCTCATGCAAGAGTCTGCTAGGCCAAACTCCCTCACTTGCATCAATCACAACACTTCTTTCAAGGGAGGGTTGGGCATTAGCTTAACATGCTCCATCTCTAAGCAGGCGTGGCAACAAAATGTCTTAGTAGCCATACAATAATAGTTAGAAATAGCTTTAGAACAACAGAACATGATGCCTTTTTAGGCCTTCCAGACTGTAAAGTCTTTGAAGCAAGGATTATTATGTTCTCCGTGTTTGTACAGCACCTACTACAATGGTACCCTGACCTGACTGAGGCCTCTAGGCACAGCTGTAATGGAAATATTAAATTACATTAACAAAAACTATGTGAAAAGTGTGGTTTAAGTGACTTGCCCAGAATCACACAAGACCTCTGTGGCAGAGGTAGAGAGAGACTCCATTTTACAGGGGCAATCTTTATCCTGAAACTTGCTATCTTCTGAATGCTTGATTTTGCAACCTTAATGTCCTTTTAACAAACTTTTTCAATGTAATTTCCTAGGTTTTTAGAATACTTACAGTTAAAAAAAATGTGGAACCATGTTGACATCTCGCATGGATTATCAAAACAGCTGAGATATTTAAATGATCTACCACTTGAGCTAATGGAGTAATTGGTAGAAATAGAAGGTTATCTTTTATAGGGACTTGCCACTACAGAAGGATGGAGACACAAGCTTTGCTAATCAGCAAAGGAATACTGAGACTTAGGACTAGTGGGTTGATTTCCAGTTTTTACAGGAGGGTACGCTAGTGGTTTCATACTCTTCTGCCCATTACCCGCAGCCTCTCTGTCCCCTGTTGCACATATTCCCCTCCCTATGTCCTGCCCCTGTCCCCTCCCATGTTGCAATTCTGTCCGGTTCTTGCCTCTCTGCCCCACCTGACTTCTAGCCCCATCCCCAGCTTCTGCCCATGTTACTCCTCCCCACTCCTATGCTTCCCAACTCCTGTTGCTGTGCCCCATCACTTGTTCCTAACCTCCATTTTGTTTTACCTTTCCTCCTGCTCATGTACAACAGTCACTGAATTTTTTCAAAGGTTTACAGCTAGGCCAAATTTGCAGATTTGTCTCAAAATTTCCTCCCAAAAATTCAGCCTGAGGCAGACACCCAGCATGGGAATTTTCAACCTGAACAGTTTAAGTTTGGCAAAGTTACAAATAACTGAAATCATAGTTTCATAACAGAAAGTCTGATCATCCTTATCTATATGCAGAGCTACCTGCACTACGTATAATCAAAACAATTGATGTCAATACCATCCCAAAGTGTTGATATAAATTATCTAGGCACAATGTAGCTCTCTGGTGCACTGACCCCAATTCTAAGTAAAAGATCTTCAATAAGTGTGGTGAGCCAGTTCTTTAACCTTTGGATCAAAGGGAGATGAAAGCTCTCAAATTGTTGAGAGTCCTTAAAAAGCTCTGAACCTTTTCATGTTTGCCCATCGCTAATACACACAAACTATATTGTTTCAGCTATCATTCTACACTTTGTGTGTCATTGTGTGAAAAATTACTATTTTAAACCGTTAATTTAATTGTAAAATTGAATCAGTGGGAAAATGCAATCTCCTGACTGTCAAATGTATTCAGAGATTAAAAAAAGAATCTGCATTATTTGAGCAGTTAAAGAAACAGCTAATCAGCTTTTCAGATGAATCAGAAAAAAGATACTGCCTAGCAAATTAAATTTTCAATAAAAAGGATATGAAACCATTAATCAGAGTATTTTTGGTTCATGGTCCTTATTTGTTAATAAGTGTGGCAAGAATCCTAACAGGAGTATGATTGTCTAGTGGTTTCTTCAGTCTTCATACTGAACTGAGCACATAAAACAACCAAAAGTAAATCAGCTAATGGACACTATTCATTGGCAGCCTCACAAGAATACAACAAGGGAAGTGGCATTTTACTGAGATTTATGTCTTCTTTCCAGCAGCATATTAAAAACATTGCTTTTGATATTTTGCCTGAGGCCTCTGCGCTACCACCCATCTTAATAATTAAGCAATCCATTCACCATATGTTCATTGTGTTCATGACATGAATAATGAGATAAATGGTAGAATTTACATACTAATTCAAATCCATTTAAAAAGTGGATGCTAGTTAGTTAAGCAACATCAGAGCCCATGTAAGTGTTTCAACAGTAAGAATACAGATATTCCAGGCATAGTTGCAATAATAAATTTCACATAGATCCCAAATAGAGTATTATTGCACTAGAGTACTGTATGAAACAGCATAGCTAGGCCTGTTAAGCTCCGAGTTATATACAGAGTTTGAAATACATAAAGTTTGATAACTTATTGAGCTGTGTGGAGGATTGCACTAGTGTTGTCGGATGCTTGTCAAAGTTACCAGATATTCCCCACCACCACTTCTGGATTTCCAAAAGAAATCAACTTAAGTTAGAAATACTAAACTCTGATCCTTCCATCTTAAAGAAATAAATAACATTAAAATTAATTAGTGAAAAAGGCCTTTGAATCAAGCAGTACTGTATGTAAAATATAAGCCTCACTTATTCAAAGAGTCCTGAGTGTCAGGAACACAATGTTAACAATCTTGCTGCATCAGAAATCATTGTGACGAGCGGGAGACAGGGAGCCAAATATGTTCTGCAGCACAGCACTTGATTGACTTTCCAAACTGTCTGTGGAAGGACAGAAGTCCAGCTTGCCATACAAAGAAGCAGAGAATCATTCAGGCACTTGAGCCCCATGTATAAAATTGTATCTCTCAGTAAAGATACACATACAACTCCTGGATAGCATAAGTGATAACAGTATAGAAGGGGACATGTTCAAAGCCAAAGCAGATGTGGCATGCCCCCAAACATGCCTGCACACCTGAAAGTAGACCATGCAGCATCCATGTCACTTATTCCAACTCCAGCCAGGAACTAGTTATGCAGGAGGCCATCAGCATGCCTTACATCTCCTCTCCACAGCACCAGGGCTAAAGATTAGGAAGGAAGTGGTTATTCACTGCTCCTGTTGGAAATTATACTCCACTTCAAATGTGTGGGGTTAAATTGAAGTTACACAGATTTAAGAATCAGAGGGTAGCCGTGTTAGTCTGGATCTGTAAAAGCAGCAAAGAATCCTGTGGCACCTTATAGACTAACAGACGTTTTGGAGCATGCTCCAAAACTTCTGTTAGTCTATAAGGTGCCACAGGATTCTTTGCTGCTTTTACAGATTTAAGAGTGCATCCCATCGCTTCTAAGAACAATCAGACCATCTACGTATAGCAAAACAATAAGACATGTATCTATGCCAGGACTCCTAAAACACAGTGATATCAGAGGTAACTCAGCCAATCACCACCCTGACTCTACAGCTAAATTTACATGCAACAATTGGTTATAATGGGTCTCTGAGATGAGAGAGACTGCAAACAAGGTGCTTGGCCCAACTATCTTCAAAGGTTGCTTCACCACCCGTACAACTCAACACAAAATTCCTCAGCACAATCCCAACCACGCAACAAACAAAACAACTGTGCTTCCACTCAGTGCTGTAGCAGCTTCTGTTATCAGGTCATGGCCATTGCATGGGTCCACTTTGGCCCCTCTCTTATCCAGGGGGTGAGTCTACTCAGGAGACCAGGGCTTTAAAAAAACCCGCTCCTAAGTGAATGGAGGAGCTAGAGAACAGGAACAGCTAAAGGGGAGTTTTGCAAGGGAGTTTAGAGTGGCAATGTGAGGGAGGCTAGATACACTTAACATTCTTTAAATTTTAAACCCAAAACAACCCTTGATAAAAACAAATCAGCAGCAAAGGAACGAGCTTCAGGAGTAAAAAGAGAATGCAAGTAGAAGTCCAGCAACAGATGGGGGCTATGCAGTTTATTGCACCCAATGCCTCCTGAGTCATACTGAGAAAGCAGGGCAATCAGCTAGTTATCTTAAGTGCATGTACACAAATGCAAGAAGCCTGGAAAACAAGCAGGAAGAATTGGAAGTCCTTTCACAGTCAAAGAACTACGATGTGACTGGAATAGCAGAGACTTGGTGGGGTAGCTCACATGACTGAAGCACTGTCATGGATGAGTATAAACTGTTCAGGAAGGACAGGGCAGGGGAGGAAAGCTGGAGAAGTTGCACTGTATGTAAGAGAACAGTATGATTGCTCAGAGCTCCAGTATGAAACTGGAGCAAAGCCTGTTGAGAGTCTTTGAGATAAGTTTAGAAATGAGAGCAACAAGGGTGCTGTCATAGTGGGCATGTGATTTAGACCACTGGACCAGGAGGATGTGGTAGACGAGGCTTTCTTCGGACAATTAACTGAAGTTTCCAGAACACAGGCCGTGGTTCTAATGGGGGACTTCAGTCACCCTGACATCTGCTCGGAGAGCAATACAGCAGTGCACAGACAATCTGGGAAGTTTTTGGAGACTGTTGGGGACAAATTCCTGGTGCAACTACTGGAAGAACCAACCAGGAGCCGTTCTCCTCTTGATCTGATGCTTACAAACAGGGAAGAATTGATAGGGGACGTAGAAGTGGGTGGCAAACTGGGCAGCAGTGACCATGAGATGGTTCAGTTCAGGATCCTCACAAAAGGAAGAAAGAAGAGTAGCAAAATACGGACCCTGGACTTCAGAAAAGCAGACTTTGACTCGCTTAGGGAACTGATGGGCAAGATCCCCTGGGAGGCTAATATGAGGGGGAAAAGAGTCCAGGAAAGCTGGCTGTATTTTAAAGAAGCCTTATTGAGGGCGCAGGAACAAACCATCCCAATGTGCAGAAAGAATAGCAAATATGGCAGGCGACCAGCTTAGCTTAACAGTGAAATCTTCTGTGAGCTTAAACACAAAAAGGAAGCTTACAAGAAGTGGAAACTTGGGCAGATGACTAGGGATGGCTATAAAAATATTGCTCAAGCACGCAGGGGTGTAATCAGGAAGGCCAAAACATAACTGGAGTTGCAGCTAGTAAGGGATGTGAAAGGTAAGAAGAAGGGTTTCTACAGATATGTTAGCAACAAGAAAAAGGTCAGGGAAAGTGTGGGACTCTTATTGAATGGGGGAGGGAACATAGTGACAGACGATGTGGAAAAAGCTGAAGTACTCAGTGCTTTTTTTGTCTCGGTCTTCACAGACAAGGTCAGCTCCCACACTGCGGTCCCGGGCAACAAAGTATGGGGAGGTAGTGAGCAGCCCTCAGTGGTGAAAGAACAAGTTAAGGACTGTTTAGAGAAGCTGGACAGGCACAAGTCCATGGGTCCAGATCTAATGCATCAAAGAGTGCTGAGGAGATTGGTTGATGTGATTGCAGAGCCATTGGCCACTATCTTTGAAAACTTGTGGTGATCGGGGGAGGTCCCAAACAATTGTCAGCCAATATCAAGTGAATTGCCCCAAGGGTCAGTCCTGAGACCAGTTTTGTTCAATATCTTCATTAATGATCTGGAGGATGGCAAGTTTGCAGATGACACTAAACTGGGAGGAGTGGTAGATATGCTGGAGGACAGGGATAGGATACAGAGGGACCTAGACAAAGTAGAGGATTGGGCCAAAAGAAACCTGATGAAGTTCAACAAGGACAAGTGCAGAGTCCTTCACTTAGGATGGAAGAATCCCGTGCACTGCAACAGACTAGGGACTGAATGGCTAGGCAGCAGTTCTGCCTAGGGGTTATAGTGTGCCATGTTGCCATATCCAGTTTCTCATCCACTGTAACTCCTTGTTAAACTGAACAATGCTGTAGTGGAGCAGCTAGGGTTAAAGCAAGTGAGAGAGGCTGCACAGAACCCCAGCCAACCATAGAAGGGCTTATAGGAAGCCAATCAAGTGGAGGCTTGAAAGCAGCCAACGAGGGCCAGACTGGGCCCTGTAAGAATGCTGCAGGGCAGTAAGCAGTTCAGTCTCTTCCTGGAGGACAATGAGAAGAACAGGCTCTTAGTGAGAGATACATCTAAGACAGAGCAGTGCCAGTCAGGGTCAGCAGAGGCTGGGAGAGCTCTGGGCTGATGACTACCAGACTGGGGCCCTGATGCAAAGGGACAGAGAAGGTGCTGGGGCAATGGGAAAGTGGCCCAGGGAAGTAGGCAGTAGAGGAGAGTTGGATTAGGGTAGTAAGTGGCTGCTATTAAAGGGTCCCTTGTTTGGGGCCCAGAGTAGTATGTGGGCCTGTCCTCCCTTCTCCTTCTTTCACCCTCCCACCCCCCAACTTGCCAGTGAGTAGAATGGCTAAGCCAGGCTTCAGTTTGCCCTTAGAGGAAGGGGCTAGACTGAGGACTGCATTGATTCACTGAGGCAAGTGATAGAACCAGAAGCTGCTACCCTCCCCTGGAAGAGAGGGTGGGGGGATAGCCAGCAGAGTGCACACAGATGAAGGGCAGTGTCCAGAAGCAGATACTGTGGTCTGGGAGTAAGGTTTGTCTGGGAGTGATGTGGGTCCAGCTGTGAGGATGGTGGAGACAGAGAGTAATGGTGGGTGAGACTCCACTAGCAAAGGTGCACTGTTGAAAGAGCTAATTCCCTAACCAACCAGCAGGAGGCGCTGCTGTGGTGAGTCTGACCCCATTAGAGTCCCATCAAATTTGGGGGCATAAAAATATCTATATTTAACTCAGTCCTCCTGGGGACTGTTCCTCATCGCAGGGGGAGTGAGCTTGGCCCATGTAGGCTGCCTTGATCCAATGGCTAAAAACAGCAGTGTGGACATTGAGGTAGCTTGGGCTTGATGCTTTGGGCCTGACTGTGGGTGGCTAGTCTGAGTCTCTGCTGGAGCAGCAATGTCCACATTGCTATTTTTAGCACACTCACTTGAGCCTGCTTTCCTGGGCTGGAAGACTGGCCCCAGCTGCAGTGTAGACATACCCTTGGGGCTGAAAGCAAGCTTCCTACTAGGGCTGCGTGGGGAGCAGATTCTTGTATTTGCTAGAGGCTTGGTGAGCCAAGGCAAGCAGCTCACATGATTCCCAGGGAGAGAACCACAGGCACACTAAAATGTTTCTCCGATTTTGCATTGCTCCATAACCTTCCATTGCTGATGGACATTGATGCGGACAGGGGGAGACCCCTTTATTCTCTAGCAACCCTGATTTCTCTGTTTCTGATTTCTAACAGATAGCGCTCTCTGAAACACGTCCTCTGTTGGCTGGAGAGAGAGAGCCTTGGAGCAGGGTTAAAGTACATAGTAAGAGTTGTGAATCAACACTGATTAGCTTAAACTTTCTTTTCTGTTTTCAAGCTGTTAGTAACAGGCTGCTGTTTACAGGTTGATTTGCTGCTGGCAAGGCACTGTTCATGTCCCATAGGGAGAGAGCAGTGCATAACTGCTGGCCGTTAGGCAGATTGGCTTGCTGGGGATATTACAATGTAAGGCATGGAGCTCTGCAGCCTTAAAACTACAATTCAGAATGGAATGGGAGTAGGGTCCCTGCCCAGGGACAGGTGACAGCTGGAGGAGATCTGAGACCTGATTGGGCACTCCTGGAGTGGACCCTGGAGAGGGCAGGAATACAGGTGCAGTTACCCTGAAACTGTGACACTACCACAATACAGATAATGGATAGTCTGCTTTAACAAGCACAATAACCAAATGCTACAAGCCAAGTGTGTGCAGTTTGTTATGGAGAGGGAAGCAGGAGCATGTGGGAAGAGGGGCTTCCCTTTCCCAGGGCCAAGGTCCTCAAGTGAAAAGTTTGGCAGTTGGGAAGGGGTAAGAGTGTCTTGCAATTGCAAATGGGCTGGGGTGAGATTCAGGGAGAGTCCCATTTGCTAATGAGATAGACTGGAAGGCTTTTCCTGGAGCAAGTTTCTGAATGAGGCTCAGGTTTTATCTACACTGGCAATTGAAAGACAAAACTTTCCTCATTCAGAGGTGTTAAAAACACCGCCCCCCCAAAAAGACAAAAGATTTGTTGACAACAAGCACCTGTGTGAACAGTGCTTCATTGGCAGGACAGCTCACTCGTGCCAACAAAAAACTTCCACCCCCTAAATGAGCAGTGGCAGTGGCAGTGTCAGCAGGTGAGCAATCCTGCCCACAAAGCACTGTTCAAACAGGTGCTTGTTGTCAAAAAAAAAAAAAGTTTGTCTGGGGGGAGGGGGGTGTTTTTGTTTTAACGCTTCTAAATGACAAAACTTTTGTCTTTCAGTTGCCATTGTAGACACAACTTGAGCCTCATTTGGTAACTTGCTCCAGGAAAAGCCTTCCAGTCTATCTCATTAGCAAATGGGACTCTCCCTGAATCTCATGAAGTCATTTAGAGTTAGACACCCAAGTCATTTTTTGCAAGCAATGCATCATCAGGAATAGCTCCACCCTTAACTTTTGCCCTGTAGTTAGGTATCAGAGGGTAGCCGTGTTAGTCTGGATCTGTAAAAGCAGCAAAGAATCCTGTGGCACCTTATAGACTAACAGACGTTTTGGAGCATGAGCTTTCGTGGGTGAATACCCACTTCCTCAGATGCATGTAATGGAAATATCCAGGGGCAGGTAAATATATGTGTGCTAGCAAGCAAGCTAGAGATAACGAGGTCAGTTCAATCAGGGAGGATGAGGCCCTCTTCTAGCAGTTGAGGTGTGAAAACCAAGAGAGGAGAAACTGGTTCTGTAATTGGCAAGCCATTCACAGTCTTTGTTCAATCCTGAGCTGATGGTGTCAAATTTGCAGATGAACTGAAGCTCAGCAGTTTCTCTTTGAAGTCTGGTCCTGAAGTTTTTTTGCTGCAGGATGGCCACCTTAAGGTCTGCTATAGTGTGGCCAGGGAGGTTGAAGTGCTCTCCTACAGGTTTTTGTATATTGCCATTCCTAATGTCTGATTTGTGTCCATTTATCCTTTTCCGTAGAGACTGTCCAGTTTGGCCGATGTACATAGCAGAGGGGCATTGCTGGCATATGATGGCGTATATTACATTGGTGGATGTGCAGGTGAATGAACCAGTGATGGTGTGGCTGATCTGGTTAGGTCCTGTGATGGTGTCGCTGGTGTAGATATGTGGGCAGAGTTGGCATCGAGGTTTGTTGCATGGATTGGTTCCTGAGCTATAGTTATTATGGTGCGGTGTGCAGTTACTGGTGAGAATATGTTTCAGGTTGGCAGGTTGTCTGTGGGCAAGGATTGGCCTGCCACCCAAGGCCTGTGAAAGTGTGGGATCATTGTCCAGGATGGGTTGTAGATCCTTGATGATGCATTGGAGGGGTTTTAGCTGGGGGCTGTATGTGATGGCCAGTGGAGTCCTGTTGGTTTCTCTCTTGGGTTTGTCTTGCAATAGGAGGCTTCTGGGTACACGTCTGGCTCTGTTGATCTGTTTCCTTATTTCCTCGTGTGGGTATTGTAGTTTTGAGAATGCTTGGTGGAGATTTTGTAGGTGTTGGTCTCTGTCTGAGGGGTCAGAGCAGATGCGGTTGTACCTCAGTGCTTGGCTGTAGACAATGGATCGTGTGATGTGCCCGGGATGGAAGCTGGAGGCATGAAGGTAGGCATAGCGGTCGGTGGGTTTTCGATATAGGGTGGTGTTAATGCGACCATCACTTATTTGCACCGTGGTGTCAAGAAAGTGGACCTCCCGTGTAGATTGGTCCAGGCTGAGGTTGATGGTGGGGTGGAAGCTGTTGAAATCATGGTGGAATTTTTCCAGAGTCTCCTTCCCATGGGTCCAGATGATGAAGATGTCATCAATGTAGCGTAGATAGAGAAGGGGTGTGAGTGGACGAGAGCTGAGGAAGCGTTGTTCCAGGTCGGCCATGAAGATATTGGCATATTGTGGGGCCATGCGGGTGCCCATAGCAGTGCCACTGATCTGGAGATATATATTGTCATCAAATTTGAAATAGCTGTGTGTAAGTATAAAGGCACAGAGCTCAGCAGCCAGTTGTGCTGTGGCATCATCAGGGATAGTGTTCCTGACAGCTCGTATTCCATCTGTGTGTGGGATGTTTGTGTAGAGAGCCTCTACATCCATGGTGGCTAGGATGGTGTTTTCTGGGAGGTGACCAATGCATTGTAGTTTCCTCAGGAAATCAGTGGTGTCGCGGAGATAGCTGGGAGTGCTGGTGGCATAGGGTCTGAGTAGAGAGTCCATATATCCAGACAGTCCTTCAGTGAGAGTGCCAATGCCCGAGATGATGGGGCGTCCAGGATTTCCGGGTTTGTGGATCTTGGGTAGTAGATAGAATAACCCTGGTCGGGGCTCTAGGGGTATGTTGATTTCTTCTGGTGTTAGTGTAGGGAGTGTCCTGAGTAGATGCTGTAGTTTCTTAGTGTATTCCTCAGTGGGATCTGAGGGAAGTGGCCTGTAGAATTTGGTATTGGAGAGTTGTCTGGCTGCCTCCTTTTGATAGTCAGACCTGTTCATGATGACAACGGCACCTCCTTTATCGGCCTCTTTGATGATAATGTCAGGGTGGTTTCTGAGGCTGTGGATGGCATTGCGTTCTGCACGACTTAGGTTGTGAGGCAAGCGATGTTGTTGTTCCACAATTTCTGCCTGTGCACGCCGGCGGAAGCATTCAATGTATAGGTCCAGGCTGTCATTTCGACCCTCAGGAGGAGTCCATGTGGAGTTCTTTTTCTTGTGCTGTTGGTGGGAGGGCACCCGTGTATCAGTGCACTGTTCAGTGTTGTCCTGGAAGTATTCTTTGAGTCGGAGACGGCGAAAGTAGGCTTCCAGATCGCCACAGAACTGTATCATGTTGGTGGGGGTGGCAGGGCAGAAAGAGAGTCCCCGAGATAGGACAGACTTTTCTTCTGGGCTGAGTGTGTAGTTTGACAATATTGCTGGGTGGGTTAGGGGTACCACTGTTGTGGCCCCATGTGGCAGGTAGGAGTTTAGACAGCTTACAGTCCTTTTTCCTTTGAAGAGAGGTGAAGTGAGTAAAGTAGATCTCCTGTCTTATTCTAGTGAAGTCCGTTTGTATAGAAGTTTGGTTATTAATGAGAGTCTCCAGGTTGGAGAGCTCTTTTTTGATGTTTTCCTGTTTGCTGTATAGGATGCTGATCAGGTGGTTCCTCAGTTTTTTTGATAGAGTATGACATAATCTCTCACTGTGGTCTGTGTAGTATGTAGATAGCAGTGGATTTTTTACCTTTAGTCCATTTGGTATGATGTCCATCCGTTTGCATTTGGAAAGGAAGATGATATCTGTCTGTATTTGTGCAAGTTTCTTCATGAGGTTGATGGATTTCCATTCCATACGGCTAAATGCAGTGCCTTGCATGGTGTCAAGTATCAGAGGGTAGCCGTGTTAGTCTGGATCTGTAAAAGCAGCAAAGAATCCTGTGGCACCTTATAGACTAACAGACGTTTTGGAGCATGAGCTTTCGTGGGTGAATACCCACTTCCTCAGATGCATGTAATGGAAATATCCAGGGGCAGGTAAATATATGTGTGCCAGCAAGCAAGCTAGAGATAACGAGATCAGTTCAATCAGGGAGGATGAGATAAAACCTGAGCCTCATTCAGAAACTTGCTCCAGGAAAAGCCTTCCAGTCTATCTCATTAGCAAATGGGACTCTCCCTGAATCTCACCCCAGCCCTGTAGTTAGGGCACTCAGCTAGGGTGTAGGAGATCCAGGATTGATTCCCTCCTCTGCCAGATGTGGACAAAGGATTTGAAATTCCTTTTCTACCTCCCAGGTGGCTGCCAAGTATCAGAGGGGTAGCCGTGTTAGTCTGGATCTGTAAAAGCAACAAAGAATCCTGTGGCACCTTATAGACTAACTGTTAGTCTATAAGGTGCCACAGGATTCTTTGTTGCTTTTACAGGTGACTGCCGTAACCACTGGTGTATAGAGTCAGTCATTCTCTTTGTCCCAATGCATAGTTTCTTTTATTGATGCATAGTAACACTGCTTCAAAAGGAAGGAGATCTACACCATATCTTATAGTTCAGTGGTTAGGACATTTGAAAGGTCAGAGTCCCAAGTTCATATCCTTTCTTCACATCAGGCAGAGTGGGAAATTGCTGTGGGGTCTCCTGTGTCCTGAGTGACTATTCTAACCACAGGACTTAAGGTTACAAGGAACAAATTCCTCCCCAGCTGTCTTGTGTGGGTTTAGACATGTTCAGTGCATGTCTCCTGGGTCAGGCCCAGAAACAAGATCTGTGGGAATGCTAGTTTGTGAATCATGCTGGGGCTTAGGCACAAAACTGCATGGCAGTGTCAGGAGTTAGGTGGCTATGTGCATGCTCGGCTGCTGAAATTTAGGTGCCTTGGGGACTTTAACAGTGGAAACTTGGTCACCTAGGGACTTTGCCTGCCTCCAGTGTTAGGTGGCAGCTGAGCAGGGGTTTTGGGACTGACAGCAGTTCCTAACTGTTGGCCTTAGATTCCTAAAGTGGCAGGTGGGCTCATATGTCCCTTCATGACTCTAGTGCTAAATTTCTATTTGTTTGTTCATCCAGATTGACTGAAGTGTGAGATACTGGGGTGCTGGAACAGTTTTTGTACCGTGGGGGTGCTGAGAACCATTGAACTAAGAGGATATAGTGGAAACCACTTCAAGCTGGTGTGTGTGTGAGGAAGTACCTCCTGCACCTAGTTCCAGCATCTATGGTGAGATTCAATGGATGAATGCTCCTCAGAGCTGCTGCTGAATGCAGCAGCAGACATCACGCATCCTGTGAAGACGTGTCTCTGCCACAGGAAAGGGAAAAGATGACCCTGATCCAAAACATAAACTTCTCTCCCCAAAAACTGTGGGGTCCAAGGACTCCAAATTCATATCCAAACCCCATAAGGGGCATCTGTAAGTGACTGGCTTAAAATCCTGACTTGCAACAGCCATGAATTTTGGCTGCAGGGCTGAAAAATTGTTCCAAACTTCTTGGCTTGGGCTAATCCTCAATAGACCATAGAAACGTTTTCCTCCAAAGCCAGCTACTGTTCCAGACAAAAACAGGGTAACAGTTGAAATCCTATGAACTTTCAGGGATAGAGATGATAGAGACTGAGATGAAGTGGTTGTGGGGACTTGGATTTTGTTTTATATTTTTATTTAGATGGGAACAGTGAAAATTTGTAGGAAGACTTTACTTTGGCACCAGATTGGTGTATAAAATGATTCTGAGGTTTTTGCAGTGTTTCTGGGTTATCGGAAGAGAAGTTTCCTCTTGTATTGGAGGTGGGGCAGATGAACTATCCCAATAGTCTTTGCAGGCTGCCCTTGTTTGGGGGACACAGCTGCTGCAGCTGGGCACATCAGTGGATGCATTAGGTTGGCCAGTAGTATGGAACAATGCTGCAATGGGGTGGCTGTGATTTGAATCAGAGTTTAAGGGCAGAAGGAACCATCAGATCATCTAGTCTGACCCCCTGTATATCACCAACTCCACCCAGCCTCCAGTGACTGAAATGAGACCCAAGTGTGACAGCCCACCAGAGACTAGACTGTTCTATGTAGTTCCAGAGCATCCCAGCAAGCAACCCACACACTGTAGAGGAAGGTGGAAAGAACCAGCCAACCCAGCACCTGAGAGAGAGGATGCTTGATGCCACCTCAAACCCCCAACCCTCCCCATCCAATGTCCCATCTCCAGCCATGGCTGTCCCTGATCCTTCCAAGGAAGGAGATTAAAAAATCTTCCCAGAATACACTAGGGGGCCAACTGAAACCCTGAAGCACAAGCTTTTAGAAACATAAGACACGAACTGGAAGAGGCACCCAGAGCCATTGAGCCCTGCCCCACGCCATCACAAACAACTGTCATATAATTCCACTCAGATTTGTCAATCTCTCTTTCTGAAAACTAATTAAGTGGTTGCCCCACAGCTCCCATTGGGAGGCTGTTCCAGAACCTCCACTCACTGCTGGTTACAGGGCCTTGGATTCTCCCATGCTGTCAGTAGAGGGAAAGGGGAATAAGGCTGAAGGAAATATGGGATGAGGCACAGGCATGAATGAAGATGAGTAGCTTCAGTTATGTTAGTTTCAGTGTCTTCTCTCAGTGGGTGTACAAGTTAGTAGGTCCAGTCTCATTGGACTAGAACAGGTGCTCCCAGTTTGGCCAGTCAGACAGGTGGGGCAGTACCTGAGAGCTATAGAAGTTCAGGAAAAGAGATCGAGGGAGGGCTGCTGGAGTCAGGAAACTGGAGAAGGTCTCTGGGAAAAGCTGCAGAAAGCAGAAAACTCTCTGCAGGCCTCCCTGGGAAGAACTGTCAGGGAGAGCAGCATGAGGGGTTTGCTGGCTGGCATGCTCAAGTCAGTCAGTCATGGCCAAATGGCTCGACGGGGCTGAAGGCCAGGGAACAGCAGAGGAGCTTACCTGCTGACGTCTCTGGGGCACGAGAGCTGGACCAAGAAGAACTGAAGGATCTAGGGGAGTGAGGAATGCTCACTTGGCAAGGATGCTCCTAGTAGAGAGGCTGTGGGGGCCCTGCTGGGAAGAGCGGCATTGTACTGCACCTGGAAGGGTTGGGGTGGCTGTCCTGGTACAAGGACAGGAGAGGACTGTTCTGGAAAGCTAAGGGGTGGTGAGCAATGCCAGGACTGTATGTTGCAGGCACTGTTGGGACTATGATGGGGGAATCCTTGAATGTGGTTGTGGAGAAATTTGTGATGGTTTATGTGCACAAGAATTTTGTAATAAATGAACCCTGCAAGGGGCTATATTTATAGTCACATTATGGGGACTCAGAAGGGAGGAAACTGAGGCATACAGTCAAACCCTTCCCAGCTCCCCCACCGCAAGATGCTGATGGAGTTTGCCACCAACCTCCAATCCATCTAATGGATGAATTCTCCCCTGGCCCAGGTTCTCTACAGCAGCTGGCTGGGTGATTGACAGAGGAGCCTGTAATACTGTTGATCAGCACACGTTGCTCATGCCCTATGGACCCAGTATCCAGGCATGGACTTTAGAGACCAAGAAGAAGGCTATCGCAAAAGCCTGGTCAAGCTGAGGCAGCTATGGGTAGATTGCCACCCACTTACTGTGCTTTGATTACCTACAACCTCCACTTGGATACTGGCCAGAAACAGACACAAATGCCTCAGTCAGCCTGGGCGGACATAACGTTGCCCCTTGCCACGTGAGACACAGAAACAGCCTGGCAGTAAGTGGCTCAGCTTCCAAGGCTGGATTCTCTGCTCTCCTCCTAGCCTAAGGGATCCACTGGTTGAATTACCCAAAGCCTTGGAAGATCTGCTAAATCAAAATTGCTTTATATGATTGATTAAATGTCTTAATATTTATCCCTATGCAATGAGTGAGACTTCCTTTTGCCTACTCACTGCCAATACCCCCTCCCCCCCCAACGCCCCCTAAACTTTTTTTATTCTTTTGAAGTTTTTGTATCTGATAAAGCTACACCAGAAAAATAATATCAGCATGAATGAGAGCATTCATGGAGACATCAGATGAATGATATGAAGTAATACAGATGATATCTAGGGCTCTGAAGGGGTTCGCAGCATTGTTGAAATGGCTTGATTTTTACTTTGCAAAATCTAATTTTATAAGGAAAGGCAGATGTGAAGAATAGATGTCATAAATCAAAATGTAAGGAAATCAATAGGCTAGGATGGTAAATGTTACTGTAAACTTGCTGGGGATGACAATTTTGGGGGAAAAAAACCTCAAATACAGTTTGGGGGTTTTTTTTTGGTCTGGAGAGTTTATCTAAGTGCAAAGCAAGCCTTTCTGTTCTTTTTGACAACCTGAAATAGTTCATATCCCACCAGAAGCTCTACTGGGCCAAATACTAATGTTTTTTCATATATTTTACTCAATTGAACTCAATGGGAGCTTTGTCTGAGTAAGTAAAGGTGGGTGGAGAGAAATCATACCAGCCGGAGCCTTGCCCAGAGCGAATGCTCCTCATGGGAAATCTCCCCTAAGGTGGGGTCTGAGAGGGTGACTGCACTGTATGGCAAGCGCTCCACAAACATGAAGTCTATGCAAGAGGAGTGCATATGTTTGAGGAACACACTATCTCTGCTAGGTTTAACTGGAAAAGAGAATAGACTGGCTGACTTGTTTTCTCTGAGGAGCTGCCTCCTCTCTGGGAATAGTTTCAGTGGCCAGGGTATCCCTGGTAGTGAGTTTTTTGGAACCACAGAGGCTCTGGTTGGACCCTTGGGCCTGTTCCATGCATAGAGACACTCTGCAAGGGTGCTCCTGGATATTTTCTTCCCTTGAGATTCTTGCCATGGGTTTTGCTACACGAGGGTGTCCTTGCAAGCTCAGCATTTGGGGGTTTTCCATTGACAACGGTGGAGCTGCAGGTGTGAATTAAAGGGTGCACATATGGGTAGACCTAGACAGGAGTGGCCCAGTCAGATGTGGGTGTAGATTCAGTAGCTGCTACCAGCTGAACATCATCTCAAACAAGAAATCTCTTTGCCTGGAGCTAGAAAGAAAGAACTGATTGCCTCATGAACAGATTCTGTCCAAAACCATAAAAAGTCAAAGTCCTAAACTGCCTGAAGGTTGACTGATCCTGCCATAAACCCTTCTCATATGTATTGTACTTACCACTGGCCGTACGGAATTATTAATGTAGCTATAACTCAAAGTGACACTGTAATATACTAATATAAATCTCTGGGATGGATATTATGAAGGCTACATAGATGTAAAAATCAGGACATGTTCTGAAAGAGAGCTTTTATTGTTTAGATGTGTCTGACTACAGCTCAGTGTGTTTTATTCGTTTGTCACCCTCACCCATCCCTCACGTGCTGGATGATGCATCTCCACGCTAGTACTGGTGCAGTGTGTTTGTTTGATTTCATATTTGAGTACAGTCTTTTAACCAGCTATGCACCTACCATATAGTAATTTCATCTAGACCACATTTCCCTAGGTTGCTTATGAGACTGTCATGTGAAGTTTGTCAAATGTCTTACTAAAATCAAAATGTATCAGGCCTACTGCTTCGCCTCATCCACCAGGCCAGTCAAAGAAGGAAGTTAAGTTAGTTTGGCATAATTTGTTTTTGACAAATCCATGTTGTCTGCTATTTATAAAACTATTATCCTCTGGGTTACAACTGATTGTTTAATAATTGGTTCCTTTATTGTTCCAGGTACTAAAGTTAGGTTGACTGGTCTATAACCCCCAGGTGCTCTTTGTTCCCCTTTTTAAAGATAGGTACTATGTCTGTCCTTCTCCAGTCTTCTGGGACCTCACTTATCCTCCAGAAGTTCTCTGAGATAATTGCTAACTGCTCAGGGATTGCTTCAACTAGTTCCTCAAGTACTCTAAGATGAATTTCATCAGGCCCTGCTGACTTGAATACATCCAATTTATCTAAATATTCTTAAACCTGTTCTTTACCTACTTTGGCTTGCATTCCTTCCCCTCTGTTGTTAATATTAATTGTGTTTGAGTATCTAGTCACTATTAATCTTTTTAATGAAGGATGAAACAAAATAGATATTAAACACCTCAGATGTCTTGATGTCATCAGTTTATAAATCTCCTTCCATGCTACGGAGAGGACTATGCTTTCCTTCATCTATCTCTTGCTCTTAATCTGTCTAAGGAACCTTTTATTATTGCCTTTTATGTTCCTTGTTAGATGTAACTCATTTGTGCCTTAGTCTTTCTGATTTTCTACTTACATGCTTTTGCAATTCTTTTGTACTCCTCCTTAGCAATTCATCCAGGTTTCCACTTTTTGTAGGATTTCTTTTTGATTTTCAGGTCATTAAAGAGCTCCAGATGGAGCCATATTGACTTCTTATTATTTATCCTGTCTTTCCTTCACATAGTTAGTATCTGTGTGTTTAGTATTGTCTCCTTGAGAAGCTACCAGTTGTCCTGAACTCCCCTTTCCCTTGGATTTTCTTGCCATGGAACCTTACATATTGGTTCTCTGAGTTTGTTAAAGTCTGCTTTTAAAGATCCATTGTCCTTATCTGCTGCGCTCACTCCTTCCTTTCTTTACAATCATTAAAGCATCATTTCATGATCACTTTCACCCAGATTGCCTTCTACCTTCAGATTTGCAACAAATTTCTCCCTGTTGGTCAGAATAAAGTTTAAAATGGATGTCCCTCAGGCGACTTCCTCCACTTTCTAAAAGAAATACAGGAAATTTTGTGTTTTGCCGTATTACTTTTCCAACAGGTGTCTGGATAGTTTAAAGTTCCCCATTACTACCAGATATCATGTTTTGGATATTTCTGGTTATCTGCAAACTTTATAAGTGTACTCTCTATGCCATTATCTAAATGACATCATCCCTGTTTATTTTCCCTTTTGTCTTCACCCTGAGACTTTTAGCTGGCTTGTCTCTCATCTCCCTCTGGACCGCAGAACAAGTGTATTTATCATTGATATAATAATGTATAATGCAACACCTCCTCCCTTTTCCCTACTGATAGTCCAGTCTTGAGATTTATCACACTAAGTCTCTGATGCCACTTAAGTCCTAATTTAGCTTTTATACTAATACTTCGAGTTCTTTCTGTTTATTCCTCACACTCCTTGCATTTGTGTACAGACATCTAAGATTTGCAGAAGATTTCCCTCACTGATTTCCCTCTTGTTGCTCCTATGGCCCTACTGTATTTTTCCATGTCTCCTGCAACATTTAGCAGTCTGGTAAAGCCCCACCATTTTATGAGCTTTTTGTCACCCCTGCTTTGAATCTAGTTTAAAACCCCTCTCTAAGTTGGCAAGTTCTTGGTCCGATGGTCTCTATCTCTTCCCAGCAGTCCTCGTTCCTGCAACAGCATTCCATGGTTGAGGAAGCTAAAGCCTCCAACTATACCATCTGTGCAGCCATATATTCACCTCCAGTGTATTTGCCAGTCCTCTCATTTGTGGATAAGGGCCCAGGCAGGGAGACAAAGACACTGTCTGTGTCCCTGACTCCTTCACCCTTTTTGCCAGAGCCCTGTAGTCACTGCTGATCTGCTCAGGGCCATGCCAGGCAGTATCACTAGTGTCCACTTGTGGTCAGAGGGATGGCTCAGTCTCAACGACCTTTCTAGAACTCCTTTTTATAAAGTAAGAGTAGCAATAAAAGGTCAGCTCCTGTGAAACCTTCTTGATGTGAAAAATTCTGACTCTTTATTTAAACTAGGTATAAAATAAACTCTAATATGGCAGGGACTATGTTTGGACTGGGCCTTGCACAATGAGTCCCTGATCTGGTTTAGGGTCACTGGCTGCTAGTATGATAACAGCTAGGCCTGGTTGGAAAACAATTCTGTTTTGTGGGGGAAAAATGATATTTTGCCATTATTTTTTCATTCTGATGCAGAATGAAATTGAGACATTTCAAAATGTTTTGTGAAAAAATATAGACACATCCCAACCCCATAACACCCAATGGCTGATGATCAGGGCACTCCTCTGCAATCTGGGAGAATAGCAGGCCAGGGAATTTCTCTCTCTTTCTCCCTGCTTCCTACCCCCTCACTTGAGAGAAAAAAAAACCCCCCTGGGTGAGAACCTCACTTGCAAAATATGTTTTGATTGGAAAAAAGTTTTAATCCAAAGTTTTTCCCAGCTCTAAGACCATGAACATAAGAACAGCCATACTGGGTCAGACCAAAGGTCTATCTAGCCCAGTATCTGTCTACTGACAGTGGCCAATGCCAGGTGCCCCAGAGGGAGTGAACGAAAGAGGCAATGATCAAGTGATCTCTCTCCTGCCATCCATCTCCATCCTCTGACAAACAGAGGCTAGGGACACCATTCCTTACCCATCCTGGCTAATAGACATTTATGGGCTTCACCACCATGAATTTATCCAGTTCTCTTTTAAACACTGTTATAGTCCTAGCCTTAACAAACTCCTCAGGTAATGAGTTCCACAAGTTGACTATACGCTGCATGAAGAAGAACTTCCTTTTATTTGTTTTAAACCTGCTGCCTATTAATTTCATTTGGTGAACCCTAGTTCTTATATTATGGGAATAAGTAAATAACTTTTCCTTACCCACTTTCTCCACATCACTCATGATTTGAAGAGTCCTAGCGTCTTTAATCTTTCCTCATATGGGACCCTCTCCAAACCCCTAATCATTTTAGTTGCCCTTTTCTGAACCTTTTCTAGTACCAGTATATCTTTTTTGAGGTGAGGAGACCACATCTGTATGCAGTATTCGAGATGTGGGCATGCCATGGATTTATATAAGGGCAATAATATATTCTCAGTCTTATTCTCTATCCCCTTTTTAAAGATTCCTAACATCCTGTTTGCTTTTTTGACTGCCTCTGCACACTGCATAGACATCTTCAGAGAACTGTCCACGATAACTCCAAGATCTTTTTCCTGACTAAATTAGCCCCCATCATATGGTATGTATAGTTGGGGTTATTTTTTCCAATGTGCATTACTTTACACTTATCCACATTAAATTTCATTTGCCATTTTGTTTCTCAGTCACTTAGTTTTGTGAGATCTTTTTGAAGTTCTTCACAGGCTGCTTTGGTCTTAACTATCTTGAACAGTTTAGTATCATCTGCAAACTTTGCCATCTCACTGTTTACTCCTTTTTCCAGATCATTTATGAATAAATTGAATAGGATTGGTCCTAGGACTGACCCTTAGGGGTAACTAGTGGTGTTCTCCCTCCATTCTGAGAATTTACCATTAATTCCTACCCTTTGTTCCCTATCTTTCAACCAGTTCTCAATCCATGAAAGAACTATCCCTTTTATCCCATGACAGCTTAATTTACGTAACAGCCTTTGGTGAGGGACCGTGTCAAAGGCTTTCTGGAAATCTAAATATACTATGTCCACTGGATCCCCCTTGTCAACATGTTTGTTGACCCCTTCAAAGAACTCTAATAGATCAGTAAGACACGATTTCCCTTTACAGAAACCATGTTGACTATTACTCAACAGGTTTTTTTTTCTATGTATCTGACAATATTATTCTTAACTATTGTTTCAACTAATTTGCCCGGTACTGACGTTAGACTTAATGGTCTGTAATTGCCAGGATCACCTCTAGAGCCCTTTTTAAATATTGGCGTTACATTAGCTAACGTCTAGTTATTGGGTACCGAAGCCGATTTAAAGGACAGGTTACAAATCTTAGTTAATAGTTCCGCAACTTCACATTTGAGTTCTTTCAGAACTCTTGGGTGAATGCCATCTGGTCCCGGTGACTTGTTAATGTTGAGTTTATCAATTAATTCCAAAACCTCCTCTAGTGACACTTCAATCTGCGACAGTTCCTCAGATTTGTCACCTACAAAAGCCAGCTCAGGTTTGGGAATCTCCTTAACATCCTCAGCCGTGAAGAGTGAAGCAAAGAATCCATTTAGTTTCTCTGCAATGACTTTATCATCTTTAAGTGCTCCTTTTGTCTCTTGATCGTCAAGGGGCCCCACCTGTTGTTTAGCAGGTTTCCTGCTTCTGATGTACTTAAACATTTTATTACCTTTAGGGTTTTTGGCTAGCCATTCTTCAAACTCCTCTTTGGCTTTTCTTATTATACTCTTGCACTTAATTTAGGAGTGTTTATGCTCCTTTCTATTTGCCTCACTAGGATTTGACTTCCACTTTTTAAAGGAAGTCTTTTTATCTCTCACTGCTTCTTTTACATGGTTGTTAAGCCATGGTGGCTCTTTTTTAGTTCTTTTACTGTGTTTCTTAATTTGGGGTATACATTTAAGTTGGGCCTCTATTATGGTGTCTTTAAAAAGTGCCCATGCAGCTTGCAGGAACTTCACTTTAGTCACTGTACCTTTTACCTTCTGTTTAACTAAACCACTCATTTTTGCATAGTTCCCCCTTTTGAAATTAAATGCCACAGTGTTGGGCTGTTGAGTTGTTCTTCCTCCCCACAGAGATGTTGAATGCTATTGTATTATGGTCACTATTTCCAAGCGGTCCTGCTATAGTTACCTCTTGGACCAGCTCCTGCACTCCTCTCAGGATTAAAGGTAGAGTTGCCTCTCCCCTTGTGGGTTCCCGTACCAGCTGCTCCATGAAGCAGTCATTTAAAGTATCAAGAAATGTTATCTCTGCATTTCATCCTGAAGTGTAATGTTCCCAGTCAATATGGGGATAATTGAAATCCTCCACTATTATTGGGTTCTTAATTTTGATAGCCTCTCTAATTTCTCTTAGCATTTCATCATCACTATTACTGTCCTGGTCAGGTGGTCAATAATAGATCCCTAATGTTATATTTTTATTGGAGCATGAAATTTCTATCCATAGAGACTCTATGGAACATGTGGATTTGCTTAAGATTTTTACTTCATTTGAATCTACATTTTCCTTCACATATAGTGCCACTCCCCCACCCTTCTCCCACGCATGACTTGTTCTGTCCTTCCGATATATTTTATATTCCAGAATGATTGTGAGAGTAGTTTGGCTGAGTTAATGGAAGGTGATTCCAATGGCCAAGGACTGTTCACATTAGTGAAGTTCTGTGGGACCAGATCTAACTTGCATTATAGATTCATAGACTCTAGGACTGGAAGGGACCTCAAGAGGTCATCGAGTCCAGTCCCCTGCCCTCATGGCAGGACCAAATACTGTCTAGACCATCCCTAATAGACATTTATCTAACCTACTCTTAAATATCTCCAGAGATGGAGATTCCACAACTTCCCTAGGCAATCTATTCCAGTGTTTAACTACCCTGACAGTTAGGAACTTTTTCCTAATGTCCAACCTAAATCTCTCTTGCTGCAGTTTAAGCCCATTGCTTCTTGTTCTATCATTGGAGGCTAAGGTGAACAAGTTTTCTCCCTCCTCCTGATGACACCCTTTTAGATACCTGAAAACTGCTATCATGTCCCCTCTCAGTCTTCTCTTTTCCAAACTAAACAAACCCAATTCCTTCAGCCTTCCTTCATAGGTCATGTTCTCAAGACCTTTAATCATTCTCGTTGCTCTTCTCTGGACCCTCTCCAGTTTCTCCATCTTTCTTGAAATGCGGTGCCCAGAACCGGACACAATACTCCAGTTGAGGCCTAACCAGCGCAGAGTAAAGCGGAAGAATGACTTCTCGTGTCTTGTTTACAACACACCTGTTAATGCATCCCAGAATCACATTTGCTTTTTTTGCAACAGTATCACACTGTTGACTCATATTAAGCTTGTGGTCCACTATGACCCCTAGATCTTTCTGCCATACTCCTTCCTAGACAGTCTCTTCCCATTCTGTATGTGTGAAACTGATTGTTTCTTCCTAAGTGGAGCACTTTGCATTTGTCCGCAAACTTAATAAGCGTACTTTCTATGCCAACATCTAAATTGTTGATGAAGATATTGAACAGAGCCGGTCCCAAAACAGATCCCTGCAGAACCCCACTTGTTATACCTTTCCAGCAGGATTGGGAGCCATTAATAACTACTCTCTGAGCCAGTTACGCACCCACCTTATAGTAGCCCCATCTACTGGTATCATTGCATGACAAAGCCTGGCAGCATATGGTCCTGGTGTTTGCTGGCATTCAACCAACATCCATTCTTTCACTCCTCAGGAGAGTGATATCGTTCATGGTAATCTGGTTGAAATATGAGAATTTAATTAAGGGGCCATTCATAGGTGGCAGTTAGTACTGGGCTATTTGCCTGTGGCTGAAAATAAATTCTCCCCGTAGTTAGCCAAGCAGCGGGGGGGCATTGGCGCTGAGCTGTTAGCGTTTGGCTAGCAGGGATCTTCCCTGATACCAGCCATGCAGTGCGGTGGGGGGAGGGTTGAAGCGGTCATCCCAGAGAAAAGGACTGGGGGGGGGGGTTAGTTTGGTTTCTGCTGCTGCACGTGAACATGAAAACTGCAGCCCTAAATGGACAACTCATTGTTGCTTTGCTTGGTATGGGAAAGGAGGGCGCTGCTGTTATGAAGGTTACAGAAGCCAAAATACTATGGCTTACCATGGCTGCCTGCAAGCTGAATTCTGTTGCCTGGTGTGTTTGATCTCTAACACCAAAGCAGCAGGTACTCAATATAAGATGCAAAAAATTACCTTGTACTGAAATCACATGTGCTGTGTAATGTGAATAGTGTTGTTCATCGTGAAAGAGTATACCCATTGTTCTGTAAAATGTATCTTTTTAAAATACTTCTTTCCTTTTTTCCTCCCACAGCTGCAAATGTTTCAAGCCTCCCTCCTCCATCTCAAAGGCTATCTCAGATAAGGCAGTGAAAAAAACGCATGTGCGATGAAATGTTCTCTGAGCTCATGTAGGCATCCCACACTGAGAGCTCAGCAGGAAGTGTGGACGGACACAATAGCACACGGCAGGAAAGCAGTCAGTGAATGTGAGGAGAGGTGGTGGCAAGAAGATCAGAGGAGGCAGGATGCAACGCTGGGGCTACTGCGGGAACAAACGGACATGATGCGGTGCCTGGTGGAGGTTCAGGAACGTCAACTGGAGAGACTGCCGCTGCAGCCCCTGTTTAACCGCCCTCCCTCCTCCTCAAGTTCCATAGCCGCCGCCTCACCCAGATGCCCAAGAACACAAGGGGGAGGCTGCGGGCACCCAACCACTCCACCCCAGTGGACAGAAGGCTGTCATTCAACAAATACTGAAGTAGCCTTTTCCTTCCCTCCTCCCACACCCCACCCAGGCTACCTTGTGAGTTATCTCCCTATTTTTTATAATCAATTAATAAAGAATACACGAGTTTTAATTAATAGTGACTTTATTTCAAAGCTGTGATCGAAGGGGGAGGGCAGTTGGATTACAGGGAATTAGTCAACCAAGGAGGCAGGTTTTCATCAAGGAAAAACAAATTGAACTGTCAGATGGTACCCTGGCCACGCATGAAACTAGTTTTCAAAGCTTCTCTGATGCACAGCGCTTCCTGGTGTGCTCTTCTAATTGCACTGGTATCTGGCTGCACTTAATCAGTGGCCAGGCGATTTTGCCTCAACCTCCCACCCCACCATAAACATCCTTCCTTACTCTTACAGAGATTGTGGTGCACACAGCAAGCAGCAATAACAATAGGGATATTGGTTTCGCTGAGGTCTGAGCGAGTCAGTAAACTCTGCCAGCGTGCCTTTAAACGTCCAAATGCACATTCTACCACCATTCTGCACATGCTCAGCCTATAGTTGAACAGCTCCTTACTACTGTCCAGGGTGCCTGTGTACGGCTTCATGAGCCAGGGCATTAAGGGGTAGGCTGGGTCCCCAAGGATAACTATAGGCATTTCAACATCTCCAACATTTATTTTCCGGTCTGGGAAGTAAATCCCTTCCTGCAGCCATTTAAACAGACCAGGGTTCCTGAAGACGCGAGAGTCATGAACCTTTCCTGGCCATCCCACATTGATGTTGGTGATACATCCCTTGTGATCCACCAGTGCTTGCAGCACCATTGAAAAGTACCCCTTCCAGTTTATGTACTGGCTGCCTTGGTGGTCCGGTCCCAAGGTAGTTTCCATCTATCCCCCCACCACAGTTAGGGAATCCCATTGCAGCAAAGTCATCTACTATGACCTGAACATTTCCAAGAGTCACTACCTTTGATAGCAACAGCTCAGTGATTGTGTTGGCTACTTGCATGACAGCAACCCCCACAGTAGATTTGCCCACTCCAAATTGATTCCCAACTGACTGGTAGCTGTCTGGTGTTGCAAGCTTCCAGAGGGCTGCTCTCATCTTGGTATTCTTGCGGTTCAGGGCAGGGGAAAGCAAGTCACAAAGTTCCATGAAAGTGCCCTTATGCATGCAAAAGTATCAGAGCCACTGGGAATCATCCCAGACCCGCAACACTAAGCAATCCCACCAGTCTGTGCTTGTTTCCTGGGCTCAGAATCGGCGTTCCACAGCATGAACCTGCCCCATTAACACCATGATGTCCACATTGCTGGGGCCTGTGCTTTGAGAGAAGTCTGTGTCCACATCCTCATCACTCTCATCACTGCGCTGCTGTTGCCTCCTCACCTGGTTTTTCAGCTTCTCGTTCTGCATAAACTGCTAATAATGCCCAAGGTGTTTACAATTCTCATAACTGCTGCGGTGAGCTGAATGGGCTCCATGCTTGCTGTGTTATGGGAAAAAAGGTGTGGAACGATTGTCTGCAGTTGCTCTCATGGACGGAGGGATGACTGACGACTGTAGCTATCCTACAGTTCCTGCAGTCTCTGCCAACCATTTGAATTCTGGGTTGAGCTCCCAATGCCTGATGGGTCAAAAACATTGTCGTGGGTAGTTCTGGGTACATGTTGTCAGGCGGCCCCGTTCCCCCCCATGAAAGCAATGGGCATAAAATCATTTCTTGCCTTTTTTTTTTTTTTTTTTTTTTTTTTATGTCACCATATGTCTACTGGATGCTGCTGGCAGATGTGGTACTGCAGCGCTACATAGCAGCACCCCCTTGCCTTGCTTGCAGATGGCAGACAGTACAGTATGTCTGGTATCCGTCATTGTCGTCCCATGGGTGCTCCTGGCTGGCCTCGGTGAAGTTGGTCGGGAGTGCCTGGACAAAAATGGGAATGACTTCAGGTCATTCTCTTCTTTAACTTTTATCTAATGGAGATTCAGTCCTGCCTGGAATATCATGCCAGCAGGAGGCTTCTGCCTCAGGCTACTCTCCCAGTCGGCAGCACTGCATGGTTGCGCCTACCCCTTGCTCTCATGAAGCCTGGACAGTAGTAAGGAGCAGTCCACCTATAGGCTGAGCAAGTGCAGCATGGTGGTTCACTCTACTTCCCTGTAAGCCAACCGCCCTTCCCTCCCCTCCCCCCTTTGATCTCTGCTTGCAGAGGCAATAAAGTCGGTGTTTCAAATTCATGCCTTCTTTATTACTTCATCACACAAATGGGGGGATAACTACCAAGGTAGCCCGGGAGGGGGGGGGAGGAGGGAAGCAATGAGTGAGGTTGTTGTAGGGGCACCCCCTAGACTGGCATGCAGCTCATCGTTTCTGCAGGACATCTGGGGCTCTGACCCAGAGCAGCCATTTGCATCTGTGTGTTTTTTTTGTTTTTAATTGAGTAGGCTTGCCTGATATTCTCGGCAGGACTGAATCTCCATTGGACAAAACTTAAAGAAGAGAATGACTTGGGGAGTCATTTCCATTTTTGTCCAGGCGCCCCTGACCGACCTCACCGAGGCTGGCCAGGAGCACTCACGAAGGCAGCAGATAGTACAATATGACTGATAACAGTCTTTGCCAACTTACAAAGGCAAGGAGCTGCTGCTGTGTAGCACTGCAGTACTGCGTCTGTTAGCAGCACCCAGGAGATGTACAGTGACAGTGAACTGAGAAGGCTCCATGCTTGCCGTGGTATGTCGGCTGCATGGGTAATCCAGGAATCAAGGCGAGAAACTGTTTTTCCCATTGCTTTCACAGAGGGAAGGGGCTGATGACATGTCCGCAGAACCACCCGTGACAATGTTTTTGCCCCATCAGGCATTGGGAGCGCAACCCAAAATTCCAATGGGCGGTGGGGACTGTGGCAACTGTGGGATAACGCTCCGAAAGTTGACGCTAGCCTTGGTACTGTGGAAGCACACTGTTGACTTAATGTGTGGGGATGCACACAAATGACAGTATCAAATCGATTTCTAAAAATCGACTTCTATTAAATTGAACTAATATTGTAGTGTAGACATACCCATAGAGTCTAAGGCTAGAAGGGACCAACAGCTCATCTACTGTGATCTCCTGTGTATCACAGCCCATTAACACCACACTAAACCACACACTAAACCATTGTTAAGAACTCTGTTACTAAAACTGTACAATATGTTCACCGTCAATCCATGTGCTGTTTACTTGGTTCATCATCCACAGGGACCACTTGCAAGATGTGCAGAATCATTCAAACATATTTTGAGCAGCTGCTCAGAGCATTTCCCATGCTCAAAAGAACTACCCCAGGTTTCGCAGCAGCAAGATTAGCTGCTCGCTGCCTCTACTGAGAGTAACAGTTATTGGATGGGATAGGACAGGAGAGAGATGTAGTTTGAGGAAAGATTACTTACTGGTAAATCTGTCTATAATTCTCCTGTGTATTCCCCTTTCCTGAGCAAAGTACGAGTTTCCTACTCCATTAACTCTTAGGAACTAGAAGTCTCTCACTGACTCCCGTGTTATGCACAAGACGAATGACTGATAGTTCTCTCTCTGGTTGCTCCTATAGATGTGTTTCCCTTTGCCTGGTCATCTCCCCCTTGCGCAAGTTTGGTTCCTTTCCCCTGTGTTGCCCGGTCAACAACACCCTGTCCTCTCTTTCCCCTTCTGTCCTGGATGTAGAACACAGCTACTTTGTTCCATTCTCCTGTGAACATTCATCTCTTCTTTATAGCTGGCAGCTCCTGCTCCACTGGGGCTCCAGTTCCTGGTCTCTCCCTGCCCTCTCTTATCCAGCAGTGCCCCTAGTTTAGTCAGCTAGACTGGCTCCTCTGGGCTTCATTGCAATGAAATGCCTGGATGCTTATAGAAGCAGCTTAACGACAAGGAGAAAAGTCATCCTCTGAAAGACCTCAGTTTCTCTGCAGAGCATGAGCTGGTGCTTTGGGTTAGAATGTGGAGGTCAGGTACATGTGAGCAGGTCTCACCTTTTATCTAGCCAGTGTGGCCACAGATATGTTAGTTGGCTGGTTCATTGAAAGGGCTTGCATGTTTCATTATGAATGGCATATTGAACATGTTTTCCTTTATAATAGATTATTGAAAAGTTTTATAAGTACGATATGATTTTTATATGAAACCTTTACATTGCAAAATTATAAATAATTTATTAAATATTTCTGACACTAGCATGTTAGAAACACATTAATCTTTCATAGCTCTTTTATAGATGACCTTTAAATAAAGCAATCTCAGAATGTCTGTCAGTACAAAAGGAGGCTTAACTTTAAACAAAAAAATTGACTTTTACTCTGAGCATCAGCTAGCGTGTTTTAGAAATAATACCAAAGCTAGTACAAACATCTTGGTCTTTAAAGGAAAGGAATTTCACAGAGTTTTGGGCCATGTTGCAACCTGGTGTCTACAGAAGAAATTAACTCTGTGGGAAAGCCTACACAGCGTTTTGGAGCACGCCTCCTAGCCTGGGTCAGCAGACTTAAAAATAGCTATGCAGATAGAGCTTTGAAGTGGCTTGGGCTTTGATGCCCAACCTTCTCCCTTGGACTTCATCTCCCTGAAGCTCTTGCTGACAGCACATTTTGCTCTTTCTAAGTAAGAGCTGAAATCAGAGGGTTTTGATGTTCCATCTTTTGCTCTCCTTTAATGGAAATTGAAAGTTGTAAGTGTTACAGCCAAGGACAAAAAGCCATTGCTAACTGTTATTAATGGAGCATAAAACCCATGTATGTAAAAGTGAAGGCTTCCAGGAGATTGACATCCTGTGCTTGCTATTTTCTGGGCAGCATCGATGGGATAAGTGTTTTCCCGCTTATATTTTAGTGTTGCCTGGATTCCCTCATATGGTTTCCCCCAGGAGTTAGCCTTTGAGCCCTAAGAAGCCCATGGTCATGAGCAGTAGAGTAACGGGGGGGGGGGGACAGCAGGGGGAGCGGCTTCTCCCCCCCTCCCGCAGCACATTTTCCAAACGTGGCGCCTTTCCACTCAGCCAGCACTGGGCTCTGGACTCACAGTCCGGAGCTGAGATTTGCACGCGGCCGCAGGCTGTCTCTGGGCTCCGCGCCACCCCCTGCTCGCTCCGGGGCTGTAGGCAGCGTCGGCTGGTTGCTGGGTCTCGAGGGAGGAGGAGGAGGCTCCCACCTGCCTGCAGCTGCCCGGCTCCCTAAGCAGGGGTGGGGTCTGCCGGGAGGGGAAGGGGCGGCAGCGCAGCGGCAGGAGGGAGCTGAGGAGCAGCGGCCCCGTTGGCCCCCGGCAGCCCGGTGCGGAGCGAGGCGGCGTGTGGGCGGCGGGGAAGGGGGCCCTGAAGCGGCGGCCCCGTGCGGAGCGAGGCGGCGTGTGGGCGGCGGGGAAGGGGGCCCTGAAGCGGCGGCCCGGTGCGGAGCTGGGCGGCGGGGAAGGGAGATCTGAAGCGGCGGCCCCGTGCGGAGCGAGGCGGTGTGTGGGCGGGGGGGAAGGGGGCTCTGAAGCGGCGGCCCGGTGCGGAGCGGGGCGGTGTATGGGCGGCGGCGAAGGGGGCTCTGAAGCGGCGGCCCGGTGCGGAGCGGGGCGGTGTATGGGCGGCGGGGAAGGGGGCTCTGAAGCGGCGGCCCCGTGCGGAGCGAGGCGCTGTGTGGGCGGCGGGGAAGGGGGCTCTGAAGCGGCGGCCCCGTGCGGAGCGAGGCGCTCTGTGGGCGGCGGGGAAGGGGGCTCTGAAGCGGCGCTGTAACAGGCGCAAGGCGAGTGAGGCACTTGCCTCAGGGGCGCAAAAAGTGCTGGAGGGAAAAAAAAGCCGCTGGAAGGCGGAGAGATATTTATAACCGGGGTGATCCTCCCCCGCCCACCTGCTGCCACGCCCGTGCCTCCCCCAGTGTGCCCTGGCCCTGACTTGCTCCCCACCCCCACCCCCGGTCCCAGACCCCGAGCAGAGCCGCTCCATGCTGCCTCCCTGATAAATCGATTGCTACCCACCAATACAGCCATACCCTCAGCCTGCCCTTCTCCCTTAGACTCTTTCATTTTTCAATGGGATCCTCCAGCAGCATGCCCCCCCACCCGCAGTCACTCCTCCTGCCCCATGTTGGGCAAGGAGGTAGCCCCATCCCCCACCCTCAGTGAGGTTACAGTCAGAGGAAACAGCAGGGGAGGAGGTGCACACAGCACCCCCCAGCACCCACCATGGGGGAGGTGAGGGAGCTTCCTGGACCTGAGAGGGGCCCTAGGAGCACATGCAGTGACAGTGATGGGGGTGAGTGTGCTGCTAGGGCGGGGGCAGGAACGGGGGCTCCTCCCCCAGAGCTTCCTGCTGCTGGCAGGGAAAGGGCTGGGGGGAGTCCTCCTCTCTGGCCCCTGTCCCGGAGCAGCCTGCCTGCACCCCAAATTCAACCCCAGCCCTGCCCCACCCCAGAGCCCACACCTCCTGTCAGAGCCCTCACCCCTACACCTGAACCCTCTGCCCCAGCCCTGAGCCCCTCCCACACCCCAAACCTCCCATTCCCAGTCCCATACAGAGCCCTCACACCGACTCTCACCCTGAGCACCCCCCACTCCAAACCCCTCATTTGCAGCCACAACCCACAGCCCTCACCCCTGCACCCCCTCCTATCCTCAAACTCCCTCCCAGAACCTGCACCCCAATCCCCTGTCCCAGCCTAGGGCTGCACCCCAGACCTTCTCCCCCACCCAAACTCCCTCCCAGAGCCTTGGATGGGTGTGGGGGGTGGAGTTTGGGTGGGGGCGGGTTCTGGGCACCACCAAAATTTCTACAAACCTGCCACCCCTGATCTTGCCCTGCAAACCTGAACTCCCATCATTCTTAGGACACATGCTGATCCCTAGTGGCCACTTTTGATATCCAGCGCCTCCCTTCTCTCTTAACCTGTGAGTCCCTCTCTAGACTGAAAGTGTACTGGGACCAAAGACCATCTTGGAAGCAATATTACCAGCCCAAGCAGTCAAAAATCATGAGCTGACCCCCCAAAATCACAGGCTCTACCACTGCCCCTTCACTCATTCTTTGGTGGCAATTCGGCGGCAGACCCTTCCCTCCAAGAGGGACTGAGGGACCCGCTGCCAAATTGCCACCGAAGAGCTAGCCCTGGGGGAGGGCGCAATTTTATATTCTTGCCTCTGGCGCAAAAATACCTAGTTACGGCTCTGCTCTGAAGCCCAGCTGGTGCCAGCAGAGGAGGTAAACGAAGGAAGGGAAATGGGGGGAGGAGGGATTTTTTTTTCTCGTAGTCTGTCTTCAGCAGAGGGGGCTGAGGGAGCGGCAGAACCAGGAGGCAAAGGAGCAACTGGGTTATTGCCCCTCTCCTGTACTTACCCTTCCCAGTGCTGCGTCCGAGGCTGTGAAACTGTGCTTAGTGCAGCTTGTGAAGGGGTAAATGTGCTTTAAGGTGCCAGTTATGCCAGTCTCCTCAGTCTCACTGATGACTAGCTGCAGACCCAGTGTTCTCAGGGACTGGACAGTACTCTATACTAGTTTTCAGTTGCCTGCTAAATGCTTCAGCCATGCCACCTTTTCACTTAGCTATATCCTGAAGAGTGGTGACTGGGAAGTGCAGGGGAAGTGTAGCAGATGCTAATTTGAGGTGAATAGTCTCTTGGCCAGATTCTACTGGATTTATGGTGCTTTGTGCTATGGACTGGAGCAAAGTGGCTGCTGAATAACCAGGAATCTGGTTAATAATTGTTCTCTAAATTCAGCTTTTTTTCTTTCTCTCTCTATGAATTATCACTAATTCAAAATAGTAGTGTGCAAGTTGACTGGATAATGATAATAGCATAATTTCTTGTTATAACATTGTAAACCCTACTACCTGCTTTTTATATTAAACATTTACTATACATAATACAATAAATCCGACAGAAACAAAACCTAGGAAAACTTTATTCTTTCTGTGTCTTATTTAAAGTTTTCCAACAATCTCCTCTTGCTTCAGAATGCCTCATGTGTCACCCATACAGTTTGCAATAGGATTCAACATGTGGCTTGGCTGCTGACTCTTTACTGCTTACTTAAGAGCTGGGAACTCAATATTCATCTCAGACAGATGAACTCTGTATATGGGGGTCGGGGGGATTATTGACCTTGTGCATATGTAATGGTGTTTGGTGTTTGTAAGACAAGGTATAATCACACTACCAAATTGCAATGAACTGTGGAAAAGTTCCTGTTTGGTGCGAGAGATGTTACTTATACCTAGAAGCACTCCCCTTCCCCATCCCCATCCCTACACATGCTGCCTTGGGAATATCACTGCTGTAGTCTCAACTTTTAAGACACTTTTCACATGCACCACTTCTAGTATTATGGTAAATTAAAACAAGCTACAGTACATCGGGACATTAATACTCTATTACAGTGTTTACATTAGCATATTAAAAGCAATAACACTTAACAGACCAGTATATCCAGGACATTACCAGCACACTTTTCCCCCACCAATACCTAGTAGTTGCACTGTTATCTCCCATAGCTACTTACGTTGCAGATTTTTTTTTTTTTTTTGGTTAAAACTAAATTGGGAAGAAAGACTACTGATTCAGAACTTGTTTAATGGTTACTTTATTGCTAAAGGGTGTAATGGGGTGTAGATTTGGAGGGAGGAAGGTTTCTATGATGTAGGCAAGATCAGGTGTTTTATCCAAAACCAGAATATGAATGGTGCTGGTCGTCTCGGTGGCTGGCTGACCTTGAATTATTGTCAAAAGTGAGAGGATGACTCTTCTCCTTCCTCACTTTTTGGTTGAGGATTCCATTGATAAAGGGATTGGCCTCAAATACCTGGTTGTAGGACTCTTCCATGGTGTAGTTTTCATCTTGGGTGACCCAGTCCTAATTATATTAAAGCATGTACTTTAGTTTTTGTAATTATCTATTATAACTCAGTAGCTTTTTATGAAGGCAGGAGTAAAATAAAAGTAGCTGCAATACTTCCACAGTTAACTAAAACTGAAAATTTACATAATTTAAATCGGACGCCTAATCTTAATTTTTTGCTTAATAAATCAGTCCATAAGAAAACTCTGTTGGGAAACTGTTACAGTTTACTTAGAAAGTGCACTTCTCCTATATAGGTCATAAGGATGCTATCTGTCTGAATACTGGCTGCTCTTTCTTTCTTTGATGTGCAGAGTGACTGATGCTTTTCAGATATCAGTTGTGGGTACAGGAGGGTTTCATTGCATCTTCTCTCTTGGCCCCAGCTACTGTTCTCCCTTCTTGTTGCATTGATAGTGGATGGGTGTGTCTCACCTTTTTTTTTTTAATCATGTATGCTAGGGACAGTCTTGTCCTCTTCTCCTCTCCTGATGTCAGTGTAGATGCAGGCAGTGCAAAATGTACTACAGTCATACAGTATCTCAGATGCAAAGCTGCATTTCTCTGATCTGAGGTTTGAAGAACAATGTGGAACTAGCTATTTTACGGGATGTCTAGATTTCATTCCTGTAGTAACAGAACTGGTGACAGGAAAGCAGGAAGAAGTGTGTGTGTGTGTGTGTGTGTACAGCTTAAATTGGTTAAAAACCCTGACTTTCAGTACTCAGTGTTTCAAAAATGTTAGACTGCCAACCTGTGTCGTAGAGATGTCTTCTGTTTTAAAAAAAAAAAAAAAAAAAAAGACCATGAATAAAGCTACTTCAAGGGAAATTACTGCTTTGTCCAACCCTGAAAAGCTATGAGATCTTTGCTCACCAATTCTCATAAAACTTGTATTTGTCATGCGTTTTTGGTGGCTTTACTATTATGAGCTATTATAAATAAAGTACATTTCATTGATTGATTTTAAAATGAAATTAGTAAGTGGAAAAAATGGCCAGTATTTTTTTAAACCATTGAAATTATAAACTACTGTATTCTGTCATTTACTTTCTAGAATCTAAAGTATATCTAAATATAATCTAAAGTTCTCCTGTGAAATGCTGGCTGTGCAAACCCTTCCGTGGCTGGATCATTCTTGTGTTTTTATTTTAAATACAAACAAATATGTATAACAAATTTAAAAGTATGTAATTAGTAATTTGATATGTCAGGTGGTGCCTTTTTTTGTGTGTTCACTCCTCCGATGTTAGAATCTGGCTACACCACTGCCTGAGCCATCTGTTGATCGTCATAATCTTGTTACACCTTTGTTGCCCATCTCTAGGAACAGGCAGAATCCCACTGAAGATCACCTGAGCCTTGATTTTCTTAAGCACCTTCCCCAGCCTGGCATAGTCTCCCTTGATACATTCCAGCGAGAATCTAGCCATATCATTTGTTCCCACATGAAGGACAATCAATAGATTCTTTCCCGCTCCCATTAGGATCCTCTTCAGCCTCAGGTCCACATCCTGCATCTTAGCACCCGGCAGACAGCACGCCCTTCTGTTCTCTGGATCAGCTCTAGTTACAGGCCTGTCTATTCTTCCCAGTGAGGCGTCCCCAATCACGTAGACCTGCCTTTTTCTGGTGACGGTGCGATTCTCCGATCTATCCCCTGTTCCCTCTGGCTGCAAGTCCTCTCAATTCCTATTCACCCTTGCAATCCTCTGCAGCCCATCCCGTATCCTCCTGGGGCTCATGTTTGGTGGTGTTATCTCCATTGACTCTTCCCCTCTTCTTATAGGACTAGTTGCTCTACTCTTCTTCCTTGCCTCTCACCTTCAGCGACCACCTGCTGTGCCCCTTTTTCATTTTCCAACTCTGCAAACCTGTTCCTGAGCACTCTTTCTCCTTCACTAGCCCATCTTTTCCTCTGCCTGGTTCTCTTAGTCACATGCTTCCACCATCCACTTTCCTCACCCAGCAGTCTCCCCTCAGAGTTCTTTGGTCCTGCTTCCATCTGCAAGTCTGAGCTTTTCCATTCAGACTCGTCATGTCTTTGCTCCATCATGTGTTCGAACCCCCTTCTAAAGTCAACCAGAGTTTCCACCTGCATCTCCAGTCCTCGGATCTTTTTTTCCATCAGCTCTATTAGGCAGCACTTTATGCAGTTGAAACTCTTATCAGGTACGCACTCCAGGATCATATACATGCCGCAGCTTCCACATCCAGTCATCTTGATTGTGGCTTCCAGTGCTTGGGTCATTACCACTGCTGCCTCTGTATCTGTCATAGGCTTCCCACCTAAATTCTGTAAAAGCAGCAAAGAATCCTGTGGCACCTTATAGACTAACAGACGTTTTGGAGCATGAGCTTTCGTGGGTGAATACCCACTTCTTCAGATACATGTGGTGGAAATTTCCAGGGGCAGGTATATATATGCTAGCAAGCAAGCTAGAGATAACGAGGTCAGTTCAATCAGGGAGGATGAGGCCCTGTTCTAGCAGTTGAGGTGTGAAAACCACCACATGCATCTGAAGAAGTGGGTATTCACCCACGAAAGCTCATGCTCCAAAACGTCTGTTAGTCTATAAGGTGCCACAGGATTCTTTGCTGCTTTTACAGATCCAGACTAACACGGCTACCCCTCTGATACTTGACACCTAAATTGTGTAAATCTAGGAAACACAAACCAAACCAAAACACCACCACCCACAGCAAAACAACCCCCCAACCACCAAAACACTGCTCGAACACTGCACACTCCCTTCGCTAACCTGTCTGATCCTCTGCCTGCCTCTCTCAGTCTTCCCCCAAACTCCCCCTGCAAACTGCCACTCAAACTCCCCTGTTTACAGCTCTGTTTGCTGGCTCTTGTGCTGCTGCAGCTGTCTATCTCAGAACAGCTGCATAAAAATCTTCCCTTAGAAATGATTTATACTCACAACAGCATAACTTCTTTTTATTAGAAACTATTGTATCTTAATGAGGGGAGTGGTAACTGGTATAATCTGCATTTTAACTGATATAATCTGCCTCTTTAATGTTAATAAAATCTGAAAACTTTTTCATTTTAACTGGTATGTTCAGTGTAAAATGAATGGGGAATGGATAAGTGCTAACCCTGCTCCACCGAATGCAACTGGAGTTTTGCTCATAGTGGATTGTGAGAATGTTTGTCTCCAGTGGCAAAGAAGAAGCCGTACTAAATAATTCTTCAGCTGAACACACTTCTTCTAACCCACTTCTTGCTTTATGTTTTGTCCCCAAGAGTAAACTGCTCATATTGCTTGAATGGCTGCTGCCATATCAGCAGTGAGATGTAGAAAGAGGTAATGTTTAAGGCACACTTGCCTGTCTGTCTCCGGACAGACTTTCTTACCCTGAGATATTTGTATCTGGTGTTAGTTTAAACATGGCTAAAATTTCAACTTCAGTGAAGAGGCATCAACATCCTTTGGCTACTCAGCGGGGGTGTTGTCTCCTTTATCTTTAGAGTCACAGAATTGTGCAGCTTAATGTTTTATCTTCCCATAAAGCAAGAATGATGCCCATGAGTCTCTAATGCTGGACAAATCCCATTTACATTGGCTACTGTTGTAAAGGGAGGATTTTATTAATTAAGGCAGGCTTCTGTGCAGAATAATCAAAGGACCATTAGTGTCTAGTACTTACACCTGAGGGAAGAGTTAAGGGAGTTAATATTTTCTTGGCAGGGAAACAGAATCTCCTAGGTTACAGTTCATCCTTTATGGTTGTTATTTTCTCATTTTGCCTCCTGGGTGATATGACTGTACATACTAGTGTATCGGAAAGGCAATGGCAAGTGTAATTGTGTACATTTCTGTGGGGTAAAATTGCTCAGCAAAACTGCTTGGTGCTGAGTGGAGCCAAAGGCTGGAGCAGGTTCCACAGGTCCTTGTGTGATCCCTTGCTGGTGGAGAGGATGGAAGGATCCCTGCAGCAGAAGCATCTGTTCCTCTGCCTCTTCCACATGCCTTGCTCCCTCCACCCCCTGAGAGCCCCAGCACGGAATGGGTCAGGAGCTGGATTATCCCCTTTAATTGAGTTCCTATTTATTCACCATAAATCACTCTGCACCCAAAGGTATGTCTACAGTGCACACTCACTTCTGTGCAGCCATGTGCCACAGTGAAAAGCAGGCTGCGTCCACATTGTGGTGTGTAGGTAACATGGCAGTGAAAATGTCTGGCAGAGGGGAAGTGCTCTGGCAGCAAGGATCTGCCAGAGCCTTTCCCTGCTGCCTCCCCCTGCCAGAGTCTCTGCGCACTGCCACAGCCTTTCTCTGGGTCAGGGAAAGACTCCACCAATGGGGAGGCATTGGGATGCAATTTTTAGCAGTGTAGACATGGGAGGCACTGCTTGCACATGAAGAGAGCTATGTCAGGTACATACAGGCTATGGTGTGTTATACCCATGCTAGGGGGAGTGCAGTGTATGTACTCTACACGCTGCTGTAAGGAGTGTGCCATGTAGACATACTCAGCCTAAAGGATAGCAGTAGTGCCTTTTCTCCCCTAGAGTGGGACACGATCACTGATACTATGTTACACTAGAAAATTGCTGTGGAAGTTCTTAACTGTAGCTTCTCAGTGGAACCTGTGTGAAGCTGGTTTTAGCTGGTATTAAAAATGTTCTCCTGGGGGATTACTGGATTCTAGAGAAGAGCACTGTGACACCCAAGCTAATGGTGCATCTTGCCAGGACAATTAACATTTGGGATGATTGATCAGGCCAACAGGGAACATTGTAATCATCTGGTCTGACCTCCTTTATAACAAAGGCCATAAACCTTCCCCAACGTGATTCCTAGAGCATAATCTCACAGCTGGACAATGTCCTACACTGCACAAGTTTTATGAAAGAAGAATAAACTTTATTGAATTAATTTAATGCCTTTGAGGTCCATTGTATTAAAAATGCAATTGCGTATGTCTATAACTCCTCAAGGTGGAGGAGGATGCCAATGTAATTCCTGTGGTTATCAGCAATTTGAAGCCACCCCCAGGAGAGGTACATTTATGCTAGTTGAAAATGGATTCTCTAGGAACCAACAGACTGAGAAGGGATGTTTAGATGAAAAGCCTGGTTTTAAATAGACTCAGGGCCTTCTTCCTGATCCAGTAAACAGACAGGACCTCTGGTTCACATAGGCATGAATCCTTAGAAACTGTTTGGAAGGACGTGGCCTACTGAGGCCCCATAAGGCTGTGAGCCGAGCCTGTGATGAACTCGTGACTACAAAACAGAACGTGTAAACAGGGGACTCACCCCTGCGGCACCTCCTGCTGGTTGCTTCGGGAATTAGCTCAGGTTCCAGTGGAGCGCCCTCTGCAGGCCGGTTATCCACCTTGTTTCCTGCTACAGGCCCCGTGTCCCTCCCTGGACCCCGGTACCCCTTTTACATGGGGTTCTGCCCCCTGGCAGTAACCCCTTGCTCTTAGGGGTTTCCCCTCCCTGGGAACCCCCCCCCATCACCACTTTGCCTCAGCGTAGGCTACTGCCAGTCATTGTCTAGCCCCATGCCCTGGGGCTGACTGCAGTATCAGCCACTCATCATCAGCAAAGGGGTTTGGATCTGTTGCCTTGGCCTATCCCTGGGTTGCACCCTACAACCTCAGTACCTCCTGGCCTAATTCTAGGCCGCAGCCTGGGGCTTTCCAGACAGGAGCTCCACTGCCTTTCCCCAGCACTGCTTCACCCTAGGTACCTGCTCTGGTTCTCAACAGCCAGGCCCTTCTCCCTCTACAGGCAGAGGGAGACTGTCTGCCCTTGGCTTCCCTGGCCTTCTTATTAGGCCCTGTCGCTCAGTTTGGGGCGTGGCCCCCAGTTGCTGCCACTTCCCCAATCAGCCCAGCCTAAAAGGCTGCTTTCTCCAGCCCCAGCCCTTATCCAGGGCTGTTTTAACCCTTTCAGGGCAGGAGCAGGGATCCACCCCGCTACAGAACCCTTTGTTGCCCTGGCTAAAAAGGCCATCTACACGACCAGGGAGGGAAGGTTGGCCGATGGAGACTCCGGTGACTGTGGGGCTTGCGTCCGCTCCATGGTTCGATCACTCATCCGGGCGGAGTTCCTCTGGGCGGTGTCCACTGGCTCCCTTGATGCCTTCGAGGAGCAGTGGGCGTTGTCCGGGGTTCTCCGCTCGGTGTCCCCGTTAGGTTCCCTCCTTCTGACTCTTTGACCTCACTCCTCTCCCTGTTCTTTTATTAGTTGTCCCCCGCACTCAGTGGGTTCTGTGGCCCTGTGGTTCCTCCCCTTAGGCTGGGGGAGGTTCCTTTAGCAGTGCCCGCCCACTTCCCAGACACCCAATAGATACAGAGCCCTTTGGGGGTTTGAAGGACTCGCCTGCCAGAATCCACATTAGAGACTGTTGGGGGCTCTCTGGAAAGCTTATTAGCATGTGGATAGGTTTTTTATTGTTTTTAAATATGTTTTCTCTGTAGTGCTTTTACTCTAAGAATGAAATAAGCTTGCCTAGGAAGTGCTGTGTAGTACCTTACAACCATGGGTAGTCACACTGTTAGTCTCTGAGAAGGGAGCAAGCAGGTCTCTGTAGGCAGATTGTCTTTGCTGGGATAACACAGTGCAGGCAGGGAACTGTTGTGGCTGAACATACCCCGGTCAGGCGGGAATGAGATGCGCATCTCCACTCATGAGAGGCAACAGCTGGGAAATTGGAAGCTCGAGGGCGGGGTTCTGGCTGAACCATAGATGGAGAACACAGGTACGGTTGTCCTGAACTGTGAGACAAATCTTGTAGAAAAACAGCCTGATTTTAAAATGCTCAGTG
Source organism: Gopherus flavomarginatus (assembly GCF_025201925.1). NCBI lineage: Eukaryota > Metazoa > Chordata > Testudines > Testudinidae > Gopherus > Gopherus flavomarginatus. The sequence continues at coordinate 162,754,277 of NC_066621.1, read as the reverse complement.
ATGGAGAAGCCACCAGGACCCTTGGTAAGTTGTTCCAATGGCCAGTTACACTCACGGTTAAAAATTTACACCTGATTTCACATTTGAATTTGTCTCGCTTCAGCTTCTGGAATTTGGATCGTGTTAGACCTTTCTCTGCTAGATTGAAAAGTCCATTATCAAATATTTGTTCCCTGTGTAGGTACTTATAGACTGTGATCAAGTCACCTTTTAACCTTATCTTTGTTAATCTAAATAGATTGAGCTCCTGGACTATGTAACTAAAAGGCAAGTTTTCTAATCCTTTCATCATCATCCTGCCTCTTCTCTGAGCCCTCTCCCATTTATCAAAGTCCTTCTTGAATTGAGTATACCAGAACTGGCCAGATTATTCCAGCCATGGTCATGCCAGTGCCGAATATAGAGGTAAAATAACCTAACTACTCTGACCTGAAATTCCCCTGTTTACCATCTTAATGAGATACTAGTGGAGTGGAAAGAATGTTATCATATGATATGACTACATCATCATTTTTCCCAAATACAGAACAGAAATATTTATTGACAACTTTTGCCTTTTCTGCATTATTATTGATAATTCTTCCATTTCTTCTAGTAATGGACCAGTACCACTGTTAGGATTTGTTTGTTTCTAATGTGCTTAAAAACTCCTCCCTATTGTCCTTAACTTTGGGGGCCTTTATTGTTTTTCTGAAATTCCTAGCTTCTGATTTATATTTCTTATTATCAACTGCTCCTTTCTTCCATTGGTTATGTTTTATTTTTCATTTTTTTTATAACTGTCTTCACTTCCCCTCTAAACCAGTTGGGTTTTTTAACCAGCACAGTCTTTCTCCTCAGCTGTGGGGTTGTGGCTTTTTGGGCATCTAGTAAGTTGTTCTTAAATGATTTCCAATTATCATTAATTTAGCAGAGAAAAATATGACAAGAACCAACAGCTGGGAGCTGAGGCCAGACAAATTCAAATTAGAAATTTGCAGAGATGTTAGACAGCATAACTAACCCCTGGAACAAATTCCCACAGGAAGAGGTTGGTTCTCCATCTTTTAAAAGTCTTCAGATCCAGACTGGATAGCTTTCTGAAGGTGCTTGAGCCCAATAACTTGTATTTGGCTATATATAGCGTTCACCAGATGAAATTTAATGGACTCTTTCCCATCAGATTTCATCAGAATTAACACGTTCCTGCAAAATATTTCAGTTGTAATGAAACTGCATTTGTTGACAGCAAACTGTTCTGTTGAGGAACCTGGACATCCACAGTCCATGGCTCTGGAGCAGCCTTGCCATGTGGCAGCCATCTCTACTCATTGCTCCTGAGTAGCAAGGAATGTGTCAGGATCCTACCTGTTTCTGTGTGTGTGTGTGTGTGTGTGTGTGTGTGTGTACACATGTGTGAAGTCAGGGAGGGGTAGTCCAGCACTAACTACAACTTGGAGTAACTTTCACTAGCTTCCTCATCCACATTGTGAAATCCCTGACCCCTACTATGAGGACTCCAGAGGTTAAGGACATTTGGGGAGCACCTGAGCACATGGCTCCTGGGTTATACAGAACTGGAGCCAGATCAGAGGTAAGAGGCCTCCATGCAGAGGTGGTGGCTGTGAGAACCTGCAAGTATTGGGATGGAGCTGCAAGCTCCTTGTGCACAGAGGGACGGAGGTGAGGTTAGCGTTGCGAGGTGTCCGGTTTTATACCAGAACACCCAGTTGAAAAGGGACCATGACCACTCTGGTCAGCACCACTCACCAGGCCATTCAGTCTGCTTGCTGAGGAGCTGGCAGGCTCTTGTAGGTGTTTGTCTCTGTCTGAGGGATTGGAGCAAATTCAGTTGTATCTTCGGGCTTGGCTGTAGACAATGGGTTGTGTGTTATGTCCTGGATGGAAGCTGGAGGCAGGTAGGTAAGTATAGTGGTCAGTAAGTTTCTGGTATAGGGTGGTGTATGTGACCACCACTTGTTTGCATTGTAGTGTCCAGGAAGTGGATTTCTTGTGTGGACAGGATGTTAGGAATCATTAAAAAGGGGATAGAGAATAAGACTGAGAATATATTATTGCCCTTATATAAATCCATGGTACGCCCACATCTTGAATACTGTGTACAGATGTGGTCTTCTCACCTCAAAAAAGATATACTGGCACTCAAAAAGGTTCAGAAAAGGGCAGCTAAAATGATTAGGGGTTTGGAGAGGGTTCCATATGAGGGAAGATTAAAGAGGCTAGGACTCTTCAGCTTGGAAAAGAGGAGACTAAGAGGGGATATGCTAGAGGTATGTAAAATCATGAGTGATGTGGAGAAAGTGGATAAGGAAAAGTTATTTACTTATTCCAATAATACAAGAACTAGGGGTCACCAAATGATTGTGATAGACTCAAGGAGCTCCATTGATTGATCTTAACAAAGGTAAAATAATCCATGAACTGTTCATGGATTGAGAACTGGTTAAGAGACAGGGAACAAAGGGTAGGAATAAATGGTAAATTTTCAGAATGGAGAGGGGTAACTATTGGTGTTCTCCAAGGGTCAGTCCTAAGACCAATCCTATTCAACTTATTCATAAATGATATGGAGAAAGGGGTAAAAAGTGAGATGCAAAGTTTGCAGATGATACTAAACTGCTCAAGATAGTTAAGACCAAAGCAGACTGTGAAGAACTTCAAAAAGATCCCACAAAACTAAGTGATTGGGCAACAAAATGGCAAATGAATTTTGATTTGGATATATGTAAAGTAATGCACATTGGAAAAAATAACCCCAACTATATATACAATATGATGGGGGCTAATTTAGTTACAACTAATCAGGAAAGAGATCTTGGAATCATAGTGGATAGTTCTCTGAAGACGTCCACACAGTATGCAGCAGCAGTCAAATAAGTAAACAGGATGTTAGGAAAGAGAACAAGACGAAGAATATCTTACTGCCCTTATATAAATCAATAGTATGCCCACATCTTCAATACAGCGTATAGCTGTGGTCTCCTAATCTCAATAAATATATATTGGCATTAGAAAAGGTTCAGAGAAGGGAAACTAAAATGATTAGGGGTTTGGAACGGGTCCCATATGAGGAGACATTAAAGAGGCTAGGACTTTTCAGCCTGGAAACAAGGAGACGGGGGGGGGGATATGATAGAGGTATATAAAATCATGAATGATGTGGAGAAAGTGAATAAAGAAAAGTTATTTACTTGTTCCCATAATATAAGAACTAGGGCAACAGGTTTAAAACAAATAAAGGGAAGTACTTCTTCACACAGCACAGTCAATCTGTGGAACTCCTTACCTGAGGAGGTTGTGAAGGCTAGGACTATAACAATGTTTAAAAGAGAACTAGATAAATTCATGGAGGTTAAATCCAATAATGGCTATTAGCCAGGATGGGTAAGATATGGTTTCCCTAGCCTCTTTGTCAGAGGATGGAGATGGATGGCAGGAGAGAGATCACTTGTTCATTACCTCTTAGGTTCACTCCCTCTGCGGCACCTGGCATTGGCCACAGTCAGAAGACAGGATACTGGGCTGGATGGACCTTTGGTCTGACCCAGTATGGCCAGTCTTATGTTCTTATAAGATTAAGGGGTGATGATTACAGTCTTTAAGTATCTATATGAGGAGTAAATATTTAATAACCATCTCTTCAATATTGCAGAGAAAGGTAACAAATACAGTGCCTGGAAGTTGAAGCTAATCAAATTCAGACCAGAAATAAGGCATACATTTTTAACAGTGAGATGGAACAACTTAACAAGGGTTGTGGTGGATTCCCAATCACTTTACATTTTTATGTCAAGGCTGGATTCTAAAAGATCTGCTCCAGGAATTCTTTTGGGAAAGTTTCATGGCCTGTGTTATGCAGGAGGTCAGACTTGATCTTGAAGGTCCTTTCTAGCCTTGGAATCTATGAATTAAACTCAGGATTATATTGGATATTATTTTTCAAGAGTAATGACAATTACAAATTAAATGTCCTTTTCACATATTTATTTACATTAATTGGCAGTCAAATATTTCTGCTAGTTCCAGGAGAAGGCATTGTTACATAAATAACCTTTGCAGAATCCCTCTCATGAGTGTAATTAACTTTGTTGGTTTTTTTTTGGAGTCATTGCTAAAATGTATATAAACATCCTGGTGACAGCATTTGATTAACAGTGTATGAAGCATGATGCATTTGCTAATATTTTGGTCTAAGATACTAAAAGCAGCCCCAATTACATAGAGTTTTTAAATCTTCAATTTAAAAAAAAACCCACCATAAATAAGAGCTTTGCTTACACTCTCCTTGATGTCAGAATTGAGATAGACAAAGTGAACAGTGTTCAGATTTGGGTTTGGTTCTTTACTAAGTTCCCTCTAAGCTGCGTGGCTGCACAGCAGGCTATCAAGGGCCACGCAGGCAGGAAGAGATCTTGAATTGTTCTTTAAACTGTTTTCTGAACCCTTTGGAGATGCAGAAATGTTTTTAAATATTCTGCCCTATATCGTTATAAGTGCACTGGAACTGAATCGTATTGTATTTGGAAAGGCTATTTGTCAATGCAATGTGATTAAGAGATTTGTGTGTCATGCGGTTGTACCCCTTCCTTACTCAGGTTATAGCAAAGTATTGTTGTGAAAATGGGCATACAGATTTTCCTGCCTCTTACCCCTCTTGTCAGCATGTGCACCGTATCCATGTGGGTGGCTTTAATCCAGAGAGGAAATGTTTGTGGGGAGCTCCAGTTAAATTATTTGCAAAACACCACAGATGAAGGAGCCTAGTGCCCAGTGAATAGCTGTTCTGGTCACACATCGCACCTTCTTTGTGTTTCAACAGAGACACCCTGGTCTGTGTGGGCATGGAGAGTACCTTAACTTCTCACTGCCAAAGAGTTTTCTCCTGACCCACTAACAGGCAATCAGTCAGACCTGTAGCATCATGAGTGGCACAGCTCCGAATCTACAGCTAAGGAGGGAGGGTGGGATAGTGAGCCAGAGGATGAGAGGCTTTTGAAAAGCCCAGGCTTAATTTAAATAGGTGGGGTAGGGGCACACAACAGCCAATCAACTGGCCCCATTCCCCTTTGCCCAGCCAATGACCAAGGACCGAACCAAGGTGGGGTGAGTTTGTGTGCTCTCTGTCATACATGTGTTTTGTACTTCTCTCATTCCCTGCTGACCAGTCAAGGATCCTCCCTCACTAAGAGGGTATTCTGGGGACAAACAGAGTTCAGTTTCCCATGATGTCTGCCTGCTGCCTTTCCACCTCTCAAAACGTTTACAAGTGTAAAGGGCATGAGAATGATGGCAGGAGTGTTTTGGCCCTTCCAGTGAAACGATCTTTTACCTAATGCCCGACTGTGGTTTTCCAATGTTTTGTTGTCAGGCCCTTCAAAGCAAAGGAATAAACCATAATCCCATGGTGAAATGCTAGACATGCTGAGAGGAAACAGACAGCTGCAATTTATATCTGCTTGGTACTTAGCAGCCTTTGGTAAGAAATGTTTCAAAGCAAGAGTCCCAAGTCCCCCAGTGTATGTTAAAAAAGCCTGTGAATGAAGCAGCTGGAGTTTTGGAAATGAAGGACTTGGAACAGCTTGTAAAATGGCCCTTTCTACCTTGCACTTATTTTTTAAATGAAAAAGGCCAAATCCAGCTAAGAATCATAGAATATCAGGGTTGGAAGGGATCTCAGGAGGTCATCTAGTCCAACCCCCTGCTCAAAGCAGAGCCAATCACCAGACAGATTTTTGCCCCAAATCCCTAAATGGCCCCTGTCATGGTATAATTCCCCACTCTGAACCTTAGCGTCCAAAAGATGGGGTACCAGCATGAATTCCTCTAAGCTCAATTACCAGCTTAGTACTTCTAGCGCTGCCACCAACCAGGAATTCCAGTGCCTGGTACACTCTGGTCCACCTAAAACCTTGCCCGGGGACCCCCAAGACCCAGACCCTCTGGATCTTAACACAAGGAAAGTAAACCCTTTCCCCTACCGTTGACTCTCCCAGGCTTCCTCTCCCTGGATTACCCTGGAAGATCACTGTGATTCAAACTCCTTGAATCTTAAAACAGAGAGGAAAATTCACCTTCCTCCCTCCTTCTTTTTCCCCCTCTCAGACTCTCCCTGAGAGAGAAAATAATCCTAACACTGAGAGAAAATTAACCTTTCTCTCCCCCTTCCCGCCTTTCTCCCCACCGATTCCCTGGTGAATCCAGACCCAGTCCCCTGGGGTCTCACCAGAATAAAAAAAACAATCAGGTTCTTAAACAAGAAAAGCTTTTAATTAAAGAGGGAAAAACAGTAAAAATTATCTTTGTAAATTTAAGATGGAATATGTTACAGGGTCTTTCAGCTGTAGACACTGGGAATACCCTCCCAGCCTAAGTATACAAGTACAAATTGAACTCCTTCCAGCCAAATACACATTTGCAAATAAAGAAAACAAACATAAGCCTAACTCGCCTTATCTACCTAGTACTCACTGTTCTGGACATTTAAGAGCCTGTATCAGGGAGATTGGAGAGAAACCTGGTTGCACGTCTGGTCCCTCTGAGCCCCCAGAGTGAACAACCACCAAACACTCACAGCACACACACAAACTTCCCTCCCTCAAGATTTGAAAGTATCCTGTCCCTGATTGGTCCTCTGGTCAGGTGACAGCCAGGCTCACTGATCTTGTTAACCCTTTACAGGCAAAAGAGATATGAAGTACTTCTGTTCCATTACCTCTTAACTATCCCTTTATGACAGCCCCCTCAAGGATTGAACTCGCAACCCTGGGTTTTGCAGGCCAATGGTCAAACCACTGAGGTTTTCCCTCTCCTTGCCACCTCCTTTGGTTATTCAGCCTTTACTTGGGCAAACTCTCCTGTGTAACTGATTGAGAGCTATGGCTGTAGCTGGGAGTTTGCTGGTCAGCCATGTCTCCAGCAGATGGACTGCCCTTTAATAGGCTCCCTCATACTGTACTTCAAGGACTTCAGTGTGACTCTCTTGTCAGCTGCTCTTTGACATCACCATTTGCAGCTGATTGTATCTGTCCTCTGAGATTGCCAGCTCTTCGTGCAGACCAGGGCTCTCCTTTCAGCTGGCAGGAACTCCTACACTGTTTTTTGAAAAGAAGTGTTAAAACCAGAGACTTCGAGTTTAATGCAGCTTGTTCAGTAGATGTGGGGTTACTGTTTGTAGTGAAGGAGAGGAGAGAGGGGAAGTAAGTGATCTCTCACCATCCTTCCCTTCTTGATAATGGGGGGATGTGCACCACTCCATGTAGCACAGGTTACCTCCATGACTCCACAAGTAGCTGGTGCCTGCATTTTGCTATTTGTTAATAAAGTTTAATTGCTAGAAATATTCATGCTTGAATCTGAACTTATAGGAAACTTCACACAGATTAGTGAACAAATCTCCCATCATTTCATGATCTGTTATGGTCTGTTTATGTCTTTCCTTAGCTCATTTTACATACATTTGAGCCTCGGATGTGGAAAGCTATGGACTGTGCATTTGTAACTTGCATCATCCATGAAGACTGTCTGTGTTAGAATATCAAGGGGAAGGGAGGGATCAGCATTATTTTGTTTATTTTTCCCCTAGTCTGTCTGCTCTGAAAAGAGCTGCTTCTCTTAATTAATCTGATTACCTTATCTCACTTGGCCAAAAATATTTAACTTTACATATCTTTTTAAAGAGATGGCACTTTCTGGCATAGGACAGCATCCTCACTTAAACGGAACAGGTGAATTGAACTCTGAATGCTCTGTTTGAACAGGAACGTTACTTATTTTTAGAAGCTAAACCATTGATAATTTGTGGCATTTAGCATTTGATTCACTTAATTGTTGAATCACTTTTACTGTTCTATAAATTGATGTAAGTGACTGAGCACACAGGGAAGCATAAACAGAAACATTTGTGTGTTTGGCCTCAGGTTTTATTCACAGTTCAGAATCACATGAACATAAATCACTACCTTTAAACTCTAGATGAACTCAACTTTCTCCTTATATCTTTATAATAAGCTTGAAAAGATGCCCCTGCTGACGATGGGGGCAGGTATCGTAACAAACTGTTTAGCAATTTGGCCATGACCTCTGTTAATTACACCACAGAAGCTGGATGTCTGTTTTCCTAGTGCAACGTCGCAGCCTCATGAACCCTGTATAGATATGTAAGTAGACGGAGAAGTGCAGAACAAGTTATAAATCTTTGCAGAAGATAATGAGGGGGATAGCTGCTTCAGATTTCTTTGTGGGATGTCTCTCTTCTAGGTCCTGATCCAGAGCCCAATGAAGTCATCAGAAAGCCTTCTGTTGACTTCATTGGGCTCTGGATCAAGCCCGTAGTGTATTTTGTTTGGAAAATAAGTTGTCGCCTACCCCCAGGCAGACTTGTAATATTTGAGGACTGTTGGGACGTGTCAAGTCTTACCTGCCAGTACGTCAGACCTGAGGCAAGTACATGTAGCTCTTGTCTTAGATTAGTAAGTCATGTTTCTTCATCTACTATGAATGTCAAAAGTTGCTTTGGAAACTGATGCAACGTAGGCTTGTTGCCCATAGTAAGTTTTGAGCTTTAAAGACTGAGCTTTTAAAAAGATTTTGTTTCAGGCATTTTTCTTCTTTTACTGTTTCATTATTTCCCATCAGTCTCTCACCAGTCATCTAGACATGTATGTATTGATTGGAATCGTGCCAAACTGATGGTGTTTCAGTGGATAAGGTTATTATGGATTTGCAGAATGAACTTAAACCCTTTGGAGGTTTTATACAGAGGCTGGTCTAAGCACGGAGGAAAATCCCTATCTATTGTTGTTACAGAAAAACTAAGCAAACACTGAGAAACTTCTGAAAACCAGCTGGTCAGTCTAGTCCAATGGTGTTTCTCTAGGCGAGCTCACTACAGAAAACTGCAAGATGCATGCTGGAGTATGAATTGATTTGTTTCACTAAAAAGGAAAAAATGTTAATTTTGTAGTCAGATTCTATAATGGTCAATTCTATTGGTTGCCAATTAATACTAATGACCTGGGGTAATGGGGTTCTAATCCCAGAATCAGACACAACAGAATTAAAACTAACCAGTTCCGTCTCTTGTGGGGAACCGTGGATGTATGGCAAAGACACTCACAGTGAGGGCAAAGCAGAACTGTGGCCACCTTTATTAACACAATCAGCAAAGACAGGAAAGCTCCAAACCACAGAAACAAACAGCAGTAATACGGTACTGGGGATACCTTTGATATCATTCCTTGCATATGCTCATATACTTGTATACTCACACTCTTCCCTGGGGATCTGGTGGTCAGAGGCGACTCCAGGCACCAGTACAGCAAGCTCATGCCTGGGGCCGCAAGCTGCGGGAGGCGGCTTGCCGGTCACCATGAGGGAGGCAGTCTGGCAGTGTTTGGCGGCACACCTGCGGGAGGTCTGCCAGTCTTGCAGCTTTGGCAGCAATTCGACGGCAGGTACGCCGAAGGCGGGGGACTGGCAGATCACCCGCAGAAACGCCGCCGAATCTGTGTGACCAGCGGACCACCCGCAGTAGCGCCACCGAAACCTGCCTGACTGCTGTGCTTGGGGCAGCAAAAAACATAGAGCTGCCTCTGCTGCTGGTAAAAGACACAGGACAAGTCCTGACCCTAGCATGCCAAATGAGTCCTATTTTCCAGACTCCAGTGCCCGAAGGTCGGTGACAGATGATGATAGTGGAGAACTGAAGGGTCAGTGGTGGAAAGCTTACCCTCTCCCCCCACTCCCTATGGTGGCATGGTCTGTAGGGTCAGGGGACTATCACGAATATTCATTCAGAGGCTCAGCCTCCTAGATGCATATCTAACTTCCTCACCCTCATAATATTGGAGTGCCTTTATTGTTTAGATCAGGGGTGGCCAACCTGAGCCGGAGAAGGAGCCATAATTTACCAATGTACATTGCCAAAGAGCCACAGTAATACAGCAGCAGACCCCCATCAGCTCCAGTGCCTCCCACCCACTGGCGGACCCATCGATCAGCATCTCACCCTCCCTCCCCACACCTCTCAATCAGCTGTTCCGTGGCGTGAAGAAGGCTCTGGGGGTGGGGCAGGAGTGAGGGCAGAGGAGTCTCAGGGGAAGGGGTGGGAAGGGGTAGAGTAGGGGCAGGGCCTGTGGCAGAGCCAGGCGTTGAGCAGTGAGCACCCTCCGGCACCTTGGAAAATTGGCACGTGTAGCTCCAGCCCCGGAGTCGGTGCCTAATCAGGGAGCCACATATTAACTTCTGAAGAGCCTCATGTGGCTCTGGAGCCACAGGTTGGTCACCCCTGCTCTAGGTTAACATAGAAATGCCTTTTAGCTAATTACCATATATGCCAACTGTTGCTAAAGCAAGTTTGTGATAAACATCTGCCAACAATTTTATCCTAAAATATCCAAGCCAAGTATCAAGTCATTATTCCTGTGGTTGCCTAATCTTATGTACCAACTTCCCTCTTAAGCAAGTGTAACACCGACAGACACCGGTCGTTGGCGGGTGGAATCAAACCTAGGACCTCTGGAGCTTAGTTCATGAGCTAAAAGCCAACCAGCTGTTAGTTAAGGCTGTAGAGCAAACTCATTAATCTCTCTCTCTAAGTGGTCTCGGTGCCACTAGATGGGACAGAACACCACATCCAGAAGGTGTGTGGGTTACATACTTCCCCTAGCTGAGGAATTGCATCCTGAGCTTCAGAGACTTCCCAGTTGAAATCCCGGATGAGCCCCCACTTGTAACACTGACAGACCCTGAGCGTCGGTGGACGGGATTGAACCTGGGACCACAGTGCATGAGCCTCTACTGCATGAGCTAAAATCCAACTGGCTGTTAGCTAAGGCTCTGGGGAAGTGATTCTCAAACTTTTCTTCATGGACCACTTGAAAATTGCTGAGGATCTCAGCGGACCACTTACTGATCTTTCCAAATGTTGTTTGTACCGTTAGCTAACTATTGTAAGCATGTTGGATAAAAGTACTATATATATAAAACCTTAATAATAATGGTTTTTGTTCTACAAATAAAAGCACACAACTCATTATTTTAATATAAGTAGTCTTACCTTTCTAATGTGATGGATGTGCCCTCTCACTCCTGCCACAGTGGACCCCAAGCTGGGCTGTGTAGGAGGTGGGGTCTCTCCCTCTCTCCACCGGCAGCCACAAGCCTGGAGCTGGGGAAAGTCAGCTCTTTCTCTGCCTGCCACAGCCCTGCACATCCCAAATTCCCCTCACCTCCTATTCTCACCCAACTACCCCATTCCCCCACAAGGCCACCACCTCACCTTACATGTGTCTCTTCTCCAGGGTCCAGGCACTTTATTAGTGGAGTCATGCCTGCACGGCTCCACTAATTAGGTGGGTGGCTCTTCATTCTCTTGTGCACAGCCACCCAGGCATACAGCTTATAGGGAACTATCTGCAGACCACCTGAATGGAGCTCATGGACCACTGCTTGAGAACCACTGCAGAGCAAACTCTTTAATCTCTCTCTCTCTGTCTATCTTGGTGCCACTAGATGGGACAGAACACTACACCCAGAAGGTGTTTGGGTTACATAAGCTATTCTCAGTTGCTCAAAATCTAGGGTAACTGTTGGGCCATTTTATCTATGCTAAGGGTCATAGGCCTATGCTTCACTTATGCTAACCTGCTTAAACCAATGAATTACACGGTACAGGCCTGAAGCTTCCTTGGTTTACTGCTAAATAAAATAAAATCCTAAGCTAGCTTCATGGGCTACAGTTCAAATATTCATACAGCTATAAAAATGTCTGACATCAAACTGACCTTTATAGAGAAGACTTTATATGTGGTTCTAAAGTATTGTGATCTGACATTCACCTTTACTTTAACTCAGAAAGTGGAGAGGGATTAAAATGTCCTGAAATGGGCATCTCAATATTGCTACCATATTTAGGGTTGGTCTTGTTTCATTGTTCCACCCATTTTTTGTCAGAGTCTGACAGGCAAGCACGGAGGAGTAAATAATCCTGCATTATGAGGTGACGGATTGGATGAACTAATAGAATTTTTGTAATGTCCAATTTCTACAGTTCTAAAATATTTCACTTGCTACTTGAGGGATTCATAACTGAACAGCATGTTTAAGGTATATACTGTTTTGTCTCTTATTGTTCATTGAGTTCATAAACAGGATTCCTATAGGAATTCAATAAGTAGTTACCATTTGGGTCATGTTAACATGGCAGAACTAGGAGAGAGAACCTCATGGTTCCTGATAGCTCCTTCAGGGCTGCTTCTGGAGAAGATGCCTATGGGGCAAAGATTGAGATGGGTCTTGTGGATCCGTGAAGCAGCTGCAGGGGACAATACCAGCTCTCGGTGGCCTTTTCTCTCTGTCCTCGCCTATGCCATGCAGACTGCCACAGAACATGACCCATTTATTTGCACTGGCCCATGTGTTATCTGCATTCCGTGTATGGTATTAAGGGAATGAGATTCAATTCAGGGTCAATCTGATACTAAATACATGCAGGCAGTGAAATACCTATATCTGCCATTAATGGGTTGGAGGGAAAATGATTTGCTCCAGCAACAGACATCAGATCACTTCCACACTGTAGACAGAAATCATTAAGTGGATATGTTAAATGATCGGCTATGAGCTAAAGGTTACGCTTGGCAGCAATGTCCCAAAATGCAAATAGGAACCATTAGGAAGCAGAGAATAAATTGATAATATAATTCTAAGGGAGTTTATGTTTGTTCCTCAGGCAAAAGAATGGTAGGATAACTAGAAAGGGAGAAACAGTTTGCATAAGGGATTTGACATTAATGCATGAAATCTCACAAGTAATCTTTTATTAACTGGTGAAATTTTAATGGAGAAACTTCATTCATGATCGATCAGGCATACAATAAACATGTGTTGATATCTATAACATACTACCAAGCCTTGTGATCCTCCAGATATGTTAAGTATCAGAGGGGAAGCCATTTTAGTCTGGATCTGTAAAAGCAGCAAAGAATCCTGTGGCATCTTATAGACTAACAGACATTTTGGAGCATGAGCTTTCGTGGGTGAATACCCACTCATGCATCTGATGAAGTGGGTATTCACCCACGAAAGCTCATGCTCCAAAACGTCTGTTAGTCTATAAGGTGCCACAGGACTCTTTGCTGCTTTTCCAGATATGTTGTTTGCCTGCAGTAGAAAAGCCATTTTACTTGATATTTTTAGTCATAAGTCAATAATAATTGCTGAAGTTAACAAAATAAAAATGATTTTTTTACATTAAAAAAGGGAACCGTCGGTACTTTGCCTTTTGCAGACTAGTAAAAAAGACTTTATGGTAATGCTGCAATCTCTGTGCCTTTATTTCATTAGGTTTACAGAATACCAGAGTCGGTCATTACTGAGTGACCAAGACTGTGTGGATATTCTCACACACACTGGAGCATGGACATTTCATCCTGTTCTTTGTTACTCCTTCGCCTCATGCTGGCTGACATTTGCTCTCTTGCCTTTACTATTACATTTTTGCCAGATAAGCAGATATTGGCCTTAGCTCAAGCTTGAATTACAAGTTGTTCATAGTCCTTCAGACTGCAAACTGAAAAGAAGTAATAGTGCCATGGACTCAATCCTTTCTGCTTCTGCTGGGAGATATATGTTTAAAAAACTTAACCAATGAAGTGAAACTGGCAGATTTTCAGTTTTCACAGGCCTTAGTTCAAGAGGAAAAAGATCAGCTGAGCTATTCACATACTGCCTGGCAGAACTTGAGTTGTTTTGTTTTACTTGGTCCATGTCTACACTAGAGATCTTAGAATCATAGAATACCAGGGCTGGAAGGGACCTCAGGAGGTCATCTAGTCCAGCCCTCTGCTCAAAGCAGGACTAGTCCCCAAATAGATCATCCCAGCCAGGGCTTTGTCAAGCCTGACCTTAAAAACCTCTAAGAAAGGAGATTCCACCACCTACCTAGGGAACCCATTCCAGTGCTTCACCACCTTCCTAGTGAAAAAGTTTTTTCTAATATCCAACCTAAACCTCCCCCACTGCAACTTGAGACCTTTGCTCCTTGTTCTGTCATCTGCTACCACTGAGAACAGTCTAGATCCATCCTCTTTGGAACCTCCTATCAGGTAGTTGAAAGCAGCTATCAAGTCCCCCCTCATTCTTCTCTTCTGCAGACTAAATAAGTCCAGTTCCCTCAGCCTCTCTTCATAAGTCATGTACTCCAGCCCACTAATCATTTTTGTTGCCCTCCACTTGACTCTTTCCAATTTTTCCATATCCTTCTTGTAGTGTGGGGCCCAAAACTGGACACAGTACTGCAGATGAGGCCTTACCAATGCCAAATAGAGGGGAATGATTGCGTCCCTCGATCTGCTGGCAATGCTCCTACTTGTACAGCCCAAAATGCTGTTGGCCTTCTTGGCAATAAGGGCACACTGTTGACTCATATCCAGCTTCTCGTCCAGTGTAACCCCTAGGTCCTTTTCTGCAGAACTGCTGCCTAGCCACTCGGTCCCTAATCTGTAGCAGTGAATGGGATTCTTCCATCCTAAGTGCAGGACTCTGCACTTGTCCTTGTTGAACCTCATCAGATTTCTTTTGGCCGAACCCTCTAATTTGTCTAGGTCACTCTATCTCTACCGTCCAGCATATCTGCCACTCCACCCTGTTCAGTGTCATCTGCAAGCTTGCTGAGGATGCAGTCCACGCCATCCTCCAGATCATTAATGAAGATATTGACCAAAACCAGCTCCAGGACCCAACCCTTGGGGCATTCCGCTTGATACCAGCTGCCAACTGGACATGGAGCCATTGATCACTGACCGTTGAGCCAAACAATCTAGCCAACTTTCTGTCCATCTTATAGTCCATTCATCCAGCCCATACTACTTTAACTTGCTGGCAAGAATACTGTGAGAGACCATATCAAAAGCATTGCTAAAGTTAAGGAATAACACGTCCACTGCTTTCTCCTCATCCACAGAGCCAGTTATCTCATCAAAGAAGGTAATTAGGTTAGTCAGGCATAACTTGCCCTTGGTGAATCCATGTATTAGCTTTACTACAATTGTATGAAACTGTCCATTTTAACTTAAAAATAAGTGTAATTATTTATGGAGCTAACTATTCTTGAAACACCTAGAATATGTCATTGCTTATTGAAGTTTTATCTGAGTAAGGACTGCAAGATTTGGTCTTTGTTTAGTATTAATTTAATTATACGTAATATTTAGCATTAAATATCAGATTTAAGAGTAAATGAATAAATCTACATTTTATCTCCTAACACCATCTGTATAAATAAAGGTAAACAACCTGGCAAAACTGCAAGTACAATATAAAGATTCAGTTAAATATTTGGGATAATATCTATACTTCTGTTTGTAATACAAAAAGAAACTGTTAAAAATATTACATATACTATAACAAAATATTACCTCTGACTAGAGCTGGTTGAAACTCAGAATTCCAAAATAGAACAAAAACTTAAAAGCTCCCATGAAACAAATTTCAGAAAAAAAATAATTTTAGGCCAATGAAAACATTTTGTTTCAATTATTACTTTTTAAATTTACATATTAACATTAAGGATTAGTATTATTTAAATATAAAATTGGTTGATAATTGTTTCAGTAACTGGTTTTAAAATTGGTATTCTAATTCATACATAGCATTACAATTGGTTTCTTAATTGGTAGTTGATTTGGTAACTGATATAATAAAAATATGAAATGTTATATAGTAGAAATTAAATTTCAAAATAAAAAAACTGAAATGTTCTGTCCTGACCTTATCAAAATGTTTCATTTAATTTTTTCTAATGAAATGTTGCTGAAATTGACGTTACTGTGAAATAACTAAATTTTGTAGAATTGGCATTTTCTGATGGGAAAAACATTGTCAGAAAAGTTTTGATCAGCTCTACTCGTGAAGTCTGATACCATTGGTAGTTTGGTAAGAGAAGTTTCAGAATGCTCTCCCTACAGGTATCTGTGGCTCAGACAGCTGGAGGGTTTGGTTCAGATAAGCACCACACATTCTTATCCATAGTACTTTCCTGAACTGTCCAAGTTGGTGAATTCAGAACATTAGTATGGTAATCTCATAAGAGGCTTTGCCAATTGGGAATTCATTTTTAAAATGTACCATGCATATTTAAATACTTGTTTATAAATGACATAAGAATGGCCCTACTGGGTCAGAACAAAGGTCCATCTAGTCCAGCACCCTGTGTTCTGACAGTGGCCAGTGCCAGGTGCCTCAGAGGGAATGAACAAAATAGGGAATCATCAAATGATCCATCCCCTGTCGCTCATTCCCAGCTTCTGGCAAACAGAGCCTAGGGACACCAATCCTGCCCATCCTGGCTAATAGCCATTGGTGGACCTGTCTTCCATTAATTTATCTAGTTATGGTCTTGGTCTTCACAAGATCCTCTGGCAAGGAGTTCCACAGGTTAACTGTGCCTTGTGTGAAGAAATACTTCCTTTTATTTGTTTTAAACCTGCTGCCTATTAATTTCATTTGGTGACCCTGGTTCTTTTGTTATGAGAAGTAGTAAACAACACTTCCTTATCTATGTTCTCAACACCAGTCATGATTTTATAGACTTCAATCATATCTCCCCTTAGTCTTCTCTTTTCCAAGCTGAAAGGTCCCAGTCTTATTAATCTCTCCTCATATGGAAGCCGTTCCATACCCCTAATCATTTTTGTTGCCCTCTTCTGAACTTTTTCCAATTCCAATATTTTTTTTTTTTTTGAGATGAGGCGATCACATCTGCACACAGTATTCAAGATGTGGGCATACCATGGGTTTATATAGAGGCAACATGATATTTTCTCTCCTATTATCTATCCTTTTCTTAATTATTCCCAGCATTCTGTTCGTTTTTTTGACTGTCACTGCACTTTGAGTGGATGTTTTCACAGAACTATCGACAATGACTCCAAGATCTTTCTTGACTGGTAACAGCAAATTTAGACCCCATCATTTTATATGTATAATTGGGATTATACTTTCCAACATGCATTACTTTGCATTTATCAACTATTAATGATCTTTCTCTATTCCACCACCCTAGTTCTGAAATACTATGTTTGGGCCCTCAGTCCAAGCCTGTCTTTTGCAGCAGTCTTTCTACAATGTAGCATCCCATTCTTTAGTGTTGCCAGGAAGCTCCCCTAAAAACGTGTATTTGATTTAGGACTAGGATCTGTTTTTGGCCCAATGAAATTCAATGTCTTTATCAATGATATGGAGGAAAATATAAAATCATTGCTAGTAAAATTTGCAGATGACACAAAAATTGGTAGAATGGTAACTAGTGATGGGAACTGGTCAGTTATATAGACTGATCTGGTTAACTTGGTAAGGTGGGCTCACTTCAACAATGTGATTTAACAGAGGCAGATGAAAGGTCAGACATCTAGGAACAAAGAACGTAGTCAGTTACAAGATGGGAGATAATCTTGGAAATAGTAATTCTGAAAATAAATTGGTGGTCATGATAAACAAAGCAGCTGAACAAGAGCGCCTCATGAGATAGTGTAGCTAAGACGGCAAAGGTGATCCTTGGATATATTAGCAAAGGAATATCATGTAGGTCTACGGAGGTGGTACTGTTGCTGTATTAGGCATTTGTGAGGTGACTATTGGATGCTGTGTCCAGTTTTGGTATCCACACTTCAAAAGTGAATCGAAACATTGGAAGAAGTTCAGAAAAGAGCTACAAGAATAATTTGAGGTCTGGAAAACCGGCATTATAATGAGATGCCAGAGAAGCTCAACCTATTTAGTTCATCCCAAAGAAGGTCAAGATGTGACTTGATCATGATATAAAAGCACCTATATGGGAAGGAGGTTTCTGATTAGGAAACAACTCTTTAATTTAGCAGAAAAAGCCATAACAAGATCCAGTGACTGAATGCTGAAATTAGACACATTGAGATTAGAAATAAGGTGCAAACTTTTAAAGGGAGGGTAATTAACCACTGGAAACAAATTTCTAGAGATGTGTTGGATTGTCCCTCAATTGAAGTCTTTATGTCCAGACTAGATATCTTTCTAGAAAACATACTATAGCTCAGACAGAAGTTTTGTCCTTAGTGTGGAAATGACTGGGTCAGGTTCTACAGCCCAGTGTTATAGAGAAGATCAAACTAGGTTATAATGGTCTATTCTGGGTTTATAATCTATCGAAAATGCTACTGGGGAAGAGGCGATGTGGAGCCAATTCCACAAATTTTGTGGTCATCAAGTTTACAAATATCAATTTAATGATACTTTAAGGCTTCTGTGTGATGGGGTTCAGATAACAGCTGCTGGATTCCACATGACCCTCTACTGCTGTTTTACTTTGAAGACATTCAAACAGCTAGTTAATGCCAAAAGTAGAGCAAAACAGCTTCAGGCAGCATTTGGCATTAATATTACAGCAGGTCTGCCAGGAGAACAGCTCATATTAAAAGATAAGAAATGGATACAGCAATTTAAAAATGACAAATACAGCTGCAATACTAATTTAAGATCTCTTATTTGAGGACAAGTATGTGTAAATATGCAAAACCACAACATTTGTATCAGTTAAGATTGGTATTAATAACAGACCTAACACACAGCCATCATTTTAAGGTATCTAATAGTACAACACATCTTCCTCCAAAGACATGCACCTTACCACGCAACACACCATACACAGCTGACAATGTGCCAAACCCTTAACTCTCCCCATTAGAGATGCCAGCCTTCCAGCACCACCTTCCCCAAACTTGCTACCACAATCTCTGCTTCAAACAGACTAGATTCTCCCCATCTCCAGAGGCTATCCTGTCTGCCCAGCTCTTTACAGGGGCAAAGTATGTTATTTTTGTGCCTTGCATTTCTGTTTTTGTGTCATGCATATTATGCATTTAGCAACGTCAACTGTTTCACAGCAAAGGTTTTGTGTATGTATATATACCCTTCCTCATTTATAAAATAAGCCGTATGCTGTATAAAATTAATCTTTCATCCTCTCTTAAGGCTTGCTCTTTTGGGAGTCTTTGCATCCTCTATTTCAGTGCACATTCTTGAGCAGCCTGGTTTGAATCTGTTCCCTTTTTTAGAAGATGCAGTATCCATACCAGCCGCAGCATCTGGGAAGGGTTGCACTGCCATAAACAGAATGGACACATTTTGTTCTTTACTTTATGATCTTTATAGTTTAGAAGTCCCTTGCTGTAGACTATAATAACACATTTTCTGAGGATTATATTCACAACTGTTCTTTCACAGATAGACAATGCTAATTGTCTGCTGTCTTACTACTGTTGATGCAGTAAAGCAACTAGGACAAGGTGAAAGGTTCAGAAGAAGATATAAATACACTGCCTCTGCAGTGATTCAGGATATCTGAACCATTTAAGAATGGGATCTATATTATAGCAATATTGCTCTGATATGTCTAAGTTCCCATCCATAAAAACGAACAGCCCTTTGGACTTTCACATGAATGCCTTGGCCCTGACTACCACAGACTCTGTCTGGTGAAGCCAAACCCTAAAGTCAGTAAGGTCACAAACCTGGGGGGTGGGTAATCACTTTGAGTTCAGAGTAGCATTCTTGCAGGAGTGTGTGGAGCTTTTGAGAGGATTTTCTGGGAGTGAGGAATAATGCTAGAGGGGATTGTAGGTGTGTTACAAACCAGTGATAGCATCAGCTATGGAGTTACCTGGTGGTTGTGCTGATCAGTTTCTGCTCCCTGCTTTGTCAGAGACGCCAGGAATATATTCAGTTTTTCCCAAAACTCTTCCACTGGCCCCCCTCGTGTCTGCAGCTCCCCCTATCACAGATGAGGTGAGTGGAAGGAGAGAGGACTCCTTGGGAAGGGAGCATGAAGGCCAGGCCACTCCAAACACTCTCAACAGTCCTGATTCAAATAGTAATACATAGAGTTTAAAACACAAACCAAACTTCCCAAAATAATTGCTGCTGTTAAACCATTAATCTGCCTACTGAGCAGAACACAAAGGAATGATCCAGCAGAAGTGATCATGTGATTTGGGATTGTTAAAGTGGCCTTATAATGAACCAAAGAGCAGATGGCCTGTAAAAAGGAAGATAAAACAACATGATAGAGGGCATGAAAATCAGCCCAAAACAGAATGTTCCAAAGCCTCTAATGAAGAGATGGCAACTGGAGATACTAGGACTTAGGGGGAAAGAGGTCATTTCAGAGGTGAGTTTTAGAAAGGACAGGTGAAATTTAGTTGTAAATTAACAGTTAATGTAGACTAACACCTTCTCTTTGTAATTCTTGCATTTGTGGACATGCCAAATGACTTGACTGATGCACAGAAATGCCCAAGCAAAATCTTGAGTTTGCTGGATTTTCATACAGGCAAAAGACCACATCACATTGCTCTGCCAAGATGCTGCTAATAGTTGTTTTGTGGCTATAGAAGAAATTAGCAAGATATTGGGCTCTTTTTAGGAAGAAGTAGACAGTAATGAAATCAAGTACAGAGTAATATGTTAAAATGGGGTTGTCAGTCACTGAGAGGGAAATGGGAAGGAAGGGTAGATCAATTTCTGTTGAGAGAATTAACTCAGATGTGGCACCTACTATTTAGTGTGGTCCTTCCATCCGGTTTGACAGCTGGGTTGTCTGAGGCCAAATATGCCTCTTGATACATGTCTTTCCAAAGATCACACAGTAAGTAAGTGATTAAAGATGGAGTTAAACCCATGTCCCCCCTGGTTTACAGATATTTGTTGCAACTGTTTAGCTAGACTGTCTTGTCATTTAGTTAGATGATAGAAATTTTTCACAGCATAAAAGTTATACTACATTTGTTATAGGCCTCTTGACCACAGTCAAACAACTGGGTGAAATAACTGAATCAATAAAAAAAAATCATGTAAAAAGGCCAGAGTTCTAGTGACAGGAAATGTTACCTAGCTAGGCAAAGAGTGAAACACACTAAAATAAAGGAAGTGCTATGTTTGTGGAGCTGTTGAAAAACTGCTGGTAAATTTCCCAGGCCAAATTTAGTTCTGATGTAATTCCATTGAAATCCAGGCATTAAGCCATGGGAGGCTTTGACTCATTTGCTCATCAAGTGACATAGGCAGATAAACTGTGTGTAACATTTTACACACAAAGGGAAAGCAGAAAATGTGAGGTTCAGTTTTTTTAAAAAAAAGAATAATTTCCAGTCAGTGCAGTGCAGTCAGTTTTTGTGATGAAATCAAAGACAATTTCCCCTAGTAAAAGATGCTTTGGCTTTGAGAAAATGCAACATTCACAAGCTCAACTCTTTTATTTATGTTGAAAATGCTGAGGGCGGATAGCAACACACTGAGAAATGTGTAATTAGTGAATAATGCCAAGCGTGACTCTCCAGTGCACTACACCAGTTTAACTCTACCAAAAGGAACAGCATTGCACAACTGCAGATGGGTGTAAGGGTGGAGAATCAGGCCTGAATCAGGCACATAGAACAAACCTGCTCAACTGCTTTGATTAAGGAAGAGGTGCGACTTATCTGAAACCTAGGAAATCATTTAATGGTTCGTCACACAACCAATGCATGTGTAAGGTCCAAGTGCGAGGTGACAGAGAACTCTGGAACCAGGCTGACAGTTATTCCAGAGACAAGAAACAGTTTCTAAATACCAAAGAACCCTCTTCATGGTGTGCTGCTCCCTTTATTCCCTCCTCTCACTCTTCTCTATGTATGTTGTTCACACTTGCCTCAGGTATTGAACATTCTCCTTTCTAGGCATCTCAGGTTCCTCCTAAAACCTCCCTGTTGTCTAGTTGCTGAGTACCAACTCCTTGGGGCAGGGCCTTCTCAGTCTCAGTCTGCAGAGCACATTTGGGAGGGCTTATGTAAATCTGCATTGGCTTTAATCTTCATCTCTTTCTTTCTTTGTGCATCTTTCTATTGGATGGTTATCTGTTTTAGCATGTAAACTCTGTGGCAAGGACTGTCTGGATAATGCCTAGCACCAGAGTACAGATAGATAATAAGAGATTATCCTTGGTTGGTGGATAGGGACTATGGCTCCATATCAATATTTTTAAATACAATTGGAATAAAAAGAATCCTGACAATGGTATTGGTCCATTATAGATGTAAATGGTGGAATTATCAATAATAATGCAGAAAAGGCAGAATGTTCAATAATATTTCTGTTCTGTACTTGGGAAAAAAACAGATGATGTCATAATACATAACACACTTTCTATTCCATGAGTATCTCTGGAGAATGCTAAACAGCTATTAAAATTAGATATTTTTAAATCAGCAGGTCCAGATAAGATGCATCCAAGAGTTTTAGAAGAGCTGCCCGAGGAGCTTGCTGGACTCTAAATGTTGATTTTTCAGTAGTCTTAGAGCACTAGGGTAGTTCTAGAAGACTGGAAGAAAGCTAATGGTATACCAACATATAAAAAGAGTAAATGGGATGACCCAGATAATTGTAGACCTTTCATTCGGATGTTGATCCTGGGAGAGATAATGAACTGGTTGATATGGGAATTGATTAATAAATAATTAAAAGAGTAATATAATAAATGCTAATCAACATAGCTTTATGGAAAATAGATCCTGGCAGACTAACTTGATATCTTTTTTGGATGAGAACACAAGTGTGGTTGATAAAGTTAATAGTGCTGATGTTGTATATTTAGACTTTTGTAAGACATTTGACTTCGTATCACATGACATTTTAATTAAAAAACTAGAACTTAAATATAAAGTAAACATGGCACACATTAAATAGATTAAAAAGGTCTACCTGATAGTTTTCAAAATATGATTGTAAATGGGGAATTGTCATTATATGGATGCATTTAACCTTTTTATGAGTGACCTGAAAGAAGACAAAATCATCACTGATAAAATTTGCAGATGACACAAAAATTGAGGAATGGTAAACATTGAAGAGGTGGGTCATGTTAGAGGATTTTCCCTTTACTCTCTCCCCTGGTTCTTGTTACGCAGACAGAAAGCAGAAGATCAGAAGTCTGAAGTGCAGATAATGCAATGTTTATTGCATCCTTCATAACATTTATTAACATTGCTAGTTGAGCATTTTGTATTCTCATACACACCTCCCCCCAGGTTAGCCTTTTGAAGCCACCCCCCACTCACACTATGAGATCTCCTGTCCATTGAGTTAACAGCAGGTTTACCTTTGCTGCCCTTTTCCACCCCGTTGTGACTGCAGACAGCTGCTGCGCCAGTCGTTCATTGATTTGCTGCTGCAAATTTATTTTTTAGTTTATTAGTTGCTTAGTTAGCCAACTGTCCCCCAGATTCCATACACCCAGCTCTTGTTTCCTGCTGCCCACAAATCCTTTTTCCAGCAACGATTCCATGCATATCCCCTTACCCACGAATTAAATTGTTTTTTTTAGCCTTTCTATGTATGTACTGCAGCTGGGGTGTACCTGATCCACCCACTATTCTCTGTACTACCCATGTTATGGACTGAAAAGACACCTTGAAAAGCGCTGGTTGCACTCATTTCCACAGTGGCTTCCACACGTTCGCCTGTCGGGAGATATTCCAGCTCCAGGCTGTGGCCATCTTAGATCAGGATTCTTTTAACTTGGCATTCATATTACCTGTAGGGTTACATTTTGCAAAGCAGTTAAATTGTTATATACCCAGCATCCCAGGGGAGACTTTATGCCCAGTATCAGAGGGGTAGCCGTTTTAGTCTGGATCTGTAAAAGCAGCAAAGAATCCTGTGGCACCTTATAGACTAACAGACGTTTTGGAGCATGAGCTTGCACCCACGAAAGCTCATGCTCCAAAACGTCTGTTAGTCTCTAAGGTGCCACAGGATTCTTTGCTGCTTTATGCCCAGTGTGATGTATACATAACAGCTGCACAGCCAGGGATTTTCCTCTGAGAAGGTACCATTATGGTTAAACATGGTAACATCACATCCCAATTGTTGAACCTCATACCCCAAAGATGGCTCATATACTCCAGGAGACCAAGGGGATATGTTTTTTGGGCCCTCCATGACAAACCAAAGATCTGGATGACTGCGTTTCCCACTGTCATTGATAATGGCATATCCTAGGGAATACAATATTTCCTGATAAATTTGATATTTTTACTGGATTGGGACTCCCCCTTCCAATCCATACACCACATAATGACACTGCCAAATTCCCATGGGGGGATTAGTGGTACAGTTTTCCATAGGTAAATCCTTAAAGTCCCCATCTGCCTCATTACTGCAACTTGGGGGTGTAGCAGTGTCATGTTTTTGATTTTACCTGGTACCATATAGAACATGGTTCCACAGAGGATGGAGCTCGGCTGTTCTCAGTGGTGGCAGATGACAGAACGAGGAGAAATGGTCTCAAGTTGCAGTGGGGGAGGTCTAGGCTGGATATTAGGAAACACTATTTCATGAGGAGGGTGGTGAAGCACTGGAATGGATTGCCTAGAGAGGTGGTAGAATCTCCATCCTGAGAGGTTTTTAAGACCCAGCTTGACAAAGCCCTGGCTGGGATGATTTAAGTATCAGAGGGGTAGCCGTGTTAGTCTGGATCTGTAAAAGCAGCAAAGAATCCTGTGGCACCTTATAGACTAACAGACGTTTTGGAGCATGAGCTTTCGTGGGTGAATACCCACTTCTTCAGATGCATGTGGTGGAAATTTCCAGGGGCAGGTATATATATGCTAGCAAGCAAGCTAGAGATAATGAGCTCAGTTCAATCAGGGAGGATGAGGCCCTGTTCTAGCAGTTGAGGTGTGAAAACCAAGAGAGGAGAAACTGGTTCTGTAGTTGGCAAGCCATTCACAGTCTTTGTTCAATCCTGAGCTGATGGTGTCAAATTTGCAGATGAACTGAAGCTCAGCAGTTTCTCTTTGAAGTCTGGTCCTGAAGTTTTTTTGCTGCAGGATGGCCACCTTAAGGTCTGCAATAGTGTGGCTAGGGAGGTTGAAGTGCTCTCCTACAGGTTTTTGTATATTGCCATTCCTAATGTCTGATTTGTGTCCATTTATCCTTTTCCGTAGAGACTGTCCAGTTTGGCCGATGTACATAGCAGAGGGGCATTGCTGGCATATGATGGCGTATATTACATTGGTGGATGTGCAGGTGAAAGAACCAGTGATGGTGTGGCTGATCTGGTTAGGTCTTGTGATGGTGTCACTGGTGTAGATATGTGGGCAGAGTTGGCATCGAGGTTTGTTGCCTGGATTGGTTCCTGAGCTAGAGATATTATGGTGCGGTGTGCAGTTACTGGTGAGAATATGTTTCAGGTTGGCAGGTTGTCTATGGGCAAGGACTGGCCTGCCACCCAAGGCCTGTGAAAGTGTGGGATCATTGTACAGGATGGGTTGTAGATCCTTGATGATGCGTTGGAGGGGTTTTAGCTGGGGACTGTATGTGATGGCCAGTGGAGTCCTGTTGGTTTCTTTCTTGGGTTTGTCTTGCAGTAGGAGGCTTCTGGGTACACGTCTGGCTCTGTTGATCTGTTTCCTTATTTCCTCGTGTGGGTATTGTAGTTTTGAGAATGCTTGGTGGAGATTTTGTAGGTGTTGGTCTCTGTCTGAGGGGTTAGAGCAGATGCGGTTGTACCTCAGTGCTTGGCTGTAGACAATAGATCGTGTGATGTGTCCGGGATGGAAGCTGGAGGCATGAAGGTAGGCATAGCGGTCGGTAGGTTTTCGATATAGGGTGGTGTTAATGTGACCATCACTTATTTGCACCGTGGTGTCAAGAAAGTGGACCTCCCGTGTAGATTAGTCCAGGCTGAGGTTGATGGTGGGGTGGGAGCTGTTGAAATCGTGGTGGAATTTTTCCAGAGTCTCCTTCCCATGGGTCCAGATGATGAAGATGTCATCAATGTAGCGTAGGTAGAGAAGGGGCGTGAGTGGATGAGAGCCGAGGAAGCGTTGTTCCAGGTCGGCCATAAAGATATTGGCATATTGTGGGGCCATGCGGGTGCCCATAGCAGTGCCACTGATCTGGAGATATATATTGTCATCAAATTTGAAATAGTTGTGTGTAAGTATAAAGGCACAGAGCTCAGCAGCCAGTTGTGCTGTGGCATCGTCAGGGATAGTGTTCCTGACAGCTTGTATTCCATCTGTGTGTGGGATGTTTGTGTAGAGAGCCTCTACATCCATGGTGGCTAGGATGGTGTTTTCTGGGAGGTGACCAATGCATTGTAGTTTCCTCAGGAAATCAGTGGTGTCACGGAGATAGCTGGGAGTGCTGGTGGCATAGGGTCTGAGTAGAGAGTCCATATATCCAGACAGTCCTTCAGTGAGAGTGCCAATGCCCGAGATGATGGGGCGTCCAGGATTTCCGGGTTTGTGGATCTTGGATAGTAGATAGAATAACCCTCGTCGGGGCTCTAGGGGTATGTTGATTTCTTCTGGTGTTAGTGTAGGGAGTGTCCTGAGTAGATGCTGTAGTTTCTTAGTTTATTCCTCAGTGGGATCTGAGGGAAGTGGCCTGTAGAATTTGGTATTGGAGAGTTGTCTGGCGGCCTCCTTTTGGTAGTCAGACCTGTTCATGATGACAACGGCACCTCCTTTATCAGCCTCTTTGATGGTAATGTCAGGGTGGTTTCTGAGGCTGTGGATGGCATTGC
This sequence comes from Gopherus flavomarginatus, assembly GCF_025201925.1. Classification (NCBI taxonomy): domain Eukaryota; kingdom Metazoa; phylum Chordata; order Testudines; family Testudinidae; genus Gopherus; species Gopherus flavomarginatus. The sequence continues at coordinate 162,727,681 of NC_066621.1, read as the reverse complement.
GTTCTGCACGACTTAGGTTGTGAGGCAAGTGATGTTGTTTTTCCACGATTTCTGCCTGTGCACGCCGGCGGAAGCATTCAATGTATAGGTCCAGACTGTCATTTCGACCCTCAGGAGGAGTCCATGTGGAGTTCTTCTTCTTGTGCTGTTGACATACACACACATACAGCCCCCAGCTAAAACCCCTCCAACGCATCATCAAGGATCTACAACCCATCCTGTACAATGATCCCACACTTTCACAGGCCTTGGGTGGCAGGCCAGTCCTTGCCCACAGACAACCTGCCAACCTGAAACATATTCTCACCAGTAACTGCACACCGCACCATAATAACTCTAGCTCAGGAACCAATCCATGCAACAAACCTCGATGCCAACTCTGCCCACATATCTACACCAGCGACACCATCACAGGACCTAACCAGATCAGCCACACCATCACTGGTTCATTCACCTGCACATCCACCAATGTAATATACGCCATCATATGCCAGCAATGCCCCTCTGCTATGTACATCGGCCAAACTGGACAGTCTCTACGGAAAAGGATAAATGGACACAAATCAGACATTAGGAGTGGCGATATACAAAAACCTGTAGGAGAGCACTTCAATGGCTACACTATTGCAGACCTTAAGGTGGCCATCCTGCAGCAAAAAAACTTCAGGACCAGACTTCAAAGAGAAACTGCTGAGCTTCAGTTCATCTGCAAATTTGACACCATCAGCTCAGGATTGAACAAAGACTGTGAATGGCTTGCCAACTACAGAACCAGTTTCTCCTCTCTTGGTTTTCACACCTCAACTGCTAGAGCAGGGCCTCATCCTCCCTGATTGAACTGACCTCGTTATCTCTAGCTTGCTTGCTAGCATATATATACCTGCCCCTGGAAATTTCCACTACATGCATCTGAGGAAGTGGGTATTCACCCACGAAAGCTCATGCTCCAAAACGTCTGTTAGTCTATAAGGTGCCACAGGATTCTTTGCTGGGATGATTTAGTTAGTGTTGGTCCTGCCATGAGTAGGGGATTGGATTAGATGGCCTTCTGAGGTCTCTTCCAACCCTAATCTTCTATGATTCTATGAAGTTGAGAGCCAAAGTCCACAGGTCGGTTCTCCGTTCCATATACCTGCGTTAAAGCATACCCAATAGTAGTGTCAGATACCAAAGAGTACAGGTAAAAAGGTTTCTCCTCATCAGGGGAGTCCAGTACTGGGGCACTGAGCAAGTGTTCCTTTAGTGTCTTTACTGCCTTTTTGCACTTTTCTGACCATTCCCAAGTAGAGGCTTGGGCCAGGTCGAACAGAGGCTGGGTCAATTCTGCATAATTGGCCACAAAATTTTTTTCAAAACCCATATAAACCTAGAGAGTTTTTGCAAGCTTTTAACGTCAGTGGGCAGTGATAGGCCCTGTATTAAATGCACCTGTCCACTTTCAATTGCCCTCCCTGCCTGGGACACTTTCACCCCTATGTAGGTTATTTTTGTTTTATTTGGACCTTTTTTATTGACCTTTAACCTTGCTTTTACTAACGCCTTTAATGCCTGGTCTCTCAGTTCCTTGTCCTCCTCCTCTGTACCTGATGTTAGCAGCAAGTCATCCACATACTGTATGCACCTTGCAGTCTGATACTGACATGAGGCAGCTAGTGATAAGGACCAAAATCTGTTTGCTATGTCCAAGGAAGTAAAAACCTGGAACTGAGGTCCAATACGAGCCAGCATTTCAGGGTACGCTGCCACCACTGAGGCCGGTGAATTGGCCAAAACATTTAAAGCCCTATAATCGATAGTGAGGCGCCACGTACCATTTGGCTTTCTTACCAGCCATGCAGCAGTTACAAGGGGATGGAACTGCTCTAATTAACCCTCTCTGCTCCAACTCCACTATAGTTGCCCCTATTTTGTCACTGCCTTTTGAGAGATCGGATACTGCTTTTGTGTGGGGGGAGTCTCCCCCCTCCAGCAGCACTTCCATAGATCCCTTTTTACAATTTACATTGTTCCTAAACCACACCGGAATGTGTTCCCACCCTGCTGGGGGTGGTGGGAGGGCACGTGCTGCCTTGATAGTCATAATAGATACCCCCATAAGGAGGGTGTAGTTCTGTCCATCCTGTGTCTGTCCCTGCAGACACACCCAATTAGCTTATTATCATAGGGGTAGCCGTGTTAGTCTGAATCTGTAAAAGCAGCAAAGAGTCCTGTGGCATCTTATAGACTAACAGACGTGTTGGAGCATGAGCTTTCGTGGGTGAAATGGGTATTCACCCACGAAAGCTCATGCTCCAACATGTCTGTTAGTCTATAAGGTGCCACAGGACTCTTTGCTCCAATTAGTTTAGTTCACTACAAGCTCCATTTTGTGTAAATTCCCCACCACCAGCAAATTAAGTGTCTCATTACAACTCCACATGATTTTTCCTTCACTCCAATCTCCTTTAATCCATCCCCACTTCAGTGCCAATTGTCTCCCTCCCCATTACCCCCGTGATAATCACAGTCCCTCTGTAGGTCTCCTGTGTCCCCATTTAGTTAGGCTGATAGCTGCTGCAGTGTCTCTCAAAAAATTCCTCATGGGGGGCCCCCCTTGATTGCCCCCTAGGGTATAGGGTGACTGGAAGCGTCCTGTCCCAGACTAAGGGTATGGACGGATGCCCCCTGGGTACCCCTCCATCCCTCCTGACCATTCAGGGAGGGGCCGGGGGTTCTGACCATAATAAAATGTGCTAATAAAGTTTGTGGATAATACAAAGCTGGGAGGTATTGCTAACACAGAGAAGGACTGGCATATCATCCAGGAAGATCTGGATGACCTTGTAAACTGGAGTAATAGTAATAGGTTGAAATTTAATAATAAAAAGTGCAAGGTCGTGCATTTAGGGATTAGTAATAAGAATTTTGGTTATAAATTGAGGACACATCAGTTGGAAGTAACAGGAGGAGGAGAAGGACCTTGGAGTATTGTTTGATCACAGGATGACTATGAGCCGCCAATGTGATATGGCCATTAAAAAAGCTAATGCGGTTTCAGGATGCATCAGGCAAGGTATTTCCAGTAAAGATAAGGAGGTGTTAGTACCATTATACAAGGCACTGGTGAGACCTCATCTGGAATACTGTGTGCAGTTCTGGTCTTCCATGTTTAAGAAGGATGAATTCAAACTGGAACAGGTACAGAGAAAGGCTATTAGGATGATCCGAGGAATGGAAAACCTGTCTTATGAAAGGAGACTGAAAGAGCTTGGCTTGTTTATCATAGAATCACAGAATATCAGGGTTGGAAGGGACCTCAGGAGGTCATCTAGTCCAACCCTCTGCTCAAAACAGGACCAATTGCCAACTAAATCATCCCAGTTAGGGCTTTGTCAAGCCTGACCTTAAAAACCTCTAAGGAAGGAAATTCCACCACGTCCCTAGGTAACCATTCCGTACTTCACCACTCTCTGAGTGAAAAAGTTTCTCCTAATATCCAACCTAAACCTCCCCCACTGCAACTTGAGACCATTGCTCCTTGTTCTGTCATCAGGTACCACTGAGAACAGTCTAGATCCATCTTCTTTGGAACCCCCTTTCAGGTAGTTGAAAGCAGCTATCAAATCCCCCCCCCCTCATTCTTCTCTTCTGCAGACTAAACAATCCCAGTTCCCTTAATTCCCAAATTACAATCCTTGTAATTTGAGGATTAGCAGGATTTTGGTTTAGACTAACCAAAAGAAGGCTGAGGGGAGGGAGATATGATTGCTCTTTATAAATATATCAGAGGAATAAATATCAGGGAGGGAGAGGAATTATTTAAGCTTAGTACCAATGTGGACACAAGAACAAATCGATATAAATTGGACACTAGGAAGTTTAGACTTGAAATTAGACAAAGGTTTCTAACGATTAGAGAAGTGAAGTTCTGGAACAGCCTTTCAAGGGAAGTACTGGGGGCAAAAGACATATCTGGCTTCACGATAAAGCTTGATAAGTTTATGAAGGAGATGGTATGATGGGATAGCCTAATTTGGCAATTAATTGATCTTTGATTATTAGCAGGTAAATATGCCCAATGTTCTGTGATGGGATGTTAGATGGGGTGGGATCTGAGTTACTACAGATAATTCTTTCCTGGGTGCTGGCTGGTGAGCCCACATGCTCAGGGTTTAACTGATCTCCATATTTAGGGTTGGGAAGGAATTTTCCTCCAGGGAAGATTGGCAGAGGCCCTGGAGGTTTTTCACCTTCCTCTGCAGCATGGGGCTCAGGTCACTTGCTGGAGGATTCTCTGCACCTTGAGGTATTTAAACCACGATTTGAAGACTTCAATAACTCAGACATAGGTTAGAAGTTTGTTCCAGGAGTGGGTGGGTGAGATTCTGTGGCCTGCATTGTGCAGATCAGACTGGATGACCATAATGGTCCCTTCTGATCTTAAGTCTATGAATCTATGAAACACTCCTGTCTCCTAGCAAAACTGTGTGCTTGACATTGCAGGCAATCCCAGTATCCTGGTCTCCATGACCACTCCCCTTCTAGTCTGATAAGATACTGGCTTCCCCCTTTCCCCTTGAGATCACGGACCCTTCTTCTAGACCATCCCCTGTGAATCGACCCCCTCCTTTCCACCCAGTACTGACCCCCTGGGGTGATAACATGGATTGGATTGCCCCTTGATGCATTTGCCTCCACACATCTGCCTGCTTCAACAGCTGAAGCAGGTGGTTAGGAACAAGTTTAGGATTGTAGCCAAAGTTGGAAAAATATAATTTGACCCAAAGTTGGAAAAATATAATTGTAATTTAAGGATTAGCAGGTTCTTATCCCATAAGAACATAAGAACAGCTGTACCGGGTCAGACCAAAGGTCCATCTAGCCCACTATCTGTCTACCGACAGTGGCCAATGCCAGATGCCCCAGAGGGAATGAACCTAACAGGCAATGATCAAGTGATCTCTCTTCTGCCTTCTATCTCCATCCTCTGATGAACAGAGGCTAGGGACACCATTCTTTACCCTTCCTGGCTAATAGCCATTTATGGAATTAGCCACCATGAATTTATCCAGTTCCCTTTTAAACATTGTTATAGTCCCAGCCTTCACAACCTCCTCAGGTAAGGAGTTCCACAAGTTGACTGCGCTATCTAAAGAAGAACTTCCTTTTATTTGTTTTAAACCTGCTACCTATTAATTTCATTTGGTGACCTCTAGTTCTTGTATTATGGGAATAAGTAAATAACTTTTCCTTATCCACTTTCTCCACATCGCTCATGATTTTATATACCTCTATCATATCCCCCCTTAGTCTCCTCTTTTCCAAGCTGAAGAGGCCTAACCTCTTTAATCTTTCCTCGTATGGGACTCTCTCCAAACCCCTAATCATTTTAGTTGCCCTTTCTGAACCTTTTCTAGTGCTAGAATATCTTTTTTGAGATGAGGAGACCACATCTGTACACAGTATTCAAGATGTGGGCGTACCATGGATATATATAAGGGCAATAATATATTCTCAGTCTTATCCTCTATCCCCTTTTTAATTATTTCTAACATCCTGTTTGCTTTTTTGACTGCCTCTGTGCACTGCTTGTACATCTTCAGAGAACTATCCACGATAACGCCAAGATCTTTTTCCTGATTCGTTGTAGCTAAATTAGCCCCCATCATATTGTATGTATAGTTGGGGTTATTTTTTCCAATGTGCATTACTTTACATTTATCCACATTAAATTTCATTTGCCATTTTGTTGCCCAATCACTTAGTTTTGTGAGAGCTTTTTGAAGTTCTTCACAATCTGCTTTGGTCTTAACTATCTTGAGTAGTTTAGTATCATCTGCAAACTTTACCACCTCACTGTTTACCCCTTTCTCCAGATCATTTATGAATAAATTGAATAGAATTGGTCCTAAGACTGACCCTTGGGGAACACCACTAGTTACCCCTCTCCATTCTGAGAATTTACCATTAATTCCTACCCTTTGTTCCCAGTCTTTTAACCAATTCTCAGTCCATGAAAGGACCTTCCCTTTTATCCTATGACAGCTTAATTTATGTAAGAGCCTTTGTGAGGGACCCTGTCAAAGGCTTTCTGGAAATTTAAGTACACTATGTCCACTGGATCCCCCTTGTCCACATGTTTGTTGACCACTTCAAAGAACTCTAATAGATTAGTAAGACACAATTTCCCTTTACAGAAACCATGTCGACTATTGCTCAACAGTTTGTTTTTCTATGTGTCTGACAATTTTATTCTTAACTATTGTTTCAACTAATTTGCCCGGTACTGACGTTAGGCTTACCGGTCTGTAATTGCCAGGATCACCTCTAGAGCCCTTTTTAAATATTGGCGTTACGTTAGCTAACTTCCAGTCATTGGGTACTGAAGCCAATTTAAAGGACAGGTTACAAACCTTAGTTGATAGTTCTGCAACTTCACATTTGAGTTCTTTCAGAACTCTTGGGTAAATGCCATCTGGTCCCTGTGACTTGTTAATGTTAAGTTTATCAATTAATTCCAAAACCTCCTCTAGTGACACTTCAATCTGTGACAGTTCCTCAGATTTGTCACCTACAAAAAAAGCCGACTCAGGTTTGGGAATCTCCCTACATCCTCAGCCGTGAAGACTGAAGCAAAGAATCCATTTAGTTTCTCCGCAATGACTTTATCATCTTTAAGCGCTCCTTTTGTATCTCAATTGTCAAGGGGCCCCACTGGTTGTTTAGCAGGCTTCTTGCTTCTGATGTACTTAAAAAACATTTTGTTATTACCTTTGGAGTTTTTGGCTAGCCATTCTTCAAACTCCTCTTTGGCTTTTCTTATTACACTCTTGCACTTAAGCTGGCAGTGTTTGTGCTCCTTTCTATTTGCCTCACTAGGCTTTGACTTCCACTTTTTAAATGTAACCCTTCTGCCCCTCTGAGTTGGCAGCAACAAGGGCCGGGTTCAGTATCCAGGGGTTCTGTTTCAATAACACAATGCATAACCGGCTCTAGACCCCACCCAATGACCTGGGACACTTACATACCACACCCCCCTGGGCACCTCTAGGAGGCAATACTTCCCCTCTCGCAAGCACGGAGTCTGAGTGTAGCAAAATCCTTTTAATAAAGGAAGGAAACAATGCAGCATCCCATTGGAGAAACACCACAAACAGGATTATAACACAAACCATAAACAAAAACCCACCTCCAAGTACATTTGGCAATGTACTTTTCCCCTTAGGGTCTTAAGTCCAATGACCCCAAAGTCCAACAACCCAAAAGTCTCTGATCAGTGCCACCCCAGAATTCAAGAGTTTATCTGCAGAGTTTTACCCCCCCCCAGCCTGGGTGGAAATGGGGGGGGAGTCCACACAGGGTGTTAAGGGGCACCTTACATGGGCAGGGCCAACTGCTCCACCTCTCTGTGGAGTTCTGCTGCAGCCTTCACCACGACCCGCTCCACTACACCAGCTGTGCTGCTCCTCCAGCTGTCCCTGCAAACCACTTCACTCCGCTGACTGTTCCCTGGGCTGCTCCAACACGCTGCAAACTGCTCCACTCTGCCAGCCGCTTAACGATAGGTCTTCAGGCTCCCCCACTAGTTAACGCAGCACTCAGTGATCTCAGCTCAGCTCTTTCAGTGATTTCAGTTCTTAGTAGGGGAGCCCTGGTGCTGGTGCCCCATTGGCCCAACATGAACTCAGCTCAGCAATCTCTAGATGGATTCCTAATGGAATCAAAATTAGTTCTACTCTTTTACAGTAGAGAGAAGAGGTAGTGCAATTGGTGTTCCAGACCCTCAAAAGGGGCCCATACCATCCCGTACACACACCAGTCCCCAACCTCTCTCAGTTCACTGGGTATTGGAACCCATGTCCCTTGTTTAGCAAGTGTCACCTAAGTTATATTGAGACATCTGTGTTCCTAATGAACATAAACCCCTCCTCTCTACACCATCATCTCATCCACGCATTGAGACTCTGAAGCTCTGCCTGCCTACCTGGCCCTGCGCGTGGAACTGGGAGCATTTCTGAGAATGCCACCATAAAGGTCCTGGATTTCAGTCTCTTCCCTAGCAGCCTAAATTTGGCTTCCAGGACATCTCTCCTACCCTTCCCTATCTCATTGGTACCTACATGTACCACGACCACCGGCTCCTCCCCAGCACTACACATAAGTCTGTCTAGATGCCTCGAGAGATCCGCAACCTTTGCACCAGGCAGGCAAGTCACCATACGGTTCTCCCGGTCATCACAAACCCAGCTATCTATGTTTCTAATGATCAAATCTCCCATTACTAACACCTGCCTTTTCCTAGCAACTGAAGTTCCCTCCCCCGGAGAGGTAACCTCAGTGCAAGAGGCAACCCCAGCACCATCTGGAAGGAGGGTCCCAACTATGGGAAGGTTTCCCTCTGCTCCCATTGACTGCTCTGCTTCCCTGGGCCTTTCTTCCTCCTCAACAGCACAGAGGCTGTCTGAGCGGAGGTAGGACAATTCGACAGTGTCCCGGAAAGCCTCATCAACATACCTCTCTGCCTTTCTTAGCTCCTCCATTTCTGCCACCCTGGCCTCCAAAGTCCGTATGTGGTCTCTGAGTGCCAGGAGCTCCTTGCACCGACTTACGCATATGCCACCCGCCCACAAGGCAGGTAGTCATACATGCTACACTCAGCGCAATAAGCTGGATAGCCCCTACTCTGCTGCTGGGCTTCTGCCTGCATTGTCTCCAAGTTTTGAAAGGGTGGTTTAAAGAAAGGAGTTTTGGAATATGGTTTGGATTATAGGTTTTAAGGGGACTACAGAGGAACAGGTAGGACCGACAAGGGACCCCCCCCCCTCCCTTCCCAACTCCCTTGCAAAACTCCCTGTTAGCAGCCCCTGTTCGCAAGCTCAGTAAGATTATTGCAAAATTATCATATAATTTGGGGACCCTGATGTGCACAGGTGCAACACTCACACTATAAAAAGAACAGGAGTACTTGTGGCACCTTAGAGACTAACACATTTATTTCAGGATAAGCTTTCGTGGGCTAGAAAACTTATGCTGAAATAAATGTGTTAGTCTCTAAGGTGCCACAAGTACTCCTGTTCTTTTTGTGGATACAGACTAAGACGGCTGCTGCTCTGAAACTCACACGATAGGAAATCTCTCTATATATAAATATATGATTTATTAATAATTTATCAAAGATTATACACACACTTAAACTTAACAAAGCAGATAGAGATAATACAGAAAGTATATTTGGACATCCATACTTACACCCTCATCTTTCATACTTAACCATTATCTTTCTCATCACCGTCATCGTCCTCATCTTCCCTGGTGGCCATTATTCTGGCCCCTCCCAAGGTCTACATCTTTCCAACCTATCTGCTGCCCCGGGATGTTATTGTTTTATAGTAGGTTATGCTGACGCTGCCATGACCAATGCATATTCAATAGAGGTCCTTATTTGTATTTCCTCCTCTTAAAGTGTCCGTTTTCTATAGGTTAGTATATGTATGATGTTACCCTATTAGCAGACACGTCTATTTGCTGTCATGGCAGCCTTGCGGTCAGAGGTCCTATCCGGAACTTTCCAGATGCTGGTGTCAGCTGTGTTCTGTGCCATATTCTGTGGGTGGCTGATGTCAGTATTCTGGACAAAATTCCCCTTCTTGCTTGCTACTTTCAGTTCCCTATAACTTATGAGTTACTTACGTTTATCTGTATCAAATGTTGTAGGCCTCAAGCCTCACACTATCTACTAAAGCCAAATCTTACAGGATAAAAGCCTGTAGATTCCTTGCATTACTGCTAAATATAATAAAGCAGAATAACAAAGCAATGAATGCAATACAGGCCAGCTGGCCCACTGGGCTACAGGATGCTGCAACCGTAAGTGTCCCACAAACTACGGATCACTCAGCTCCAACCATTTTTTTCATTTTTACCATTTTACACCCCCACCACGTTCTGGTGGCCCTGCATGGGGTATCACCCATGGGCATCCAAGGGATCCACCCAGCACGTGTATGCGATTAAATATCTCTTCCTCCCCCTGCCCCGTTTCCCCAGGAAGTCTCTTTATCTTGTTCATCCATGCAGTACAAGAGTACACCCCGAACAGCTGTTTTGCCACCTGCCCCACAATCAGAAATGTATTTCCAAACCCTGCACATCAATGTCCCGGGTGCCTCGTCCCAACATTCTGTGCCATATGGCTACCTGGTCCTCAGGAGATGAAACCCTCCATCTCTCTACCCACCTCCACAAGCCACAGCACAAACTGACCCCAGTCATCCCGGGGTACCTTTCCCAGCCGACTTAGCAATCCATCCTGATCCTTTAGGGGCAAGGGGTGAATTTTCGCCTGCACTACTATTTGGAGACCTTGTTCCTCCCCCCAACCACCATCAGGGGCTACTATTCCCACCTGCTGCAATTCCTGCAAGGTAGCCTTTCTTGCAGGGATTCTGACTGTGGATTGCTGGCTTATGACATTCACTGGCAGCCATGGGTACAATGTACTCTCAAGGTAAGTGGGAGGGGGTGCCTCCTTTTCTGCCATCAATGGGGCAGATGATTTGGGACCACCCAGTCCATTACGCCCCTGCTTACACCAGTACAGTTCACCCTCTACATTTGCCACCCTCTCCAGAAGTTCATCCTTCTCCCGCCAAATTGCCTCACAGGACTCCTCTGCCCTTGCAGCGTCTTGTGTCTTTAAATCTGCTACCTTCACTGCTAGCACGATTTTCTTCATTAAATCCGTTGTTGGTCCACTGTCCCCTCCACAGCCTTAATGTGTTGGAGGAGATTAGCTTCCTGTTTAATTAAGTACACCACCCCAGAACACAGACCTTGTAGTACCATTCCTTTTTTCAATATTTTTTTTTTAGGTCTCTCATCTCCTTTTCAGTCTCATCCCAGGTTGACCCCCACACCTGGTATGGGACCTGATTCTTCCACATCCATTTATTTAAAAAATCCATTACTCTGGCTTGCCAGAACCCCCAAGTACCATCATGAGAGCCTGCCATACCCCCTACAAGCAGCTGTGCGGACCGTTGGGGAGGGAGACTTACCTGTATGCTACTCACCTGTCCAATGTGATGCATCTGAGTCACGGCACCAAGAGGTTAGAGGACTTTCCCTTCACCCTCTCCCCTGGTTCTTGTCATGCAGACAGAAAGCAAAAATCCCGAAGTCCGAGGTGCTGGCAATGCAATGTTTATTGTGGTTAGTTTCCAGCAAACATGCGTTCCATAACTCTGATTCCACAAAGCCTTGTTTCCCAGTGTTCCTTCTCTGCCCTCCTCTGCAGGCATAATTATACCTGCAATGCATGTCCTCAGTCCCACCCCTTGCAACTTATGGTCATGTTCTGTTTTAGGGGGTTGTAGGGCTAGGGTCTTCATTCCCACCCCTTTTGTACCCTGTGGGAGGAGAGAGGAGTGAGGTTATGCTTCCGTCAGGGGCAGGCAGTTCTCTGGTCTTTTAGTGTTTTATCTCCCCCTCCCCATCTCCTCCAGACCCCTCCCGAATGGATGCTTGACCTTGCCTTCAGGTAAGGAGTTGAGGCAGTTTACAAGTGTGCACTCCTAAATAACGTTCCCACCTTTCCCAGTAACACTTCAGCTGCTCTTTTCTTTTCCCATTATACTAACAACCCATCTGGCTAAGGAAAAGGAACATGCACAGTGTCTGTCTTTGTCAAAACTACAGGCCTTGATCCTACATTTACACTAATACTCCTAACAGGTCATTAATACAGAGTGATCTGAATCTCTTGGTAAATTAGGTGCATGCAAACAATATATGTTTTAATACAGGGGTGTATGTGTGTGTATGTGTATCTAGGAACAAAGAGTGTAGGCCATACTTCCTGGAGGGGGACTTTATCTGGGAAGCAGTGACTCTGCAAATAAGATTTGGGGGTCTTGGTGGATAATCAGCTGAACATGAGCTCCCAGGGCTGCGTTGGGATGTACAAATGGGAATCTCAAAAAGAGGCAGAGAGGTTCTTTTTCTTCTGTTTTTGGCACTGATACAACTAATGGTGAAATCCTGTGCCCAGTTCTGGTGTCCACAATTCAAGAAGGATGCTGATAAACTGGAGAGGGTTCAGAGAAGGGCCTTGAGAATGAATAAAGGATTAGATAACTTACCTTATGGTGATAGACTCAAGGAGCTCAATCTACTTAACTTAACAAAGAGAAAGTTAAGTGATGACTTTATCCCAGTCTATAACTATCTACAAAGGAAGAAAATATTTAATATTGGGCTCTTCAATCTAGCAGAAAAAGATCCAATGGCAGGATGTTGAAGCTAAACAAATTCAGATGAGGGAAAAACGTATAATTTTTTTTTAAAAGAGAGAGGAATTAACCATGGGAACAATTTACCAAGGGTCATGGTGCATTCCCCATCACTGGCAATTTTCCAATAGTGATGTCCCCCAGGGATCTGAACTGGGTCCAGTCCTATTTAGCATATTCATAAATGATCTGGGAAAAGGGGTAAATAGTGAGGTGGCAAAATTTGCAGATGATACAAAACTACTCAAGATAGTTAAGTCCCAGGCAGACTGCGAAGAGCTACAAAAGGATCTCTCAAAACTGAGTGATTGGGCAACAAAACGGCAGATAAAATTCAGTGTTGATAAATGCAAAGTAATGCATTTTGGAAAACATAATCCCAACTATCCATATAAAATGATGGGGTCTAAATTAGCTGTTACCACTCAAGAAAGAGATTTTGGAATCATTGTGGATAGTTCTCTGAAAACATCCACTCAATGTGCAGTGACAGTCAAGAAAATTAACAGAATGTTGGGAATCATTAAGAAAGGGATAGAGAAAAAGACAGAAAATTTCACATTGCCTCTATATAAATCCATGGTACGCCCACATCTTGAATACTGTGTTCAGATGTGGTTGCCCCATCTCAAAAAAGATATATTGGAATTGGAAAAGGTTCAGAAAAGAGAAACAAAAATAATTAGGGGTATGGAACGGCTTCTGTCTCTAAGGTGCCACAAGTACTTCTGTTCTTTTTGTGGATACAGACTAACATGGCTGCTACTCTGAAACTTAATAAGACTGGGACGTTTCATCTTGGAAAAGAGGTGACTAAGGTGGGATATGATAGAAGTCTATAAATTCATGACTGATGTGGATAAAGTAAAAAGGAAGTGTTAAGGAGAACTGGCTGTATTTTAAAGAATCCTTATTGAGGTTGCAGGAACAAATCATCCCGATGTGTAGGAAGAATAGTAAATATGGCAGGCGACCAGCTTGGCTTAACAGTGAAATCCTTGCTGATCTTAAACATAAAAAAGAAGCTCACAAGAAGTGGAAGCTTGGACAAATGACCAGGGAAGAATATCAAACTATTGCTCAGGCATGCAGGAGTGAAATCAGGAAGGCCACATCACAACTGAGTTGCAGCTACCAAGGGATGTTAAGAGTAACAAGAAGGGTTTCTACAGGTATGTTAGCAACAAGAAGGTGGTTAGGGAAAATGTGGGCCCCTTACTGAATGGAAGAGGCAACCGAGTGACCGAGCATGTGGAAAAAGCTAACGTATTCAATGCTTTTTTTTGCCTCTGTCTTCACGAACAAGACTACTGTAGTGGGCAGCACAGTAAGGGGAGGAGATGACCAACCCTCGGTGGAGAAAGAAGTGATTCAGGACTACTTAGAAAAGCTGGATGAGCACAAGTCCATGGAGCCAGATGCTCTGCATCTGAGGGTGCTAAAGGAGTTGGCTGATGTGATTGCAAAGCTATTGGCCATTATCTTTAAAAACTCAGAGTGATGGGGGGGATGTCCCAGATGCCTCGAAAAAGGGTAATGTAGTGTCCCTCTTTAAAAAAGAAAAGAAGAGAGAGGGAAAGCTCAGTGGTTTGAGCACTGGCCTGCTAAACCCAGGGCTGTGAGTTCAATCCTTGAGGGGACCAGGTAGGTATCTGTGGCAAAATCAGTACTTGGTCCTGCTAGTGAAGGCAGAGGGCTGGACTCGATAACCTTTCAGGGTCCCTTCCAGCTCTATGAGATAGGTATATCTCCATATATTATATTAAGATCTGGGGAACTACAGGCCAGTCAGCCTCACCTCAGTCTCTGGAAAAATCATGGAGCAGGTCCTCAAGGAATCAATTCTGAAGCACTTAGAGGAAAGGAAATTGATTAGGAACAGTCAGCATGGACTCACCAAGGGCAAGTCATGCCTGACTAACAAAATTGCCTTCTATGAGGAGATAACTGGGTCTGTGGATGAAGGGAAACCAGTGGACATGTTATTCCTTGACTTTAGCAATGCTTTTGATACGGTCTCCCACAGTATTCCTACCAGCAAGTTAAAGTATGGGCTGGATGAATGGACTATAAGGTGGACAGAAAGCTAGCTAGGTCGTTGGGCTCAACGGGTAGTGATTAATGGCTCCATGTCATTGGCAGCCGATATCAAGCCGAGTGCCCCAAAAGTCGGTCCTGGAGCCAATTTTTTCAGTATCTTCATTAATGGCGTGGATTGCATCCTCAGCATGTTCACAGATGACACTAAACTGGGAGGAGAAGTAAATATGCTGAAGGGTAGGGATAGGATATAGAGGGACCTAGACAAATTGGAGGATTAGGACGGAAGAATCCCATGCACTGCTACAGACTAGGGACTGAGTGGCTAGGCAGCAGTTTTGCAGAAAATGACCTAGGGGTTATAGTGAAGGAGAAGCTGGATATGACTCAACAGTGTGCCCTTCTTGCCAAGAAGGCTAACATCATTTTGGGCTGCACAAGTAGGAGCATTGCCAGCAGATCAAGGGACGTGATCATTCCCTTCTATTTGGCATTGGTGAGGCCTCATCTGGCGTATTGTGTTCAGTTTTGGGCCCCACACTATAAGAAGGATGTGGAAAAATTGGGAAGAGTCAACAAAAATATTAGGGGGCTGGAGCACATGACTTACGAGGAGAGGCTGAGGGATCTGGGATTATTTAGTCTGCAGAAGAGAAGAATGAAGGGGAATTTGATAGCTGCTTTCAACTACCTGAAGGAGTTCCAAAGAGGATGGATCTAGACTGTTCTCAGTGATTGCAGATGACAGAACAAGGAGTAATGGTCTCAAGTTGCAGTGGGAGAGGTTTAGTTTGGATATTAGGAGAAACTTTTTCACTAGGAAGGTGATGAAGCACTGGAATGGGTTACCTAGGGAGGTGGTGGAATCTCCTTCCTTGGAGGTTTTTAAGGTCAGGCTTGACAAAGCCCTAGCTGGGATGATTTAGTTGGGGATTGGTCCTGCTTTGAGCAGGGGGTTGGACTAGATGACCTCCTGAGGTCCCTTCTAACCCAGATATTCTATGATTCTATGATTTATTCGTTCTCATAACACAAGAACCAGTGGTCACCCAAAGAAATTAATAGGCTTCCGGTTTAAAACAAACAAAAGGAAATATTTCTTCACACACTGCACAGTCAACCTACCTCCTCTTTGCCAGAGGAGGTAATGAAGGCCAAGACTATAACAGCATTAAAAAAATAACTAGATAAATTCATGGAGGATAGGTCCATCAATGGCTGTTAGCCAGGATGGACAGGAATGGTGTCCATAATCTCTGTTTGTGAGAAGCTGGGAATGGGCAACAGAATGGATCATTTGATGGTTACTTGTTCTGTTCATTCCTTCTGGGGCACCTGGCATTGGCCACTGTTGGAAGACAGGATACTGTGGTAGATGGACCTTTGATCTGACCCAGTATAGCCGTTCTTATATTTTTATGTTAATCAAGATTGGATGAGTTTCTAGAAGATCTGCCATAAGACTTTGTGAAGGAGGCTCCATTGTTGCAAAGGAACCTTCTTGTGGCTAGGTCTGGGAATTAGTTTTTGCCCCATCTGGTGCTCCCTTGCATTGGTTGCTTGTACTGTCGCCTCCTCTCTCTCTGTGATTCGGGCCTTTAACTAAGTCACAATATAGCCTTCCCCTGCTGCTTCCGGGGTAATACAGCCGCACTGCACAGGCTGTCCATATGCTGTCTCAGATGGTCTCCATTCCAAGTACCCAGGTGCCATGCCACTTCCCCATTGACTGGCCCTCCCTTTGCACTGGATTCCAGCACAGGGACCCAGTAACCAGCAGGCAGGGTCTGCACCATCCCACTGTTTGCTACTGTATCCCATGGCTGCTTCTTTCCCCATCTTCTCAGGCTTTCTTCCCTGTAACTTCTCTGGGCTGAGCCTTCTTTCAGGGCTAGGATCCCAGGGCTTGTTCTTCCCCCTGAGTTTCCTGCTCACCACCTCTCTGCTCCCAAAGAGTGACTGCACCCTTCCTCCCTGCCACCTCTTCCTGCTCTCATTTCCTGGCATATAGCCCTTAGTCTAGCTCCCCCCAGCTGGGCTTCATCTACCACTAGGCTTTATCAGCCCCTGGTTCCCCTCCAGGTGCAGCATCGAAGGTTAATTGGCCCATTCTGGCCCCATTAACCTGCTCAGGTCTTGCGTGGGGTGGACCCATCATAGACTTTGGGGTAGTTCTGTGGCCTGCGCTGTATAGGGGGTCAGAGTAGATGATCACAATGGTTCCTTCTGGCCTTGGCATCCATGCACCTGGGAATATTTAACTCTTTAATAACCCCACTTGGGAGTGGGGAAAAGCAGTGAGTGGGATTTGGCAGGTCCATTTTACCAGCCCCAAAGGCATTCCCCTTCTATACACGTTGGGAAGTGCTCTCAAAACGGTAACCTCTATATCTGAGTGTCTTGCTTTTCGCTCAGTTGTGAATTAGGGACATCGAGGCCCCAGGCTAGCACAGTACTTAGCATGTGCCTGGCTTTGAGCATGTAAGTGCTCCCCTTGACTGCTCAAATGTTTAAGTGCTTTAGAGAATAATGGCCAGCTCTCTTTCTTGAGATCTTGCAGTGAATGAGTGACTCTCCATCTTCTGACCTGGGCTTCAAGTACTAAGTCATGGTGTGTGTATTTGTCCAAAGAAGTTGCTTTAAATCAGAGATCTCAAACTCAAATCACCACGAGGGCCACTTGAGGACTAATACATTGGCCCAAAGGCCGCATCACTGAAACTTTTTCATACAATGATACAAAAGTATAGTCAAAAAAGAAGAGTAATATAGGATGCTATTAAAAGTCAACGTATTAACTTTTTAAAAACTGTAATGCAAAGAGAGGTTTTAATAAAATATAAACACCTGTAACTAGTCTTCATGTGGTCAGTAACACTGATGATGATCTACACCAGGGGTCTCAAACACATGGCCTGTGGGCCGTTTCCTGTGGTCTGCCATAGGCGCTGACTCTCTCCTGCACTGCGTAACCCTTTCCACATACACCCCAGTCACAGCGCAAAGTCAAGAGAGAAACTGAGGCTTCCCTAGAAATTATAAAAAATGTTACAGAAAATTGCCACTTTGTCACAGACACTGTCCAGTGTCCCAACGGACAGACCTCTGGGCAGTGGGGGGCACGTAACAGAGATCCCTGGGCAATGGGAGGATGACCCCTGGGTGCCCAGCACCCCTAGCAGAGATCCATGGAGGATGGTGCCCAGTGCCCCTAACTAACAGTCTATCACTGGGGTCTCAAACATGCAGCCCCATCCCTACCCCGCCTCTTCCCACCCTTTCCCTGCCCCCATTCCAACCCCTTCCCCAAAATCCCCACCCCAACTCTGCCCCCTCCCTGACCCTATTCCACCCTCTTCCCCAAATCCCCGCACCTGGCCCACCTCTTCTCCGCCTCCTCCCCTGAGTGTGCAGTGCTCCTCCCCCCTCACTCCTGGAAAGTCATAAGCGCTGCCAAACAGCTGTTTGGCAGCAGGAAGTTCTGGGAGGTAGGCGGAGGAGCAGGGATGCGGTGTGGTGGGGGGGACAGGGAAGCTTGGTTGCTGGCAGAGTCGGCGCCTATGGCTGGCCGCAGGTGTTGTCAGAGGTGTTGTCAGAAGCGCTACCGGTGTGGTGCTCTGCTCTGCTCTCTCCTTGTTGGTATCACTCAGCTGCCTGAGTGTGTTCCCTCTATGTGCTGCCCCAGCTCTGCACAGATAGCTGACACAGCAGACCCGAAGAGAACCCCCAATGACCACAGAGTCTAGTAAGGTACGAAGGCACATCGGCCAGGTTTATTGCCGTACTGGGCACAAAAATAGTTCCCTGTAGATTTTTAGTCTATTTCAGGGCATACTACGAATATGTGCCCCCGGTCAATGGACTCAGCTCAGTCAGTGGTGGGACTTTCCACTGCCCCCTCGGCTGGACAAAGACACCGCCCCAGGGGTGCATTCTTATACACAGGTACAAACAAGTTACACATCACTCCTGACGTATTGAGGTGCAACCCCTTTACGCAGTAAGGTACAACCCCTCTACGTAGTAAGGTGCCGCCTCTCACCTTGTACATGTTGGTTCGATCAAAACAACTCTATCCATCATTTTATCCTTTTGCCCCTGTCATTGGGATGGGTCGGCCTGTTCTTTCTTATCTGTGGAATGTTCCAGTATAAGGTGTTCTGGTACCGTGTTTATACTTCAATATGCTAGGTGAATATATGTTTATGCATCATCAGCCCTTTCCTTGCCAGCTTCTGTGAACCAGGCCGGCTTCCAGCTCACAGCTTGACTTTGCTTTATGTTAGCAAAGTCTTGACCATTATTTTAGTTCAGGCCTCAGGCCTCATACTGGGCCTTTATCAGGGCCTTCACTTACTACATAACTTACTAAATAACTCCCTATGCTATGTGTTTGAGACCCCTGCTTTAAGCAGTAGACAGTTTGTCTTATCTTCTCTGTTACTCCTGAGATGCAATGGAAGTTCTGGGTGAATCTTACAAGGTTCAGATAAGTATCCAGAAGTTTGGCTGCTTATCTGAACTCCTTGCACCTCCAACACTGGGCTTGCACATATTGAGAGAAGAGCCTTTTTTCCAAATTATTTCAGTAGGTTGAGTCTAATCCCTGCATATGAAACACATCTTAACTCAGAAACACTCTAAGAAGAGCAAAGTAATGCAGCAGTGAAGGGGGAATCCTACAGTTCAGATCAGCCCTGCCCATCATGGGGGTGGGTGGAAAGGGGGAGTAAATCTCAACTTTTATTATATGTTTCTGATCCCAATTCTAAAAACAAGGGATCACTTGAGGTCTTCATTAATTCTGTGTATCTGATTGTTAAATATCTTTCATCTGTCAAGCTAAAGGAACAATAAGAACTCCCCTTGATCTCATTTCTCCCTGCATTTCCCAGTAGGTAGGCACAGAGCTGTGCTGTTGCCTCATGCTGAGACAGACTGCTGTCCTCTGAACAATTGTAACTCCATTACATGAATGAAGAGCAAAATACTCATCATTAAAAATCAAAGGTCTTCAAAGTGTGTGCAAATGAACTACTCTTTTGCTTGCAAATAATTCCCTATTAATGCTCTCAACAAATTCCACCTAGTTCCTAAATTAATGGACAAGCCATAAAACAAAAATGTTTCCATTTGCTGGCTAACCCAGACCTTACTGATACTGCTATGTCAGGATCAAAATGCTTTAAAGCTGGTGTTTTTTACCATATACTTCCAGGTGAGCACTGCTCCAAGTGCTGTCCTCTTCTTGCCTTATTTGGCTGAGGCTGTTGTGTGGCACAGAATACACTCTGCATCTAAAGTATTCAGTACAGCTGTACAACAGCCATGCACAGAGCTGGATGGGAGGGAGTTCTGTTGGGCAACAGGACTGCTCAAAATCCAAACCAGAATGCAAACTGATGATAGACAGCAACAATGAGGGGGGGTGCGCATGTTGGGGGGTGCCAGTACTGGTAAAAGAAAGTGTTTGAAACTGAAGCTTGTCTAATGCGAGTTTGGCTGCCAGTTGCAGGCAGTCTCACCCTGACAGCCAATAAAGAAGTGCCAGACTCGGGGACAACAGAGAGTGTGGACCATGCTTTAGCAGTGGGGGTGGAACCTGTTACCAACAGAGATCTCTGATCCTGCAAGGTGAACCACAGTTTTGCAGTCACACAATCACTTAGGGGAAGAAATGCACTTGAGGGGAAAAAACAAACCCCTCTCTTTAGCTAGCAAAATAATAACCATTTTGGAGAATAAGTCCTGATCTTTACATCTGAATGAGCTCTGAGCAAACCAGTTTGCTTTTCTTGTATTCTAGTGCCATCCAGAGGTACGGCCCAGTACGGCATACTGGCAAGAGCCGCTGGGCCGCCCAGAGGATTCAGGGGGCCTGGGGTCTTCGGCGGCAGGGGCCCCCCACTTCGGCGGTAATCCTTCCGCTCCGGGACCCGGTGCCGAAGTGCCCCGAAGACCCGCGGCGGGAGCCCCCCACCACTGAAGACCTGGCACTTCGGCGGCGGGTCCCACTTTGGCGGTAATTCGGCGATGGGAGGTCCTTCTGCCCCAGGGAAGAAGCTCTGGGGGCCTGGGCCCCACTGGAGTTTTCCAGGGCCCCTGGAGTGAATGAAGGACCCCGCACCAGGGGCCCCGAAAAACTCTCGTGGGGGCCCCTGCCGGGCCCAGGTCAAATTGCCCCACTTGCCCCCCCTGTGGGCAGCCCTAGTGTGCCATACTGGGGTGGCCCGGCTTCTCCAGGCAGCAATTTAAAGGGCCTGGGGCTCTCAGCAGTGGCTGGAGCCCCAGGCCCTTTAAATTGTCACCAGAGCCCCACTGCTGGAGCCCTGGGGTAGCGGCAGTGAGGTTCCAGGGATTATTTAAAGGGCTGGGGCTCCTGCTGCCTCAACTTCCCTGGGCCCTTTAAATAGCTGCTGGAGCCCCACCGCTGCTATCCCAGGGCTCTGGAGGCTATTTAAAGGTCCAGGGCGGTAGAAGCAGGGGGGTCCTGGGCCCTTTAAATAGCCCCCAGAACCCTGGAGTAGCAGCGGGGCTCCAGGGGCTATTTAAAGGGCCCAGGGTTCCTGCTGCCTCTACGGCCCTTTAAACCACTGCCGGAGCCCCACTGCCACTGCTACCCCAGGGCTCCAGCAGCCTCCAGTGGCTTTTTAAACAGCCCCGGGGTGTTGGAGGCAGGGGAGCCCTGGGCCCTTTAAATAGCCCCCGGAGCCCTACTGCCAGAGCCCTGGGGTAGCAGCGGCAGCCGGGGGCTCCGGCAGCAGTTTAAAGGGCCCAGGGCCGAGCCCTGGGCCCTTTAAACTGCTGCCAGAGCCCCCGGCTGCCGCTGCTACCCTGGGGGGGTGGGAGGGCACTTACCGCTACAGGGTGGGCCAGGACTGTCTCTGACCCCACACCCCCGCCCTTTCTGCCCGAAGCCCCTTCTGGGGGCCAGAGCCCATCCCAACCAGCCCCGTACCGATAAGTCCCTATTTCTACTTTCATCCCTGGGGCTATCTGTAGGCATGGTCAGGCCCCAGCACAAGTTAGAGCAGCCGCAGTGCCACATTCCAATGCACTTGGCTACCCATGGCCCCAGGAGAGCATAGGAAGAGGACAGTGGCCAATCCTCTTACCCAGCCACTGATGGGAAATGCAGCTCACAGCGCTTTTGAGCTGTTAGAGCAGGATAAAGTAGCTGTATCACAGCTGTGAATCAGTCCCTTGTATTTTCTAGCTGCTTCTAAATGAAACACAAGCTATGTTACAAAGTGTCAGATATGTGAGTAAGGCACGCAAGTGGCACTAGAGGGGAAGGATTATGGGTAACTGAAGAAGCTTCCCCAATTTCTCTCCTATGGTGCACTGGCTATGTGTTGGCAGGCACTGAGTGGGAAGGGACATCCCATTCAAGAGCAGCAGGGGAAGTTAATCCAACCATCAGAAGATGAGACTAAGGAAATGTGAAGGCATTGTTCTGCACTGTGGTGTGAGAAAGCTGTTGCCATGTTCCCAGATGGTTGTGTTTGTGAAGGGAGAGAGAATGGGATGTATGACAATCATGTGGCACCTGGGAAAGGCTGGTGATGGACTTTGCCTTGTTTTTAAATAAAAGCAACAAGTATCAGTCTCTCTCTCAAAATACAATCCATGTGTATTGATTGTGGGTGTTACAACATGGAGCTGGGCTAGCTAGCCTGCAATCATCTATTGAGGGCAGCAGCTATACAGTTTGTCTTGGCAGAAATCAAATTTCCTTTTGCTATCATTACAGTGGATAATGTCGATGCTTATTTTTAATCATTTATTTTCAATTGTATTGTTTTAAATTTTCACAGTTGCACAAAACTAGGAGGGCAGAGAATGGGGGTCAGAAAATAATTGTTTAATGGCAGTAGATTCTGAGATGCAAAAAGTTAAAACTTTATAACAATTCTAGTACCTCTCTTCACCTGGTTACCTCCTTTAATGGCAATCCGCTTACAGGTTTTGATGGACAGGTCTGGGTTCTTTTGGATCCCGCCACCCACTCAACAGGGTGAATCTTTTTTCTTTTTTGCTATGAAATTATTTGGCGGTGCCTCCACCCCCTTCGCTCCTTCCTGGCAGGGTCACCAGGGCAGCTTGGACGGAAAATTCTAACTACAGAGAAATCCCCACTTACGTGCCAGATAGTTGGAGACTTCCAAGAAATAACACAACACACAAAAATATATTCAACACAACAATTATATTAAACAGGCAACAAATACAACATAACGGGGTGAAACACTATTTTTAGGGTCATCGGTGCCACACTGAAAATACCCGTGACTTGATGTAACAAGTGTAAAATTAGGGTCCTGTTGGTACGCGTACTTTGCTGGGGCCCTTGATAACCTATAAAATTCTCTGCAGTTGTTTAGCAGTGTGGCTGACTGGGTTCAGTACAGCCCCAAGGACTGACAAGTGGGAGGAGGTGGTGAATCCCTCCACAGGTGTAACAAGCAGCAGGTTATAAAATCCCCAAACCCTCACTCCCTGGCTTGAGGACACAGTTCAGGGAGTAGGGGGTCCCCAAAACAAATTCCCTGACTAACTAACTAAAAGCTGGTGCACTCACGAACTCCATGAATGATCTGCAGGTTTGAAGATGAGGCTGGACTCGTCAGTCACTGCAGAGGGGCTGCTGTCTGCTGGCAGGAATCAGGTTGCGTTAGTCCCAGGATCTCCCCTCACCACAAAGGGGTGCAGGGCTCAAGGTGTAGGTTATACAAGTACCCTAACATCCAAACTGTAGCCTCCTAGCCCAGCCTCCAGTCACACACTCAGCAGGCAGCAGCCCTGGACTAGCAGAGCTGACCATGTGGTGACTAGTCTCTCACCTAAGGAGCTGGAGGTGAACCCAGCCTGGCTGGGGAAATTTCTTAGCAAACGCTACCAATTGGGAATCATCTGTGGAGAAGGAAAACCCAGCGGGGGGATCTGCGGTCAGCTTCCTAGAGGCCAGTTCTCAGGAGGAACCCTGCTTGCAGGCCTGGGACTCACCAGCTCCCCACACAGCCAGTCCTGCCCTTGCCGTGGCTGGCTCCAGCCTCTCCTCAAAAAATGGCTTCTCTCCTCTCCTGAACTCCCTGGGAGGGCATCTCACTCCTTAGTGGTTGCCAGACAGACTCTGAGTTTGCCTTGGCTCCTCCTCCCTGAGCTGCCAGCAGACAGAGCTCCAGGAATCTAGGTAATCTCCTTGGGGGTTACACAATTAAAATACAATTGTCAACATCACCTGTCAAAGATAATATCCTAAAATCTAACATGTTCTCAAGCAGCATCTTACTTTCTTTGCCTGTCTGTACATTTCTATTATTTTTTATTGAGATTTTTTGTTGGTTTTTCTCTGTGTGAAATCGACATTCATTGACATTTACTGACAAAAATTTAATCCTTGCAAACTCATGTACAGGGAACCTTAAATGGACCTCCGTGAACTAAGGCCCCAGCAGGTGGGCAGGAATCGACTGCCCTCAGTGATCGTCACCGGGCCAGAACAGTTTCTGTTTGGCAGGGAGAGGAATCCTTTTATAATACAAGGCTGTTTAGTATGCTGAGAAACAATGAATAGAGGGCTTCACCAATTTAAGCCTTTCTATGAATGATTAACATGATAGACGTGAACAATTCATGAGCCATAGTACTGATCCATGGCTAATAGGTCACTAGAACATTTTTATTGAACCATTCAATTTGTTCCACAGAGCTGAGAATGATAGGTATTATTGATTACTGAAACTGGGATCAACTTTAATGTCCCTTGGGCCATATTATCTCATACATCCATTGCTCAAAGAGAGATGCCTTTAGAAAACTCAAAACCCTTAAATTATAAGTCAGAACAATGTGGCAGCCAGTTGGACATGCAGTGCCCCTGGAGACTGAGCCTAGGGCCTAGTTCACCTGGTTTCATTGACTGATACAATAGAGGAGAGGACCCCTACTCATAATATCCTATTGGCAAAGCATACTGGAAGTGGGAGGAGTGTAGCTCCTTTTAAATACAGGATCTGAAGAAAATACAAAATACAGACCCAAGAAGAGCTGTGTGTGACTTGAAAGCTTGTTGCTTTGATCAATAAGAAGTTGGTCCAATAAAAGACATTACCTCACCCACCTTGTCTCGCTGATATCCTGAGACAGCTACAGCAATACTCACAGGATCTTCTAACCAGTTAGTGCGAGAGGCAGCACTAGGGAAGGATGTGCTGGAAGCACTGCCAAGGGAAGTTGCATGAACAGGGGAAATATTAGAGGAATAAAATGCTAGACTTGGGGACTTTCACCACCAGAATTTCTAGGGGAAATGCAGCTGGGTGAGTCTGCTCATGGAATAAAAACCCTGTGTGTTCTATGAACTACTCAATCTCTGCCTTTCCCTTCTGTGGTGGGCAGGTCATCCTGCTCACGAGTGAGTGCTTGGTGACAAGAGGCTGATTCTTAACTCTTCCCCTCACCTCCAAGCTAGTTCAGCCAACCCCAGTAAGTATGAATGGAGATATATGCTACGGAAGAGATCTTATGAGTGACCAGCGGTGGAAAAATCCTCTGCAGTCCCTATCAGGAGGCAACTGACTGTCTGATCTGCCTACTGATCTGGCTGTTTTGTTGGTTTTTTTTTCAACAGCTACATAAGAACATAAGAATGGCCATACTAGGTCAGACCAAAGATCCATCCAGCCCAGTATCCTGTCTACTGACAGTGACCAATGCCAGGTGCCCCAGTGGGAGTGAACCTAACAGGTAATGATCAAGTGATCTCTCTCCTGCCATCCATCACCACTCTCTGACAAACAGAGGCTAGGGGCACCATTCCTTACCCATCCTGGCTAATAGCCATTAATGGACTTAACCTCCATGAATTTATCCAGTTCTCTTTTAAATGCTGTTATAGTCCTAGCCTTCACAACCTCCTCCAGCAAGGAGTTCCACCGGTTGACTGCGCTGTGTGAAGAACTTCCCTTTATTTGTTTTAAACCTGCTGCCTATTAATTTCATTTGGTGACTCGTACTTCTTATATTATGGGAACAAGTAAATAATTTTCCTTATTCACTTTCTCCACATCACTCATGATTTTATATACCTCTATCATATCCCCCCTTAGTCTCCTCTTTTCCAAGATGAAGAGTCCTAGCCTCTTTAATCTCTCCTCATATGGGACCTGTTCCAAACCCCTAATAATTTTAGTTGCCCTTCTCTGAACCTTTTCTAATTCCAGTATATCTTTTTTGAGATGAGGAGACCACATCTGTATGCAGTATTCTAGATGTGGATGTACCATGGATTTATAGAAGGGCAATAAGATATTCTCAGTCTTATTCTCTATCCCTTTTTGAATGATTCCTCACATCCTGTTTGCTTTTTTTGACTGCCGCTGCACACTGTGTGTACCTCTTCAGAGAACTATCCAAGATGACTCCAAGATCTTTTTCCTGATTAGTTGTAGCTAAATTAGACCTCATCATATTGTATGTATACTTGGGGTTATTTTTTCCAATGTGCATTACTTTACATTTATCTGCATTAAATTTCATTTGCCATTTTGTTGCCCAATCACTTAGTTTTGTGATATCTTTTTGAGGTTCTTCACAGTCTGCTTTGGTCTTAACTATCTTGATAAGTTTAATATCATCTGCAAACTTTGCCACCTAACTCCTTTCTCCAGTTCATTTATGAATAAATTGAATAGGATTGGTCCTAGGACTGACCCTTGGGGAACACCACTAGTTACCCCTCTCCAGTCTGAAAACCTACCATTTATTTGTACCCTTTGTTCCCTATCTTTTAACAGGTTCTCTGTCCATGAAAGGATCTTTCCTCTTATCCCATGACAGCTTAATTTATGTAAGAGCCTTTGGTGAGGGACCTTGTCAAAGGCTTTCTGTAAATCTAAGTACACTATGTCCACTGGATCTCCCTTGTTGACATGTTTGTTGACCCCTTCAAAGAACTCTAATAGATTAGTAAGACATGATTTCCCTTTACAGAAACCATGTTGACTTTTGTCCAACAAGTTAAGTTCTTCTGTGTGTCTGACAATTTTGTTCTTTACTATTGTTTCAAGTAATTTGCCCGGTACTGATATTAGTCTTACCAGTTTGTAATTGCCAGGATCACCTCTAAAGCCCATTTTAAATATTGGTGTTACATTAGCTATTTTCCAGTCATTGGGTACAGAAGCTGATTTAAAGGACAGATTACAAATCATAGTTAATAGTTCCACAATTTCACATTTGATTTCTTTCAGGACTCTTGGGTGAATGCCATCTGGTCCCAGTGACTTGTTACTGTTAAGTTTATCAATTAATGCCAAAACCTCTGTGATGGTACCTCTCATAAGACTTTATGGAAATATGCATATGGATGTGATATATATATATATATAGTGACAAAGCTCCAAGTCTGTATTGGTGGGTCCTGTGCTTTCTGGTGGATTCAATGGCCTCAGAAGCTCACTAAGGCTCACAATATGACCTCCTTCTGCTGGTATGGTGGCAGAGGTTACAGTTTATTGAGTATCAGAGGGGTCGCCATGTTAGTCTGGATCTGTAAAAGCAGCAAAGAATCCTGTGGCACCTTATAGAATATCCACTTTGTCGGATGCATGAAAATAGCTTATTGAGCTATTTTCATCACAGGCCAATATGGGAGGTGGGAAGGTGGAATACCCACAGTCTCTGTTGCTCCTTAGAGCTCCATAGGCACCATTTGATCTCCTGCCTGGACCAAAGTCTGTTTCCCCTCTCAAAGGGATCTCTGTAGCTCATGCAGGGAGGAATGAAGGAACCCAGGCCCACCCTCTAGTCCGGGTTCCAGCCCAGGGACCCTAATGAAAGCAGCTGTTGGCAGCTTCTCTCCTCCACTGACACTGCTTTGCTTCCTTGGGCCACTTCTCCGTGCTCTCCTTTTCCAAGCTTCACCCTTACCTCAGGGCTCAGTAATGCTTCCTGTCCTCCAGCTCCTTTCACCTGGTCTCCTCTCGAGAGAACTGGCAAGGAAAGCTTTTAAAGCAGTATAACTGGGACCTTAATTGGTCCCAGCAGTCTCCATTAGCCTAACAGCCTTAACTGACCCTTTGTCAGTTAATTGAGGTCAGGTGCCGGCGTTAGCCTAACGACTTTAACTTGTTAAATTGGCCTCAGGTGTCTTGATTGGCCTAGAGTAGCCCTTGTTTGGCTATCCAGGGAACAGGGACCTGCTCATTCTGAGGCTGATATACCTGCCTTCCACTGCTCTCTTATATCCTTCTGGCCTGAGTCCGTCACAATATATATAACATAACTAGAATGTGTTTGATACTACATAAGCCATGTAACATATTTCTGTAAAGGTTATGATCTATTGAATCTATTAATCTTATTTGTAGGCATGTATCATGTTTGTGTTTGAAGTTATGATTATTGGGTGCCTACTTGTTTGATTCTATGTAGGCTGTAGTGAAGCAGTTGGTCGGGTTCCTGAGAAAAGACTATTCTCAGTATGTGCCCCATCAAGAAACACTTAAGCCAACAATGAACTTGGAGACACCAATCCACATCTGGGCTTTCCCAGGAATGTGGCTTGGCTGGTAAGGAACTAAATCATGCATGGGCATGTGACTTGCCCAGGTGACTCCAAATCTCCATCTTGGAGTTGGACTTTGCATAGGAGAGAGGAGGGGGTCTCCACCCACAAAAAGAAAGTCTATTTAAGCCCATGGGAGACCCCTCAATTTTGTGTTCATGTGGCTAAAGAGAGAGCCTCTCCACCCTCTAGGATACTTGAAAGAAACTGGAACAAAGGACAGTGTGCAAGGGGTGTGAGTGATTACTGGACTCAGGCTAAAAGGAGATTAGTCTGTAAAAGGAAGCTTTCTGGAACTGGTGAGGATCTTATCTGTATTCAGCAAAGAGTCCTGTGGCACCTTATAGACTAACAGATGTATTGGAGCATGAGCTTTCGTGGGTGAATACCCAGTTCATCGGACTCATGTAGTGGAAATTTCCAGAGGAAGGTATATATATGTAAGCAAGAATCAGGCTAGAGAAAATGATGTTAGTTCAATCAGGGAGGATGAGGCCCTCTTCTAGCAGTTGAGGTGTGAAAACCAAGGGAAGAGAAACTGGTTTTGTAGTTGGCTAGCCATTCACAGTCTTTGTTTAATCCTGAGCTGATGGTGTCAAATTTGCAGATGAACTGAAGCTCAGCAGTTTCTCTTTGAAGTCTGGTCCTGAAGTTTTTTTTGCTGCAGGATGTAAAAGGATAAATGGACACAAATCAGATATTAGGAATGACAATATACAAAAACCTGCAGGAGAACACTTCAATCTCCCTGGACACACAATAGCAGATTTAAAGGTAGCCATCCTGCAGCAAAAAAAACTGGAGGATTGGGCCAAAAGAAATCTGATGCGGTTCAACAAAGACAAGTGCAGAGTCCTGCACTTAGGACAGAAGAATCCCATGCACTGCTACAGGCTGGGGACTAACTGGTTAAGCTGCAGTTCGGCAGAAAAGGACCTGGGAATTACTGTGAACGAGAAGCTGTATATGACTAAACAGTGTGCCTTTGTTACCAAGAAGGCTAACACCATATTGGGCTGCATTGGTAGGAACGTTGCCAGCAGATCGAAGAAAGTGATTATTCCCCTCTATTCTATGCTAGTGAGGCCACATCTGGAGTATTGCGCCCAGTTTGGGGCCCCACACTACTGAAAGGATGTGGACAAATTGGAGAGAGTACAGCAGAGGGCAACGGAAATGATTAGGGGGCTGGGGCACATGATTTATGAGGAGAGGCTAGGTGAACTGGACTTATTTAGTCTGCAGAAGAGAAGAGTGAGGGGGAATTTGATAAAAGTCTTCAACTATCTAAAGGGGGGTTCCAAAGAGGATGGATCTAGACTGTTCTCAGTGGTGAAAGATGACAGAACAAGGAGACATGGTCTCAAGTTGCAGTGGCGGAGGTTTAGGTTGGATTTTAGGAAACTCTATTTCACTTGGAGGGTGGTGAAGAACTGCAATAGGTTATCTAGAAAGGTGGTGGAATCTTCATCCTTAGAGGTTTTTAAGGCCTAGCTTGACAGAGCCCTGGCTGGGATGATTTAGTTGGGGTTATTCCTACTTTGAGCAAGGGGTTTGACTGTAGAGCCTCCTCAAGTCTATTCCAGTCCTAATCTTCTATGCTTCTATTATACTTAGAGATAGTAAGGGGTCTGCAGGAGAGACTGCTTGGAGCTCAGCACCACTCCAAAAGCATCAGAGATGCTTAATAGAAGTCCCTCAGCAGAGATGTTCTTTTACTGGGCTGATAAATCATGGTTACAAAAGAATCATGGTTATTCTCTTCCCTTCTCATGAGTAGGGAGGGTGGCTCACTTTGATTTCCATTAAAATAAAATAGCAATAGAACTTTATGGCATCAGAGAGACTTGGTGAAATAAGTCTCATGACTGGAATATTGGTGTATAGTTTTCAGAAAGGACAGGCAGGGAAAAAGGAAGGAGATATTGCACCGTTAATATATACACTTTTTTTGAGGTCCAGAAAAGTGGGAGCAGACCAGTTGAAAGCAGGGCCGGCTCTAGTAATTTTGCTGCCCCAAGCACGGCGTCACGCCCCGGGGGGCGCTCTGCCGCTCACCGGTCCCGCAGCTCCGGTGGACCTCCCGCAGGCGTGCCTGCGGATGCTCCACCGGAGCCGTGGGACCTGCGGACCCTCCACAGGCACGCCTGCAGGAGCTCCATCGGAGCCACCTGCCGCCCTCCCGGTAACCGGCAGAGTGCCTCCCGCGGCATGCCGCCCCAAGCACGCACTTGGCATGCTGTGGCCTGGAGCCGGCCCTGGTTGAAAGTCTCTGAGTAAAGATAAAAGGGGTAAAATATAGGGGTGCCATCATGGTAAGGGTCTATTACAGACCACCAAATCAGGAAGAAGAAGTGGATGAAGCATTTCTATAACAAATTACAGAAATATCCAAAACAAAATGGGGAACTTTAACTATCCAGACATTGGTTGGAAAAGTAATATGGTAAAACACAAAATTTCCAATCAGTTCTTGAAATGTATTGAGGACAACCTTTTGAAGAAGTAAACTGAGGGACAGTCATTTTAGACTTGATTCTGGCTGCTGTAGGAATTGGTTGTGAATCTGAAGATGGAGGGCAGTTTGGCTGAAATGATAGCTTTGATGATTCTCAGGAAAGGAAGAGTGAGAGCAGTAGGATAAGGACAATGGACTTCAAAAAAGCAGACATTAACAAACCCAAAGAACTGGAAAGTAAGGCCACATGGAAGAAAATCTAATGGGAAAAGGAGTTCAGGAGAGCAAAGGTGGGAGATATTTTTATTGGATCAACTTCTGTCGATGAAAGAGAGAAACTTTTTAGCTATATAGAGTTCTTCAGGTCTGGGAAAAGTACTCAGAGTGTCACAGCAAACACAAGATGGAACAGATAGCTTAGCATAAGTTTTAGCACATATTCTAAGTGACCATTCAAGATGAAGTGTTAGCATCCTTGCAGTCATAGGACATAAAAGGGAGATTATTGAGTTACAAGTTGTTGTAATAAACCATAAATCCAGTGTCTTCATTAAGACCATGATTTTTAGTGCCAAGCAAAGTTATGAATTTAAGCTCCTAGGCTCATCTTTTGAAGATGATATGCAGGTTTCCTTTGATGACAAGGACTCAGAGTTCAGATATGGAGTGATTGTTTTGTGTAAAGTGTTTGCCTGTGGGTTAAGTTGGAAACCTGTCAGTTTCTCAAGGAGATGGTATTGAAGACACAACTGAAAACTATCCCAATGCAAAGGAAAGGTAAGAACAATAGTATTGGCTTCTTATCAGGAACTCTTTAATGATCTGGCGGCGGGGAGGAGGAGGAGGGGGAATCCTGCAAAAAGTGGAAACATGGACAAATTGCTCAGGAGGAGTACAAAGTATAGCACAAGAATGTAGGAACCTAATCAGAAAGGCTAAGACACAAAATGAGTTACACCCTAGCAAGGGACATAAAAGGCAAAAAAAGAGGTTCTTTAGAGACATTAGGAGCAAGAGAAAAATGATGGGAAGTGTAGATCCTCCTCCTAGTGGAGAAGGAGAGCTGATAATTAATGACATCAAGAAAGCTGAGGTATTTAATGCCTGTTTTATTTTGTTCTTCACTAAAATGGTTAATGGTGATCAGATACTCAGTAGAATTAATATTAACAACAAAGGAGAAGAAACACAAGCCAAAATAGGGAAATATCAGGTTAAAAAATATTTAGATAGGTTGAATGTATTCAGATCAGCAGGGCCTGATGAACTTCCTTCTAGGGGCCTAAGGAACAAGCTGAAGCAGGGGCGGCTCTGTGTATTTTGCCACCCCAAGCATGGCTGTCAGGCAGCTTTCGGCAGCATGCCTGCAGGCGGTCCACTGGTAATGCGGAGCTTGGCTCACCATGAGTATTAACAGTGCTGAGTACTGGAGCTGGTTGGAAAAACTTTGGCGTAACCATTTTTCCATCAAAATTGAAATGCTTTGTGAACTAGTATATTGTTGTGGAGGAACACCCTTCCCCCACCCTGAAAAGTTCTGACAATGCTCAAAGATCTCGTTTAATGCCAGAGCTGGATTCAGAACTGGGGTCTCCTCACTCCCAGTCTAGCAAACGCTCTTCTTTTATATATCAGCTACAATCTTATACCACCTAACATGACACAGTAATCTAATGCACTGGCAGTAAATGTATAAATTAAAGGTCTAGTCCTGTAAATGTATACTACTGAGATACTATTCTTGGTTGTAATCACTAAATACAGGAACATTTGCGGTGTCAGCCCTGTGGAATGAAACAGAGAACAAGAAATACAAATCAATGGAATATGCACGTTCCCTTCTCGTGCATCTTTCTGAGCCTCCAACAAAAGCAAAAGTAATACCCTTACTTCTCGTCTCCAAACGTTGCTAGCTGTCATGTGCCTTTGCTTTTGAAAAGTGTACAGAGTGACTTTTCTTACACTGAAATTCCACCAGTGCAGCTACAGCAACTGCGGGTGTCACTATTGCTTTCTCACAGACTTTGTATTTATTTCTGTATTTTATTTTTGGGTGTTGAAACACAGAGAAACCTTCTGTGGACACAGTAACTGCCATAATAAATAATAGACGTATGTGCCTTAGATTACATGAAGGCCTCTGCTGATTCTGATGAGAGAGCAGCTCTGCTAACCAGTCTGGTTTAGGAAATTCAGAAAGAAACTCATCATTTTCCAGATTACAGCTTTTTGTCAAAGACCTGCTGGAATATTTGCCATGCTTAGATTTTTACCTAAGAAAACCGTAATATGAACTCTGCACTGTCTAATGTGCAGTAGGGATCCTGGTCGTTCTTTTAGATGCAGTACCTAACAAATGAGCGCTGTGCCAACAAAGTCCTGGTCTCACGTTCTCACTGTAGAACTCTTAAAGTAGTTGTGTAGAAAGCACTTTGAAGTTGTGGCTCTGGCTGGAACTCATGCTTGAAAGCCTACGAATGGGGGTGGGCTTCAGAGCCCAAGCACTAGCCAAAGTTGCAATGCCAAAGCACTGTCTACTCTCACTGCTCTAGCATGAGCCCTGCTAACCCAAACCAGGCTGTGAGACTTGCTCCTGCTGTGTAGACCTACCCAATGACTCTGGAGTGGGGCACTGAAGAAAATGCATTCAGTTATCTGTGTTGAGGAGCAGTCGGACAGCTGCATTTTTCACCATCTGGAGTGTGTGATGGCTTTGTCCCTAGATTGCTTGAGTTGCAATACCCAAATTTGGAGGTCAGGGATGCCAGGTATCATCATGACCAGGTCTCTGTTTGATGGGACGGGATACAATCTTCTCACCCTTAGCAGAGAGGACTGGACAATTTTGCTGCCATGAGCATCCACTAGCCATAAGGAGTCTGAAGGGACCCAAGGACTGTGGATGGACTTAACTGTCTGATGGCAGATGACTTGACAAAGGGAGTGTTAGAGAGAGGACAGGTTCTTCAAAGGGCTTCTCTCTTCGACTAGCATCATTGCAGTCTTGCCCGAGTGTGAACCTAGCTGGCTGTTCTGCATCCAGTTGCCAATCTTAGACAGAAGCTGGGAGATTGGCTGTTTCATGCTGAACATAAGGAAGATGCAGAGCTGGGTGCTTGCTCTGTGGCCTGTGCTGTCTCCTAGTTCTCCCAAAGGCTCCATGTGGTTGTTAGATAACATACAGGAGAACAATGAGACTTGTGGGGCTATGAGGCGTCAGGGAGGGAGGAACAACCTCTGAGTTTGGTGTGAGAGGATGCACCTGAGCATCGTAGAGTGTTTCCACTTTCCCCTGCAGCTTCTAACCTGTGTAACCCAGGAGAACTCCTGAGCATTGGGAAGTTTCACTCACAATGATTTTTGGGTGAAAGATGCAGTTTCTACAGAATCAAAATTTCCATATGGGAAAATTGATTTTTTGAAGATAAAAATGATTTTCTGCCAGTATTTCAGTGGGAGTTAGGCTCCTAAGTCCCTTTAAATATTTGTCTCTAGCCTTTCCGAGCCTCAGTTCCCCATCTACAAAATGGGGATACATAGGCCTTCTCTACCTCACAAGCTGTTGTATACTAAGGATTGTGATGTGTTGATACGCTATGGTAATTAGGCCCTTTAAATGTGGTAGAGCAGCCCTGTGGTTGATCTGATTTGCATGGGGACCAGTTTGAACAGCCCAATAATGTGGAGAGGCAGAAAGGTTGTTCAGTCATTTCCCACTGGCTTTGCCAAGCATGAATTCACATAGATGAGGACTGAGCATTTGGAAACAGAAAATATTTCAAAGCAATCTGAGAAATGGCATTCCTGCAGGGACTGGGATAAAGCTCTGCTCTCATTACACCGGAATGTCTGTCTCCAGCAGGGAGCAAGTAAAAGCAGAACCAGTATTTAGTAAGCCACAAGGAATGTCTGAAATATGAACATGCATTTTAATAACTGTCATGTGGCCCTTGTGTGTCTCAGTTGCACCTACACTGAGGTGGGATGTGGCCCTTTGGATGGGAACCACAGTCCTTTGGTTTTAACTATGCAGCTAATGAAAGGCCAGCTCTCCAGGATGTTCAAAGGTCACAGATAAAATTAGCCATTGATGCTGATTTAATCACTTTCATGCTCCATTTTTTGAAATTAAATATTACACATTTTTTACCTGCACCAAACCAGTGCCATATTATAGGCTAAACCCAACATTTACAGGAAACTGCAAGATGAAACACAATTTCACTCCCAGTGAGTTTTGTGACAAATTAAAGGATGGCAGTATCACCCAGCATCCTCAGGCAATAAATCCCTGCCCAATAGCTCCTCAGGCTTCAGGCTTCTCTTCTGAAAACAGACACCTGGTAACCAGCTAGCTGTTCCAAGTAGTGTTAGCGCAAGATAAGCCCTCACCGTATAACAAAATGTCAGCTGTTCATAGTAAGTGATGAAGTGGGGGCAGGGTATGTAAAAAGATAAATTAATCTTGGGAAACAATTAGTGTATTCAGAAAAAGTCCACAATATGAAATAGTAAAAGAGCAGAATTGATTCCCTTTAGTCACAGGATACATTTCTAGTATTTGGAACAACTGCAAATTATAGACTTAATTACCTAAGTAATACCAGCCTATTAAAATGAGCCTGCATTCACAGTCCTGGTACTGCAGTGCTTGCTTTGCACTACAGCAGTAGTTCATTCTGCACAGATTCAATCACTGCATTAGGGTCAGTCTTTCACAGTTGGTTCTGTAGGGGCTGTTAGATGCACTTCGTGGCATTACAGGGCGGACATCCAAAGATTCCTGGAAGTGGTGTGGTGTCTGTTCTTCAAATTGGTTTTCATGGGCTTTTAAAATATGCTGGTCAAATTTCTCTGCTTCCCATTTACCTTACAATTATTCACCAATGGACAGCACCTCACCCTGTGAGTGTCCTTTGCTGCAGCAGCACAGGGAGCTGAACACTGTTTTAAAGCAACATTTGAGGATTAGGGGAATCAAGAGCAGGCCTTTGCTCCCCCTTCTAGTCAGTGATGAAGTGGATGCAGAGCCAGAGTGTGGTGTGCATTGGTGATGCTGGTGGTTGAGCAGCCATTTGTGAACTGCTATCAGCTGGAGGAAGTCAATGCACATTTGGCACTGCTCGAACTGGTGCTGAGGCCAGAAAGGCGGTGTGAGCCTTCTTTGGTCCCAAGTGTACTAA
Organism: Gopherus flavomarginatus; assembly: GCF_025201925.1. Lineage (NCBI taxonomy): Eukaryota > Metazoa > Chordata > Testudines > Testudinidae > Gopherus > Gopherus flavomarginatus. The sequence continues at coordinate 162,692,161 of NC_066621.1, read as the reverse complement.
ATGCTGCTCTGGTGATCTAGCCACTAGTGGTTCTACAAAATGAATCAGCTGGTCTCCCTGAAGCAGTGAAGGGAGGTCAGTGAAGATTTACTTTTACTTTTTTTAATTTCTGGAATTTTCATTTACATCAGTGGAAGATTTGGTTGATTAAGAAATGCAGGAGCGAGCCCTCTTTAATGTGCCATAAACAGAGACTCACTTCCCTTGTAGAACTCACTTCTGCTTTGGGAGAATAAAATGTATGTTTATCCTGGGTGTTTCTCAAGCATGAAGTGTAATCAGGATTCTTACCTAATCAGTCTTAACATGTTGAATTGGTGCAGGAGAATGAAACAGTTACTTAGTGCATAATCACACGGCTGGCGTACTTCTCAGTATTCATTGATGGTGGATTATAGCCCTCCTAAATTAAGTTGAAACTGAATTAATGCATTAATGGGAATCCAAAGAAGTCATTCTTCCGCTTTACTCTGCACTGGTTAGGCCTCAGCTGGAGTATTGTGTCCAGTTCTGGGCACCGCATTTCAAGAAAGATGTGGAGAAATTGGAGAGGGTCCAGAGAAGAGCAACAAGAATCATTAAAGGTCTTGAGAACATGACCTACGAAGGAAGGCTGAAGGAATTGGGTTTGTTTAGTTTGGAAAAGAGAAGACTGAGAGGGGACATGATAGCAGTTTTCAGGTATCTAAAAGGGTGTCATCAGGAGAAGGGAGAAAACTTGTTCACCTTAGCCTCCAATGATAGAACAAGAAGCAATGGGCTTAAACTGCAGCAAGGGAGATTTAGGTTGGACATTAGGAAAAAGTTCCTAACTATCAGGGTAGTTAAACACTAGAATAGATTGCCTAGGGAAGTTGTGGAATCTCCATCTCTGGAGATATTTAAGAGTAGGTTAGATAAATGTCTATTAGGGATGGTCTAGACAGTATTTGGTCCTGCCATGAGGGCAGGGGACTGGACTTGATGACCTCTCGAGGTCCCTCCCAGTCCTAGAGTCTATGAGTCTATGAGTGTAATTCATTTGTTTGGACCAGGCCTTTATGTTTGTACTTATGCATTTATTGCTTTTTATTTATGAAATGTTTAATTTCATCTCCAAAAGAGAGATGAGAATGTTAGTTAAATAAATGCTTGAGGTCAAATAGATTGGACTACAGGGAAATGGAATTGTTTCTAGGAACATAGGAATTGTCAGACCCAGGGTCTGTCTAGACCACTATCCTATCTCCAGCAGTGGCAATACCAGATGCTTTAGAGGAAGGTGTAAGAACATTGCTGTATGATGATGTGGTGTGATCTGCCCTGCTCACGTAGGTCCTATCGCATTCTCTATTAGAGATTGCTTTAAAGTTTAATATCCCTTCAAAACGTATTGTTGTCATTAATTGTTAACACTATAGTGTTTTTAGCCATACAAAGAGCCAATCCCTTTTTTGAATTGTGTTAAATGCTTGACTTAAACAACTTTTGGTGGTAATGAGTTCCACTGTCTAATTACACATTGTGTAAAACAATTCTTTTTATCAGTGTTGAATTTCCCAGATCCTTAATCATTTTCCTTGCCCTCCACTGGACTCTGTCCACATCTTTTCTGTAGTGGGGGGCCCAAAACTGGATGCAATACTCCAGATGTGGCCTCACTAGTGCTGAATAGAGGGGAATAATTACTTCACTCAATCTGCTGGCAATGTTCCTAATGCAGTCCAATATTCCGTTAGCCCTTCTTGGCAACAAGGGCACACTGTTGACTCATATCAAGCTTCTCTTCCACTGTAATCCCTAGGTCCTTTTCTGCAGAACTGTCGCTTAGCCAGATGGTCCCCAGCCAGTAGCAGTGCATGGGATTCTTCCATCCTAAGTGCAGGACTCTGCATTTGTGCTTGTTGAACCTCATCATATTTCTTTTGGCCCAATCCTCCAATTTGTCTAAGTAATTCTGGATCCTATCCCTACACTCCAACATATCTACCCTCACCCCCTATTTAGTGTCCTCCTTGAACTTGCTGAGGGTGCAGTCCGTCCCGTCATCCAGATCATTAATGAAGATGTTGAACAAAACCGGCCCCAGGACAGACCCGTAGGGCACTCCGCTTGATACTGGCTGCCAACTAGACATTGAGTAGTTGATGACTACCCATTGAGCCTGACAATCTAGCCAGCTTTCTACCTGAGATATAGTCCATTCATCTAATCCATACTTTTTAAATTTGCTGGTAAGAATACTGTGGGAGACTGTATCAAAAGCTTTGCTGGAGTCAAAATACATCATGTCCACTGTTTTCCCCATATCCACAGAGCCAGTTCTCATCATAGAAGGCAATTAGGTTGGTCAGGTATGACTTGCCGGTGGTGAATCCATGTTGACTGTTCCTGATCACCTTCTTCTCCTCCAAGTGCTTCAAAATGGATTCTTTGAGGACCTGCTACATGATTTTTCCAGGGACTGAGGTGAGACTGACAGGTCTATAGTTCCCTGAATTTTCCTTCTTCTCTTGGACACTTTATATTTTCCTTTTTCCAATTATCCAGGACCTCTCCCAATCACCACTAGTTTTCAAAGATAATGACCAATGGCTCTGCAATCACATCAGCCAACTCCCTCAGCACCCTTGGATGCATTAGATCTGGACCCATGGACTTGTGCATGTCCAACTTTTCTAAATAGTCCTTACCCTGTTCTTTCGTCACTGAGGGGTGTTCACCTCTTCCCCATACTGTGTTGCCCTGTGCAGCAGTCTGGGTGCTGACCTTGTCTGTTAAGGCCGAGGCAAAAAGAGCATTGAGTACTTCAGTTTTTTCCACATTATCTGTCACTAGGTTGCCTCCCCCATTTAGTAAGGGTCCCACATTTTCCCTGATCACCTTCTTGTTACTAACATACCTGTAGAAACCCTTCTTATCTTTCATATCCCTTGCTAGCTGCAACTACAATTGTGCTTTGGCCTTCCTGATTACACCCCTGCATGCTCAAGTAATATTTTTATACTGCTCCCTAGTCATCTATCCAAGTTTCCACTTCTTGTACACTTTCTTTTGTGTTTAAGCTCACTGAAGATTTCACTGTTAAGCCAAGCTGGGCGCCTGCCATATTTGCTATTCTTTCTGCACATTGAGATGGTTTGTTCCTATGCCCTCAATAAGGCTTCTTCAAAATACAGTCAGTTACTGTACAGTTACTCATTCTCCCCAGCATGGCACAGCAGTACTTTGGAGTACTGTGAACTTGCTGTTCCTAAGGTGAGTGAACAGGATTTTCCCAAAGGATGTGAGATAAACTTATGCTAGAGTTAGTGGTTTGCATTAATCTCCAGGAATTTGTTGCTTTAACTGAAAGCCATCTAGGGAAGAGATGCAGCTATCACACCCATCCGCTTGCCCTGTGTAGCTGCTGTTTCTTTGTCTGTATCATATTTTAAAACCACTTTATTTGTAGAATTATTATCATTGTATTTACGCTGGTGCTTATCAGTGTAGTATCTGAGTAGGGATGTGATTGTTGTACCACCAGCAAATAATATCCAGCAGATAATCTCTAAAACTTTCCAGAAAAATGCCTAAGACTCTAACACTTGTGAAGATGTCTTTAGCAAGTTTATTTCCTAAGAGTTGTGGAGGACAGGTGATAAATGTAATTTATTCTTGTCTTGTCACGGCTATTTATAATAGAAAAAGATATGCCATTTTGAGAAGGGAAGGTCTTCCAGCTAATTAGCTCATTAGTTGCTCCATCAGCCTGCTCCATTTCTTGCAAATAGTGCAGCCCAGTATATCCAAATTAGTCTGGCATATGGAATTAAACTGTCTTTTACATTTGAGTTGGTGTGCATGAAAACTGAACTTATAATGTAAATTGGATGTAAAACAGCAGTGAATAATATCCAAAGTAAATTTACATTTTCTTAGTTAATTTGCACTTGGTTTATTTAATTATTTTTCAGATGCATTGCCTCTCCCTATTTCTCGTCCTGTGGTCAAAAATAAATAGTTTTACTATCTGGAATATTGTATTGGCAAAATATAGTTCAAATGAGAATTTTCTCTAGTTATTTCTGGAGGAGGATAACTTAGGTGAATTTTTGGTTGTATTTGTGAGTTTCTTAGAGTAGACGTTTTAGAAATAGATTTACATTGTTTATATTTAATAATAATTTTGAATATTTGTTTATTGTAAATATTTTTGTTAATGGTGATATACATTATGTAAGAGAAATGGCAGCTGCCTGTTTAAGAATAGGGAGGGGGTCTGATGAGTGAGCCACTGCCGGGGCTAGAGAGTGATCAAACATGTGCTGCCGCTGCTGGGTACTGAGCAGATCTCTCTTTCTGGGAAGCTTCTAAAACAAAAGGCTTGAGTTCCCAGAATAAACGGTGGGGGATGCTGGTGTTTGGGGGCTCCCTTCTGAGGGGGACAGAGGCAGCATTTGCCAACCTGACATGATGGACAGAACTAGATCAAAGAGTTTTAGAACAACTGAGTCATGCTCTGTCTAATCCTTCAGTCATGACATACTCAGATTTCCAGAAACCATTCACCTTGCATAATGATGCCTCAAATGAGGGCCTTGGGGGCGGTCCTGTTCCAGCATCAAGAAAACTCTGGGTGATTGTCACTGGATCCAGAATTCTAGCAGCTACAGACAACTACCACTTCCATTCTGGGACACTAGACACTAGCTTTGAAATGGACTATAACAGAAAGGTTCAGTGAATATCTCTTCTATGCACCTTCGTGCACAGTCTGTAGTGGTAACAATTCACTAATGTAGGTGATGATATAGGCTAAATTAAATGCTGCTAGTCCATAGATGGCGTCAGGGACTCAAACCCAGATGGCAAAGTTCGTTGTCTGACCGCGAGAGAGACAGGCAACACCAGCAAGGTCCGATCAAAAGCTCTTTATTGACAAGTGCATGCATCAATAGAGAGCAGCTCGTCTCCAGAGAGAACCGGCCTGCTCTTTACATCTTCGTATAAGCCCATATAGACAGTTTCGTCGCATCATAAATTATTCACTTGAGCAACCCACCCCCTTCTTCTAACAACTAGAAACTAGACACCTTTAGTATACATGCATGCCTAAAGTTAGAAATGTAGGGGAGTTAAAAACAAACAAAGAACAAAACCAGGGAGTGAAAACAAGGAGGCTGGGAAGCTAGGGCTCTTATCAGTTCTTTGAACGAGCTGCTCGTAACACAGCACATCTGGTACTATGCCAGGAATGCAGCCTCTCCCTGATCTCACTTTTTCCCAGCACTTTGTGAGACATGCTGCTTTTTCAGCATTTTCCACTCAGGGATTACCCAAAATCCTCTGTTAGTCTGACTTTGGTCAGGTTGGCATACCTGGTTTTGTCTGCTATATCTTTATTCAGGCCTAACAATCCCCCTTTTGTCCCTAGAGGACCATAAGGGGATTCTTGGGACACATATTCATTTATATATATCGGGGGTTTACTACCTGCCGGGCCTTTTAACCCTGGGGGCTTCTTTACATAGTTGAGCTCCCACACAGTGCTGAGCATCCACACCTTATGATTACATAAAGCAACAAAAATCCACAAGTAATAACAACAGCACTTTTAAGCAGATTATGTAGCCATCCACCTACATGAGGCAACCAGCTAAATAAATCAGTCCACCAGGAGTTCCAGCTGGGTCGCTTTCCTCCATGATCCCTTGCAATTTTTTCAAGATGTTTTGCTCTCTCCCATGTAGTATTATAAACATCAGGAATATATACACAACATTCTTGTCCTATTAAGGCACATGTCCCTCCTTGTGAGGCTAACAAAATATCCAAAGCCATTCTATTTTGAAGAACCATTTGCCTAAGCTGTTTTTGCTCGGTGGCGAGATCAATGAAGGCTTCACCAGTGTTATTAGTCATTGTTTCTAACACTCCTTGGAATCTCATTATATCTTCCCATATACGGTAAGTAGCATCTCCACATGCAAAGAAAAGCGCTGCACAAGTTCCTGTCCGATCTTTAAGTGCTTTCCAGGTAAGAAGTCGAGACCTGGCAACATCTTCCCTGGCATCTCGCACATTTCTTAAACGTCCAGAAGGAAGATGATCTCGGTATAGGACAGGGGGTTCTAACCAGGCCAAATAGCATGACCCCTTCCAGGAGACAGGCAAGCTTAAATAAGCCTTTTCTCCACAAACCCAATAGACTCCAAACAAGGGTTAGATATAACAAATGCAGTATATTGAGATTTGTAATACCATCCAGTCCAGGCAGAGAGCCCATAAAAACTATTAGTAGCATTATCAATACACTGACACACAGAGTACTCAGTACCCGAAGAATTAAACGAATGCCTTTTTATGCAGTGTATGTGAATGATCTCCGAACACTCCAGCACCGCGGTGTAATTAGTGTGCGATAGGTCTGGTGCTACAACACAACGTATAATGGTAAACCTATGAGGTTTATCCAATACCCGCCTATTAAACAAGCTGCAAAAATTAGCAGAGAAAACATACCAGGACCTTCCAGGCCGGGGTGACCCTTGTACAAGAGTACAATTAAGGCCACGGCTTTCACCAAAATGGGTTCCATTAAATAGGCTTTACAATTGCTAACTCCTACAGGCACCTTTCCTGAGCCCAGGAAGCACCACTCACCAAGTTGCTCCCACACCGTAAGGTATCTATTAATCGGGATTCCTGAATCTGCCCAGGTTAGGTTCTGCAAGCCTGAGGAGTCCTTCTGTGAAGGAGTCCATGTCATATTCATAGGGCTAAGAGGTATGGGGATCATGGGAAGACCATACCTAACATGAAATATTATTCAGTGCTGGCATACGGGCTTTCATTTCATGAGCAAAGCGAATCAAGACATTATATTTATATCCCCTAGTTAATTTAACCACCACAAAGAAAAACAACAAACGATATACAAATGAGTTCACCAATTCCCCAAATGACTATTCGCTGCCATTCCTTGGAGAACGGGCACCAGTACACTTCTTCTCGAGCTTTAGCCTCAGGTTGCCCAATGGGGTAGCAGTCCATGTGTCCTGGGCACGGCGGTCATCTGCTTCTGGCTCACCCGGTTCACGGTGGGGTTAACGTGTGTGGCTCCCTCGAAGTCCGACGTCGTCTGCGTCTGGGGAACCCTTCACCAGGTCAGGTTCCCGAGCGGTGCTCCTCTTGATCCTGGTATGATGAATCTAAGTGGGAAGTTCCTTGACCCAAACAGCAGTAGGGCTCACCAGGATAGTCTTGAATGGTCCTAGCCACTGGAGTTGAAGTGGAGTCTTTCAGTAAGCTTTGATTCACACTGGGTCACCTGGCGAAATAAAATGAACAGCTTCCCACAATGGTAAAGATTGAGACTGTGCTGAGTACTGTTGTAATGAAGTTAAATGCTGCTGTAAAGCTTTTACATAAGTTTTTGTTTCACAAGTCAGATCGATGTCACTAGGTATTGAAACCAGAGAAGAAAAAGAAGGTGGTACATGTCCAAAAAGTATTTTAAAGGGTGCTAGCTTAGTCCTAGTATTCGGGGTAGTCCTGACAATATACAAAGCCAAAGGAAAAACTGTAGTCCATTTCATCTTAAGTTTTTTACATAACTTGGTTAGGGTGGTCTTTAGAGTTCCATTCATAAGCTCCACCTGGCCTGAACTCTGAGGATGGCAGGGAGCATGAAAAACCCATTTTGTCCCAACTGCTTCAGTAAGTTTCTTGCAAATTTTTGCTGTAAAATGCATTCCCGGTCAGAATTAATTTTTCAGGAGGGCCAAATCTTGGCATGATCTCATTAAGAAGCACCTTGCAAACTGCTTTGGAGTGGCTTTCTTCTGAGGGGGGTAATTCAGTAAAATCAATTTGAATGTGCTGCATGGGCCTATGAGCCCATCTGCACCCCCTACGTGGTGCTTGTTTGTTCACACCCTTTGGATTACATTGCTGACACAAAGCACATTTCTCTACTGTTCTCCTAGCTTCCTCATAAAGTCCTGGAGAAACAAACTGTCTTAGGATAATTTGGCCCATTTTGCTTGCCCCCAAGTGCAATTCATTATTATGAATTTGTTGCACCACCTCACTCTGATAACTTTTAGGCAACACATAGCGACCATCACATTCCCAAAGTCCTGTTGAGTTGGGCTTAGCTCCCCACTTCTCCCAGATTGTTTTTTCACCATCTGGGGCTTGCTGTTGCCAAGTCAAAAGAGGGGAACCCTCAGTCAATTGTGTATTTTGTAGTGCAGCTGCCTTAGCAGCTTCATCTGCAAAACAATTTCCTACTGACACTGGATCAGTCTGTTTGGTATGAGCCCTGCAGTGAATAACTGCAATTTCTTTAGGGGCTTGGATAGCTTGCAATAACTCAGCTATCTCTTTTCCATGAGCAATCTGAGATCCTGAGGAAGTAATGAATCCTCTCTCCTTCCAAATGGCTCCAGTAGCATGTCACACCCCAAAAAAACATATTTAGAGTCAGTATAAACAGTAGAAATGTTAACCCTTTTCCCTTTAGCATGAAGGCAGGCTGCGGTTAGGGCTTTTAACTCTGCAGCTTGGGCACTCACCCCGGGAGAAAGAGCTTCCCCTATTAATACAGTCTGCTTATCAGTAAGTGCATATGCAGAGTGTCTGATTCCTTCACGAACAAATGCAGATCCATTCACAAACAACTTTTCTTTTCCAATGTCCTTCTGCACTACAATAATGACAACCACTACTTCTAACTCCTTCTCCACATTCTCTGCCTCTCGCTGCTTTTTCTTTTTTTCCCATTCATTCCATCCACCTCTGTTCCATCCGTGACCTTTTCCCCTTCCCCCGATCATTACTGCTGCCAACAGTGATACTTGCTCCTTTATATCCTTCTGCCTTTCCTTCCTTTTCTCTTTTTCTTTCTTTTCCTCTCTCCCCTTAAACATTCTAGTAGCAATGCTAACTACTTTAGACAAACTTTTCCCTTGTGTACCGTCTGGATGCTCTCTAAATCTCTTTGCAATATCCTTTGCACATTGTGACATGAAAACCATTTTAACCATCTCCTTTCCATGTTCAGTTTCAGGATTCAAATTACCATGCTTTCTAACTTCACAAATCAGTCGGGCACAAAAGTCAGGGAAGTGCTTGTCTGGACGCTGAACACAAGCAGTCACCTTGCTCCAATTTGGAGTAGCCTCCCCTACATCTCTAATACCATTCAAAACCGCTTTCAAAAATCCATCCAACTTTGTCTTTTGAGCTGGATTATTGGGATTCCAATTAGGGTCAGTAATTAGCCAAGGTGCATTCAAATGACCTGCAGATTTTTCTTTTACTTTTTATCTTTCATCCGCTGTCATGAGAGTATCTAATAACTGATTTATATTTGCCCAAGTGGGCACATGAGTGAAAAAGACTGTGCAGAACATTCTTTCCACTGCCTCAGGATTGTCTCATAAATGAGGCATAGTGCACTGCCAGTTAAACAAATCTGAAGTTGCAAACAGGGTATGGGTAAAAACCATCTCATGTCCCCCAGCAACCAGTGGAACCAGAGAAGTTCTCAACAAGGCTTGTAATATCAGAGGTGTCTCAGAAACATTCTCCCTCATGGAGTTAAGTAACCTAGTGGGGGTCCACAAGGGCAAGGACAAGGGCTGCTGTAATACTGGGAGTGTTTGAAAAGCAGTCCCTGGCCAAGTTTGCAAAAGGCTGGCTGGAGGCTGCACAGAGGGGGTGAGGCTGCCTGATTCCTCTGAAGATGAGGGAACATCACTCTGAGCTCCCCCTTGATTCTCCTCTGTCCCTGAACTGTCCCTATCTTGCTCTTGAATCCTTGCACTCCACCAAACAGGGGGAAGAACAGGAACAAAATTGTCCTCCTCCCGGTGCGGCTCTGGGGCATATGGTGGGGGATTTTTTTACAAGAGTTCTCCATACAAACAGCTTCAGAAGCTACCCGTCCCCTCATGGGTTTATAATTATACCATACAAACGAATAATCCGGTGGAAAAGGTTCCACCCTCCGGCCAGACTCTAGTCGGGGACAAATGAAAGGTAAATGACAACCATTGGATCCAACACAAATTTCTCATTTTAGAATTAACCAAACTGGTTGTCCCATCAACTCTATTCCAATCTCTAAGTATCAGAGACAACGGGGCGTCCCCCAGGCACTTACTGCCAACTTGTCTCATTTGGTAAAAGGATTCAAACCCCACCTCCCCGCGTCGAGCGCTTGCTTACCTCTCCAGGGACTTGAACACCTGAACTGGGACTCAAACCCAGATTGGAACTCAAACCCAGACAACCTGGATCCTGCGCAAACTCTGGACTGGGACTCAAACCCAGACCTAAGTTGTCAGAGACTCGAACCCAGACAACCTGGACCCTACTCAACGGGTAGGTGGACGTTGCTGGATTTCTACGAGTTTCAGCTGGTTCACAGAACACGCCTTATCGCCGATGCAGGGATCAGATCACCAGGCAAGGCTCCTCTAAACTGGAGGATGCGCGCTGCATTGCTTCAGGGTCTGATCCCACGCCGAAGAGTCAGACAAGTCCCGGCGGAGTCGCCAAAGATGTCGGGGACTCGAACCCAGACAGCAAAGTTCGTTGTCTGACCGCAAGAGAGACAGGCAACACCAGCAAAGTCCGATCAAAAGCTCTTTATTGACAAGTGCACGCATCGATAGAGAGCAGCTCGTCTCCAGAGAGAACCGGCCTGCTCTTTACATCTTCGTATAAGCCTATATAGACAGTTCCGTCGCATCATAAATTATTCACTTGAGCAACCCACCCCCTTCTTCTAACAACTAGAAACTAGACACCTTTAGTATACATGCATGCCTAAAGTTAGAAATGTAAGGGAGTTAAAAACAAACAAAGAACAAAACCAGGGAGTGAAAACAAGGAGGCTGAGAAGCTAGGGCTCTTATCTGTTCTTTGAACGAGCTGCTCGTAACACAGCACATCTGGTACTATGCCAGGAATGCAGCCTCTCTCTTATCTCACTTTTTCCCAGCGCTTTGTGAGACATGCTGCTTTTTCAGCATTTTCCACTCAGGGATTACCCAAAAACTTCTGTTAGCCTGACTTTGGTCAGGTTGGCATACCTGGTTTTGTCTGCTATATCTTTATTCAGGCCTAACAATGGGTTTCAGATTTCAAATTCACCATAAAATACCATCCTGGAAAAATGAACATTGATGCCAAGTATTTGTACAAGGAATCTTTACATATCATGTGGGAGAAGGCATACAAGAATATGATCCTGAGAGCATTTGTTCAAGCTTGGAAAACCCAAAATGAGGGTCATGTGAAGTAGATTTCAGAAATTACAGCAAATCTATACTTTACAAGAAATGTAATACAACATATCGAACCCATAGTGGAAGAAATATGTCCTGATGAGCTGAAATCAGCTCAAGCAAGTGAGTCTACAATTCAAAGAATTAGAGAGCTAAAGAAAAACAACTACAAATTGGTCTGAAGGAAAGAAAATGAGATTCTGTGAAGTTCAACATTTTCTATACGAGTGGACCAGGCGTCATATTGACTCCAATGGTATTTTGAGATGCAGGACAACGTGAAGGACCCAACCTGTGCTGCCAAGACACTATAGTGAGCTAGTCTATAAACAACTGCATGAAGCAATGGCTCACCTGGGATCAGAATGAGTCGTGAACCTAACAAGGGACAGGTTCTTTTGGCCTGGGATGAGACAAGAGTTAGAATGTTATATCACAAGAGTTTGTAGACATGTGAAGCAAAAAATTGCTTAATGGAACTAGCAGAGCACCTATGCAAAGTGTCATCTCTACAGACATCCTCTGAAAGGATTTGCATTCCCTTCACTGGGAGAGGAGTAAACAGGAGTCTGAATAAATCCTGGTGATTGGGGATCATTTCACATAATTTGCTTAAGCATACTCTACCACAGATAAGTCTGGTAAAACTGAGGCTGAGAAATCAATGTCAATGACTTCACAATGAAATTTGGATTTCCTTCAGAGATACACTATGGCCAAGGACAGGAATTTGAGAATAGTCATCTAAAAAAACCTGCAGGAATATACAGGTAGCCAAATCTGAAAACTACTCCTTACCTTCCTCAAGCAGTGAACTCCCAAGGGGCACCCCCTTCACAGCCACAGATTAGTCTGGCACCCACTTCCATGCCAGAGAGAGACCATCCTGGAGTGACTGTAAGGGCAGCATGAATAACTCATGGGTTCAAGAGAAAATCACTGTAGCTGCCTTTACATCCCCCAGGTTCATTCCACTGAGTGAGCAGTTAGCCAGCTTTGCATCCCATCACTTTGCCAGCCACAAAGCACATTTGCATCTCTAGTTGCATAATATCTCACTGTCCAAGCAAAGCAGGGGAGTGGGAGGTGTAAGCCTATTTCAGAATGGCAGCAGCTCCTGTCATAAACAGATAGCTAAGGGTTAATGTCTCTTTCACCTGAAGCACCTGACCAGAGGACCAATCAGGAAACCGGATTTTTTCAACTTTGGGTGGAGGGAATTGAGTGTCTGAGTCTTTTGTCTGCCTGCCTGCTTTCTCTGAGCTTTGGAGAAGTACTTTCTACTTTCTAGTCTTCTGTTTCTAAGTGTAAGGACAAAGAGATCAGATAGTAAGTTCTATGGTTTCTTTTCTTTGGTATTTGCATGAATATAAGTGCTGGAGTGCTTTGATTTGTATTCTTTTTGAATAAGGCTGTTTATTCAATATTCTTTTAAGCAATCGACCCTGTATTGTATCATCTTAATACAGAGAGAACATTTGTATGTATTTTTCTTTCTTTTTATATAAAGCTTTCTTTTAAGACCTGTTGAAGTTTTTCTTTACTTCAGGGAAATTGAGTCTGTACTCACCAGGGAATTGGTGGGAGGAAGGAATCGGGGAGATCTCTGTGTTGGATTGCTAGCCTGATTTTGCATTCCCTCTGGGGGAATAGGAAAGTACTTTTTGTTTCCAGGATTGGGAACAGAGAGGGAGAGTCTCTCTGTGTAGTTTCACAGAGCTTGTGTCTGTGTATCTCTCCAGGAGCACCTGGAGGGGGGAAGGGAAAAAGGATTATTTCCCTTTGTTGTAAGACTCAAGGGATTTGGGTCTTGGGGTCCCCAGGGAAGGTTTTTCAGGGGGACCAGAGTGCCCCAAAACACTCTAATTTTTTGGGTGGTGGCAGCAGGTACCAGGTCCAAGCAGGTAACTAAGCTTGGAGGTTTTCATGCTAACCCCTATATTTTGGACGCTAAGGTCCAAATCTGGGACTAAGGTTATGATATGGTGTAGCAGTGGTGGGATATAGACAGAATCCAGAAGCCAGTAGGAATATTATATTTTTCTTTTCTCTGCTAAGGGCTTTTTAGCAGAGAGAAACAGTTGGTTTTAAAAGGGAACCAGAGAGAATTTTTTTTTCTGCTCTCTCTGGCAGTTTGTGGCTTGCATGTTAAGCGAGAAGCCATTAAGAGACTGTTGAGGGTCTTTTGTCATGCAATAGCCCTCCCATTAGGAGGCAAGTACCAGCACTTATATGCATGCAAATAAAGTGGTTTTTCTGGTTTCCCTTCATTGAACATTAGCTAGAGAGAGAAAGGGAAAAAAGCACTGTTGCTAGGCAGACTCCAGGAGGCAACAGAACCTGCAGTTCAGAAGATAAACACCGGAGGGCACCCCAACCCAAGAAAACAGGAACCATGACTTCTAAGGCAAAAATTGAGGCCGAAGAACAAATCAAAGAAGCTGAACACAGGCGACAACTGGAAATAAAACAAAAAGAGATGGAGATGAAAGAAAGAGAAGAACAAATCAAACAGGCAGCACACAAAAGAAAACTAGAAGAAGAAGAGTTCGCCCACCGAAGGAAACAAGAAGAAGAAGAGTTGGCCCACCGCCGAGAAATGGAAAAGCACCAAAAAGAAATGGAAAAAACAACAAAAAGAAAATGAAGAGAAGGAAAAACAGAGAAAACATGAACTGGAGTTGGCAAAAGCTGGGCTGCATGTGCCAGCCAACCCTAACAACCCGGCGCCAAATATTGCTCCACAGCACAGGAAATTTCCCACCTACAAGGCAGGTGATGACACCGAGGCCTTCTTGGAAAATTTTGAAAGAGCCTGTCTTGGGTACAACATCCCCGAAGACCAGTACATGGTAGAATTGAGGTCACAGTTCAGTGGACCTTTAGCAGAGGTGGCAGCTGAAATGCCTAAGCTGCAAATGAATGACTATAAACTTTTTCAAACCAAGGCCAGATACCGAATGGGGATAACCCCAGATCATGCCCGTCGGCGCTTCAGAACCCAAAAGTGGAAACCCGAGGTGTCATTTCCCAAACACGCCTACTACATTGCAAAAAACTATGAGGCCTGGATAACAGGAAACAACATTCAAACCTTGGAAGAACTGAACCTCCTCATACAAATGGAGCAGTTCTTGGATGGTGTTCCTGAAGACATCACACGGTACATACAAGATGGAAATCCCAAAGATATCGCTGAGGCGGCGGAAATTGGAGCCAAATGGATGGAACTGGCAGAAAGCAAGAAAGCTACTGTCAAGGGGAACGAATATCCCAGAGGGCACACAGACCATAAACCCTACAACCGAGGACAGCCAAAGACCCCACATACCACCCAAGTTAAGCCACAGACACCCTACCCTTCCACCTCACCAGTCTCCAGTAACTCACCTCGGCCCAGTGACCCATCAGATGGAAGATGCTTTAAGTGTAATGAACTGGGACATATCAAGGCCAACTGTCCCAAGAACACCATGCAAGTGCAATTCATTACACCACCATCACACCAAAGATCCCCAGGCCCGGATGCCTCTCAGATACCCTTGGAGCGAAGGGAAAATTTGAGAGTGGGCGGAAAGAAGGTTACTGCGTGGAGAGACACGGGGGCACAAGTGTCAGCTATCCACCAATCCTTCGTTGACCCCAAATTCATCAACCCAAAGGCCAAAGTTACAATTTACCCCTTCATGTCACAAGCTGTAGACTTGCCTACAGCTCAACTGCCTGTCCAGTACAAAGGCTGGTCAGGAATGTGGACTTTTGCAGTCTATGACAATTATCCTATCCCCATGCTACTGGGGGAAGACTTGGCCAACCAGGTGAGGCGGGCCAAGAGAGTGGGAATGGTTACCCGTAGCCAAACCAGGCAAGCTTCCAGACCCATTCCTGTTCCTGAGCCATCCACAGACGCCCCGTCTGTGTTACCAGAGACCCAGACAGAGGTAGTGGACCCGGATTCCATGCCTACCACTGAAACAGCCACAGCATCTCCAGTCCCAGGCCCGGAACTGGAACAGCAAACAGCACCAGCGATTGCAACCCCATCTTCAAACTCAACGCCAGTGGGCGCCAGCGAGCCACAACTGGCAAAAGCAACAGACAGCCATACCCAAAAGGCTCAGCCAGAGCCTGAAATACCCTCAGGTGCACCAGCGGAGAGCGGTTCACCAGCAACGGAAACAACCCCATCACCTACATCGCTTCCAGAGGGACCAAGCCCAAGCATCATGGGAAGGGCCATTCACGGTCCAAGAGCGCCTTGGAGCTGTAAACTACCTCATAGCATTTCCCAATTCCTCACTAAAGCCTAAAGTGTACCATGTTAATTCTCTCAAGCCTTTCTATTCCAGAGACTTACAGGTTTGTCAGTTTACAGTCCAGGGAGATGATGCTGAGTGGCCTGACGGTGTCTACTACGACGGGAAAAAAGACGGTGGCGTGCAAGAGGTGAACCTCTCAACCACCCTGGAACGTCTGCAGCGGCAACAAATCAAGGAGCTGTGCACTAGCTTCGCCCCATTGTTCTCAGCCACCCCAGGACGGACTGAACGGGCATACCACTCCATTGATACAGGTAATGCTCACCCAATCAGAACCCCACCCTACCGAGTGTCTCCTCATGCCCAAGCTGCTATAGAACGGGAGATCCAGAACATGCTACAGATGGGTATAATCCGCTCATCTACCAGTGCATGGGCATCTCCAGTGGTTCTGGTACCCAAACCAGATGGGGAAATACGCTTTTGCGTGGACTACCGTAAGCTAAATGCGGTAACTCGTCCGGACAACTATCCAATGCCACGCACTGATGAGCTATTGGAAAAGTTTGGACGTGCCCAGTTCATCTCTACAATAGACTTAACCAAGGGGTACTGGCAAGTACCGCTAGATGAACCTGCCAAGGAGAGGTCAGCATTCGTCACCCATGCGGGGGTGTATGAATTCAATGTCCTTCCTTTCGGCCTTCGAAATGCACCCGCCACCTTCCAGAGGCTGGTAGATGGTCTACTAGCTGGACTGGAAGAATTTGCAGTTGCCTACCTCTATGATGTGGCCATTTTTTCAGACTCCTGGCCCGAACACCTACTACACCTGGAAAAGGTCTTTGAGCGCATCAGGCAGGCAGGACTAACTGTTAAGGCCAAAAAGTGTCAAATAGGCCAAAACAGAGTGACTTACCTGGGGCACCAGGTGGGTCGAGGAACCATAAACCCCCTACAGGCCAAGGTGGATGCTATCCAAAAGTGGCCTGTCCCACGGTCCAAGAAGCAGGTCCAATCCTTCTTAGGCTTGGCCGGATACTACAGGCGATTTGTACCACACTACAGCCAAATCGCTGCCCCACTAACCGACCTGACCAAAAAGACCCAGCCAAATGCAGTTAAGTGGACTGATAAGTGTCAAAAGGCCTTTACCCAACTTAAGGCAACGCTCATGTCTGACCCTGTGCTCAGGGCCCCGGACTTTGACAAGCCATTCCTAGTAACCACGGATGCATCTGAGCGTGGTATAGAGCAGTGCTCATGCAGGAAGCAACAGATCACAACTTCCATCCTGTCGTGTTTCTCAGCAAGAAACTGTCTGAGAGGGAAAGTCACTGGTCAGTCAGTGAAAAGGAATGCTATGCCATTGTGTACGCCCTGGAAAAGCTACGCCCATATGTTTGGGGACGGCGGTTCCTACTACAAACTGACCATGCTGCACTAAAGTGGCTTCATACTGCCAAGGGGAACAACAAGAAACTTCTTCGTTGGAGTTTAGCTCTCCAAGATTTTGATTTTGAAATTCAACACATCACAGGAGCTTCTAACAAAGTAGCTGATGCACTCTCCCGTGAGAGTTTCCCAGAATTCAGTAGTTAAAAAGTGTTCTTAAAATGTAGAAGTCTGTTAGTTATATACTTAGGAGTATATGTAAAGGTGTATGTGTTGTATTAATCTGTTTATTTTCAAGTTCTAGAAGGAAATCGCCGCCAGTGAGCTTCCCCACTGTCTGCAATTTGGGGGGCGTGTCATAAACAGATAGCTAAGGGTTAATGTCTCTTTCACCTGAAGCACCTGACCAGAGGACCAATCAGGAAACCGGATTTTTTCAACTTTGGGTGGAGGGAATTGAGTGTCTGAGTCTTTTGTCTGCCTGCCTGCTTTCTCTGAGCTTTGGAGAAGTACTTTCTACTTTCTAGTCTTCTGTTTCTAAGTGTAAGGACAAAGAGATCAGATAGTAAGTTCTATGGTTTCTTTTCTTTGGTATTTGCATGAATATAAGTGCTGGAGTGCTTTGATTTGTATTCTTTTTGAATAAGGCTGTTTATTCAATATTCTTTTAAGCAATCGACCCTGTATTGTATCATCTTAATACAGAGAGAACATTTGTATGTATTTTTCTTTCTTTTTATATAAAGCTTTCTTTTAAGACCTGTTGAAGTTTTTCTTTACTTCAGGGAAATTGAGTCTGTACTCACCAGGGAATTGGTGGGAGGAAGGAATCGGGGAGATCTCTGTGTTGGATTGCTAGCCTGATTTTGCATTCCCTCTGGGGGAATAGGAAAGTACTTTTTGTTTCCAGGATTGGGAACAGAGAGGGAGAGTCTCTCTGTGTAGTTTCACAGAGCTTGTGTCTGTGTATCTCTCCAGGAGCACCTGGAGGGGGGAAGGGAAAAAGGATTATTTCCCTTTGTTGTAAGACTCAAGGGATTTGGGTCTTGGGGTCCCCAGGGAAGGTTTTTCAGGGGGACCAGAGTGCCCAAAAACACTCTAATTTTTTGGGTGGTGGCAGCAGGTACCAGGTCCAAGCAGGTAACTAAGCTTGGAGGTTTTCATGCTAACCCCCATATTTTGGACGCTAAGGTCCAAATCTGGGACTAAGGTTATGATAGCTCCCTCTTAGCATGGAGTGCTTGGTACGCTGTTCCTCTAAACACCGTCCTAAAGGAGATTAAAGCTCTGCAGAAAGCGACACCTGTCTGCAAATTCAGGCCGGGGAACAAAAGGAATAGTCCTTGCAACTTTAAGAGAAATTTTCAAGACAACTTGATAGGTATCAGAGGAGTTTATTTTATTAATTCTCTGAAAAAATTAAAGCATCTTCTTCATATGTTATTCTCCCATGGCTGGCCTGATCCTCCTTCCTAGAACTTTTAAATGATCTGTCAGTAGCTAGAATTTTTATCCTGCAGAAAGATTCCAAAAGCAGGCAGGATGAGTCCAAATATTATTGTTCAGTGATCAGGAATTCTTTTATATCCAATTTGTCACAGCTTCTGGGGCAATTTTTATGCCCATTCTGAAGGCAGCAAGATAGAGTTGAAAGAGAGGGACCTAGATAGAATCTGAATTAAAACCTTTGGATCTCTGGTTTCTAGTGCTTTCTGCCTTTTCCCTTCTGTGAGAACTGACACCTCTGTCATAAACAGATAGCTAAGGGTTAATGTCTCTTTCACCTGAAGCACCTGACCAGAGGACCAATCAGGAAACAGGATTTTTTCAACTCTGGGTGGAGGGTTTTTTGTGTGTGAGTCTTTTGTTCTGGGTCTTCTGCCGGAATCTCTCAGCTATGAGAAGGATTTCTATTTCCTGCTTTCTAATCTTCTGTTTACAAGTTGTGAGTACAAATATAGTAAGACAGTAAGGTTTCTATTGTTTTCTTTGTATTTACATGGATATAGTTGCTGGAGTGCTTTGAATTGTATTCTTTTTGAATAAGGCTGTTTATTCATATTTCTTTTAAGCAATTGACCCTGTATTTGTCACCTTGATACAGAGAGACCATTTGTATGTATTTTTCTTTCTTTTTTATATAAAGCTTTCTTTTAAGACCTGTTGGAGTTTTTCTTTAGTGAGGAACTCCAGGGAATTGAGTCTGCAGCTCACCAGGGAACTGGTGGGAGGAAGAAGTCAGAGGGAAATCTGTGTGTGTTAGATTTACTAGCCTGACTTTGCATTCCCTCTGGGTGAAGAGGGAAGTGCTTGTATTTCCAGGACTGGAATTAGAGAGGGTGGACTCCCTCTGCTTAGATTCACGGAGGTTGCTTCTGTGTCTCTCTCCAGGAGCACCTGGGGGGCGGGGGAAGGGAAAAGGTTTATTTCCCTTTGCTGTGACACTCAAGTGATTTGGGTCTTGGGGTCCCCAGGGAAGGTTTTTGGGGGGACCAGAGTGCCCCAAAACACTCTAATTTTTTGGGTGGTGGCAGCAGTACCAGGTCCAAGCTGGTAACTAAGCTTGGAGGTTTTCATGCTAACCCCCATATTTTGGACGCTAAGGTCCAAATCTGGGACTAAGTTATGACAGCCTCTCATTTAGGAAAGGTTTTTTTCTTTCTTCAGCTGAATGCCAGTAAAAATCAGAAGGTTTCAAGATAATGTTCATTATGTTATTACAGATGCTCAGGACAGTGAGCTTTGTGTATTCATTCCAAGCAAAACTAATAGTGCTTAGTTTGAAGACTAGAAGCCATGTGAATTAAAATAATTTAAAGATAGAATGTAAAAATAATGGGCAGTACTATTGAAAATTATTGTAGATCAGATTAGAGTCATTAAAGCAGAATAGGAGCATGACCTCTTAATTTTATTGGTTTATTTGTTATTGTATGGAGCTAATAGTGAGGGAAAATGGGGAAAGCTGGAAAGGAGCTTGCTCCAGAGAGAAAAAGCACCCGTTTGTAGAAACATTCTTTCTTTCTTGCCTGGTTTACAATGTGTTTTGGCTATAACCAGATTGATTGTTTCTTTATTCAGTGTATACACATGGTCTGATTTTCCACCCCCAGATAGGAGTGCATATGCATGCACGCTCGACAGGATGTGCTTCCACTTTTAACACTGCCTTAAACCCATCAGGCTTGTGAGGCTTAAAAAGTGGGTCCATAATTTGTAAAGAAGAAGAATATGGCCCAGCACAACCACGATTAAGACGATGTCAAGGATTGAGCAATATCACTGTTCTTTGGGCATTGCTGTAGTTTCACGTGTAAGTGTTTTAGAACTATTAAAGGCAAGGGCTGGAGCTACTGCGACAGCAGACTAAAGCCATTTGCTTGGGATTCAGTATAATCTAGAGTTCCTATCATCTTTGCTATCTCAGACCTGCCATAAGGTGTTATATCTACTGGTAGCAGATGGAGACAAGAAATGGCTCTTGGACTACCTGCCTTCGTTTTCTCGCACACAGTGATCAGACTGCCTGCCTGCAATTTTGGAAGACCCCCTGCCCCATTCCTGACTTCCCCCCGACCATTTAACACTTGCTACACACACAGTGTTTAATCATATCAAATAAAGTTATATTTTAAGTTTAACACAATCAAATGTTGTTTTAATAGAAAATTAGACGTATTTGAAGCAGGCCCTTCTGCTTTTTATTTTTTTAAAGCAAAAGCAGAGGATTAAAATTAAATAATGTAAACCTAAAGGGCTGCCAAATTTTACTGAACATGCAAAGCTTTTAATGTAGTAAGATCAACACCTATTTCAGGAATGTTAATGGTAAAGAAATAGCAATGTTAACATTCACAATAGATTGAACACTTTTTTATCTGTTTAAATTGATGTAATTGTTTTGTAGTGAAATAAAGAGGCCCCCTTTTAATAACAACTGCTTTAAACTGTTATAAACTGTCAACTAAGGAGGATTAAATGTTATTTTAATAAAAATTAGCATGCAGTGAGGCCTATTTAAAGTAGCATGTGAATTGCCCAAAATACAAAAAGATAGCCAGACAAAACCACTTTACCTGTAAATTGTAAAGAAAGCTTTAAAAGTCTAGGGTGGAGTTAAAACTCTACCACACATGATCTATTTTACAATAAAAAAAATTAAAAAGACAAAAGTCACAGCCATTGAGAGCAGGATAATGGGTATAAGAGAGCTGTCCTGGTTTTAGGGAGAATATTGATAACTTATTTAGTTAAATAGTATTTTAGGAAGCCATTCTTTGTTATGCTTTAGCACAGACAAGCATTTGGTATTCAGAATCACTTTCCCACTTTATGATGCATTATCTCCCCCATCCAAAGGACTATCAGAAATAATATTAACAAAAACATACATGAAGATACTTTATGCAAAGCAACAATTACAATTTTGTTTTTCATTATCTTGTCTAAGCCCCTAGAGATTTTGTTGCTTTGTTTTTATACAACAGATGCTGTACACATTGAATAATATGAATCAGTAGATGAGAGACCTGAGATGTTGTTGAAATCAGAGGTGTCATGATTAAGTCCTAAGGCAGAGGACCTGGGGAATGAAAAGGTACAGCTGAAGTGGAAGATGGTATGATTTAAGAGGGATTCTGGGGCTACTTTACAATGGTCTAGAGGGCCCAAGAGCCTATATCACTCATGCACCAGCACCCGGGGGAGTCCTTGTTAGAAAAACAGGCTGTCCATGTACCTCCTGTTGGTGACAAATTGTAACCTAACTACAAGTATACTATGGGGCAACCTATTTCCCGTTTGCTAACCCCCCACACCTTACCCCCACTACCTCATTGAGCTCCATAAAAACACGCTTCGCACAGTTATTTTTCAACTGATGTTTTATTTAAAACACACATCTTTATTTTATTTTTCAACACACCCTAATTTTTCCCAAAAAAACACTCTTAGTGTTTTTTCTTAGCAGGATTTTGTAATTTGCTGAACAAAGAAGACCTTCAACATTGTGCATTAAACATTTATCCGTCGGTTTGATTATTTAATCTAAAATGCTATTTGGGTGTTTGGCCTTCATCACTTTGTCTACTAGTTCTGCCCCTAGACCTAAATGTTCCTGGGTTAAACAGAGGCACTGCATTGGGATATGTCCTGCAATGATGAGATTTAACACATACAGTATACACAAGCTACCACTAATTTCTTTAATTTTGCAGTTCATATCATCTATAGTCCAGTTCACGCAGTTGACACCTCTAACCTTGGGATCTATTACGCACCCAGGGTAATCCTCAGGTTGTTTCCCTCTCAGGCAGTGCTTGATGATTCCATGCATAGCAGCTCATACATGTTTTTATGTACAATTGCACGCATAATAGTTTTACAGTTATGAACTCGTACAGGGTCAATACCAAATTTCTCCCTTAACTTTAGATAGTTCAGGCCTATAGAATAAACATCCAAGTCTCTTTCAGTATCCTGTTGAGCATCTGGTTTGGGACCTGGGCAAAAACAGATTGGGCCCAATCCATTTGCCCCCTTAGAGCTGCCAGTGTCCAGAATCTCCAAGTCCTCTGAAGAATCATTGCTCAGCTGCTGAAAAAGTTACACTAAGAAATTCGTGTAAGGTATCTTTGTACTTTTTCATAATGTGATTTTAAAACCTTTTACACTGTGTGTTAAGAGACTCCTTCAGCATGCTGCTTAAAACCCACCAACAAAAGCAATATGTCTCTGTGCAGGCTTGATTCAAAAGGCTCTAGCCAACGAAGCACCGATGACCAGGTCCCCTGCCAATCCCCTTGAACATTCTTCCATAAAATATTCCTGTGCTTTGTCTCTGTACCTCCCTTTGTTTGAATCATTTTAGTTTCTACCAGCCGGGGTCCAGAGTCTCAAACAAATCTTGGCTCAACGGTCCAGCCTCGTGTTTCTCCTCTGTGTAATTTTTGTGGTCACAGTCATAGTCTCCCTGCTGCCGTGACCCATCTCAAACACTATTTGCATCAATGGCATGTTTGTTTCTTCAGATCCCACAATGTTGCCTGTAAAACGCCTCTTCATGGGAGGCTTGACTGTTGATGTTGGTCAAGGCCTTCTAGGTGCTGCCATCTTTAATCAATGGCCCCATTTAAATGGCTAATCCTCTTTTATATGACAGCCGTACAATACTCTAGGCAACAGTTTAGGGCTAATGTTTCAGAATATTGCTCAGTCCTTGGCTTTGGCTTAATCATGGTTGTGCTGGGTCATATTCTTCTTCTTTACAAACTATGGGCCTGATTTTTAAGTCTCACGAGCCTGATGCATTCAAGGCAATGTTAAAAGTGAAAGCACATGCTGTCAAGAGTGCATGCGTATGCATATCTGTCTCGTGGTAGAAAATAAGACCCTGCATATCTACTGAATAAAGAAACATAGTCAATATTTTTCCTCATTTATTTAATAAACCTTTTGCTTTTTTTAAATTTATTTTAAAAAATTTCTATTCTTTAATAACCTTGTTTCTCTTTTCTTTCAAACTTTTTCTCAAACTTTTTGGTTAGGCCTCAACTGGAGTATTGTGTCCTGTTCTGGGCACAGCATTTCAAGAAGGATGTGGAGAAATTGGAGAGGGTCCAGAGAAGAGCAACAAGAATCATTAAAAGTCTTGAGAACATGACCTATGAAGGAAGGCTGAAAGAACTGGGTTTGTTTAGTTTGGAAAAGAGAAGATTGAGAGGGGATATGATAGCAGTTTTCAGGTTTCTAAAAGGGTTTCATCAGGAGGAGGGAGAAAACTTATTCACCTTAGCCTCTAATGATAGAACAAGAAGCAATGGGCTTAAACTGCAGCAAGGGAGATTTAGGTTGGACATTAGGAAAAAGTTCCTAACTGTCAGGGTGGTTAAACACTGGAATAAATTGCCTAGGGAAGTTGTGGAATCTCCATCTCTGGAGATATTTAAGAGTAGGTTAGATAAATGTCTTTTAGGGATGGTCTAGACAGTATTTGGTCCTGCCATGAGGGACTCAATGACCTCTCGAGGTCCCTTTCAGTCCTAGAGTCTATGAATCTATGAATCTTAAACCCTCTCTCCTTAATAAACCTAACCATAATCTCTTTTCTTTAATAACCAACCTCTCTCCTTACTAAATCTAACTAAACAATCTTTATTTTAAAAAAAACTCCTTTTCTTAAAGTCCTCTTTCCATTCTTTCAAACTAACCCTTACTTTTTTCCTAAAAAATCAGCCAAATATGTCAAAACACAAGCACACAACATGCCCTCGTCCAAAAATAAAATAATATTTTTTTCAAAATGGCCAACGGCACCAAACCTGTACACAACTGGAAATGGGAATGGAGGGCGGGACAGAAACTCTAAATGGGGCCAGGAAACTTGTCAAAGAATACATGAAAACAAAAAGGAGTCTGTTGGCACCTTAAAGACTAACAGATTTATTTGGGCATAAGCTTTCGTGGGTAAAAAAACTCACTTCTTCAGATGCATGGAGTGAAAATTACAGATGCAGGCATTATATAATGACACATGAAGAGAAGAGAGTTGCCTCGCAAGTGGAGAACCAGTGTTGACAGGGTCAATTTGATCAGGGTGGATGTAGTCCACTCTCAATAATAGATGAGGAGGTGTCAATTGGCTGGCTCATTACAAAAGCAGCTTTGCCTCTCCTGGAATTGACAGAGGGAGGTGTGATTGTGAAAATTGTATGTAACACAAGCATTCCTAGTCTAACCCTTTGTTCCCAAAGTATCACTTAGCCATTTTAAGAGCTGGTCAAATAAAAAACAGACAAAACAAAACAATATGTTCCCAGACAAACGTATTAAATGAAAAACTGTGACAATTTGTAACTAACAGTATTGATGACAACTTGTTATCCTAGCCCTAGAGACACCAAGGATTCCATGCATGGCAGCTCCCTTCTGGGAAGGCTGCTGGTTAGAGAACACATTGGATCACAGGGCTAGTCCAAAAGGCCTCTGCAGGCAACAAGAAGTGGTGGTGCCATTAGGTCACTGTGGTGTGCAGCTCCTACTGGGTCTAGCCTTGCCAGAACATGGAGTGTTGGGCTTTACAGGAGGAAAGCACTGACTGGTGCCAGACTTACTCCTGCCCATCCAGGCCATTGGGCAGGAGCAGTTCTGAGGGGAAATTCCATGTTTGGGCGGTGGCAGAGGAAACTTTGGTCTGTTGATTTATAAAATATGGGGCTGTTGGGAGCTGCGCGGGGGTGAGGTGCATGCTAAATGTAATGAAGAACATGTCTTCATTGTAATGAATCCCATCTGTGTGTGCATGTGTGTCTGAGAGACAGCCGGCCAGAGACTCTATCTCTTGCAGGAAGCTGTCTTTGGCAGTGTGGGTAGCGAATGTGTCCTCTAGCACTTGGATGCTGCACTTCATTAGTCTCCTCTAGGGAGAGGATTTGTCATTCTCAGCATCTCCTGTCTGTAAGAACCCCTTTGAAAATTTCCCTGCAAGATGACTGCTTCTGCTGCCTTTTCTTCTACCCTGAGATCAAACTGCCAGCTGGGCTTTGCTAGCTCTTGCATTCCACACCCTTTTGCTCTGTCTGGCCATTTAAGTGTCTGCTCATCTTTCCATTCTCTGATGGGTGATTAATGGGGATAGTGGAGTCTTCCAGTCAGCCAGTTATAAATTCCATCTCCCAGCTACACTGTGGATTAGTAGAAAAGCAGTGGCAATGAGTGTAGTGAGAACTACCAAAAAAAGACGTGCAAAGGCACTGACAGTACAGCCCAGTGACACAGGACAGTGTGTGTGAAAACATCGCACGACACTCATGCATATTATGGACCAGCTTGGCATGCCTGATGCAGAGGAGGGGGAGTGAATAGGTGGCTTTTCAGTGCCCTTCCAATCAGCGAGACAATGGGCCACCATCTTAGATCATCCTTGGGGCTGCTGTCACCTGTGCCAGCTGGAATACCCTCAAGGACATTCTGCAGCCTGGGATCGCTGGAGTGCAGTGTGCTTCAGCCACACATGCTCCCATGCCTGACATGCCTGGTGCTCTAGCAGTCATGCATGGCTGTGATCTGAAATTCATGTATTTTAAGGCACGAGGGGACTCTCATGATCACCTAGCTTGGCCTTGTACATAGCACAGGCTACAGAATGTCATCCAGTAATTTCTGCATCATGCCCACAACTTCAGGTTGAGCTACAGCATATCTTTTAAGAGAGCCATTCAATCTTGATTTAAGTATCAGAGGGGTAGCCACGTTAGTCCCGATCTGTAAAAAGCAACAAAGAGTCCTGTGGCACCTTACATACTAACAGATGTATTGGAGCATAAGCTTGCATGGGTGACTATTGCGTCTGATGAAGTGGGTATTCACCCATGAAAGCTCACGCTCCAATACATATTAGTCTATAAGGTGCCACAGTAGTTTTGATGTAAAGACTTCAAGTGACTGAGAATCCACCATGTCATTAGATAAATTGTCCCAGTAGTTGACTATTCATTGCTTTAAAGAATTGTGCCTTATTTCTAATCTGAATTTGCCTAGTCTCATCTTCCAGCCACAGGATTTCATTCTAGCTTTTTCTGCTAGACCAAAGATTCATATGTTATGCAAAATCTCTTCCCCGTGTTGGTACTTGTAGACTGTGATCAAGTCTCCCCTTAAGCTTCTCTTGAATAAACTAAATAGATTGAGTTTCTTTAGGTCTCAAAAATCATTCTTGTAGCTCTTTTTCTGAGCCCTGTCCAGTTTTTCAACATTGTTTGTGAAGTGTGGATCCCAGCACTGGACACAGGATACAGTAATCATATCAATAAGGCCACAGATACATAGACTCATAGACTCTAGGACTGGAAGGGACCTCGAGAGGTCATCAAGTCCAGTCCCCTGCCCTCATGGCAGGACCAAATACTGTCTAGACCATCCCTAAAAGACATTTATCTAACCTACTCTTAAATATCTCCAGAGATGGAGATTCCACAACTTCCCTAGGCAATCTATTCCAGTGTTTAACTACCCTGACAGTTAGGAACTTTTTCCTAATGTCCAACCTAAATCTCCCTTGCTGCAGTTTAAGCCCATTGCTTCTTGTTCTATCATTGGAGGCTAAGGTGAACAAGCTTTCTCCCTCCTCCTGATGACACCCTTTTAGACACCTGAAAACTGCTATCATGTCCCCTCTCAGTCTTCTCTTTTCCAAACTAAACAAACCCAATTCCTTCAGCCTTCCTTCATAGGTCATGTTCTCAAGACCTTTAATCATTCTTGTTGCTCTTCTCTGGATCCTCTCCAATTTCTCCACATCTTTCTTGAAATGCGGTGCCCAGAACCAGACACAATACTCCAGTTGAGGCCTAACCAGCGCAGAGTAAAGCGGAAGAATGACTTCTCGTGTCTTGTTTACAACACACCTGTTAATGCATCCCAGAATCACATTTGCTTTTTTTGCAACAGTATCACACTGTTGACTCATATTAAGTTTATGGTCCACTATGACCCCTAGATCTCTTTCTGCCATACTCCTTCCCAGACAGTCTCTTCAAAGGTAATACCACCCTCCTCCCGCTTGATATTCCCCTGCTCATACATCCAAGGATTGTGGTCATGCTCCTACCTACTGTATTGCACCATGAGCTTATGTTCAGGGGGTTATCTACAATGACCCCTAAATCTTTTTCCAGGGTCACTGCATTCCACTGAAATGATACCAAAACTGAACAAACTTGGGCCCCAGACCTGCAAACATGTGCTTCACTTTACTTAGATGTGTAATCCTATTGTACGCAGTTTGCTACTTCAGTGTGTAAATGTGAGCAGGTACATATGAGTTGGTGGAATCCAGGCTTCTTTGGGATTCTGCAATAGCTCTACAAAGGAAAAAGGACTGTAAGCTGTCTAAACTACCTGCCGCATGGGGCCACAACAGTGATATCCCTAACCCACCCAGCAATATCATCAATCTATCCAGCTACACACTCAGCCCAGCAGAAAAGTCTGTCCTATCTCCGGGACTCTCTTTCTGCCCTGCCACCCCCACTAACATGATACAGTTCTGAGGCGATCTGGAAGCCTACTTCCGCCGTCTCTGACTCAAAGAATACTTTCAGGATAACACTGAACAGCCCACTGATACACAGTTACCCTCTCACCAACAGCACAAGAAGAAGAACTCCACATGGACTCCTCCTGAGGGTCGAAATGACAGTCTGGACCTATACATAGAATGCTTCCGCTGACTTGCACAGGCAGAAATTGCAGAAAAACAATATCGCTTGCCTCATAACCTAAATTGTGCAGAATGCAATGCCATCCACGGCCTCAGAAACCACCCTGACATTATCATCAAAGAGGCTGATAAAGGAGGTGCCGTTGTCATCATGAACAGGTCTGACTACCAAAAGGAGGCCACCAGACAACTCTCCAATACGAAATTCTACAGGCCACTTCCCTCAGATCCCACTGAGGAATACACTAAGAAACTGCACCATCTACTCAGGACACTCCCTACACCAACACCGGAACAAATCAACATACCCTTAGAGCCCCAACCAGGGTTATTCTATCTACTACCCACGATCCACAAACCCGGAAATCCTGGACGCCACATCATCTCGGGCATTGGCACTCTCACTGAAGGACTGTCTGGATATATGGACTCTCTACTCAGACCCTATGCCACCAGCGCTCCAAGCTATCTCCGTGATACCACTGATTTCCTGAGGAATCTACAATGCATTGGTGACCTTCCAGAAAACACCATCCTAACCACCATGGATTAGAGGCTCTCTACACAAACATCCCACACACAGATGGGATACAACCTGTTAGGAACAGTATCCTTGATGATGCCACAGCACAATTGGTTGCTGAGCTCTGTGCCTTTATCCTCACACACAGCTATTTCAAATTTGATGACAATATATACCTCCAGATCAGTGGGCACCGTTATGGGCACCCACATGGCCCCACAATATGCCAACATTTTTATGGCTGACCTGGAACAACGCTTCCTCAGCTCTCGTCCACTCACACCCCTACTCTGCCTACACTACATTGATGACATCTTCATCACCTGGAGCCATGGGAAGGAGACTCTAGAAAAATTCCACCACAATTTCAACAGCTTCCACCCCACCATCAACTTCAGCCAGCACCAATCTACACGGGAGGTCCACTTCCTAGACACCACAAATAAGTGGTGCAAATAAGTGATGGTCACATTAACACCACCCTATACTGAAAACCTGCCAACCGCTATGCCTATCTTCATGCCTCCAGCTTCCGTCCCGGGCACACCACACGATCCATTGTCTACAGCCAAGTACTGAGGTACAACCGCATCTGCTCCAACCCCTCAGACAAAGACCACACCTACAAAATCTTCACCAAGCATTCTCAAAACTACAATACCCACATGAGGAAATAAGGAAACAGATCAACAGAGCCAGATGTGTACCCAGAAGCCTCCTACTGCAAGACAAACCCAAGAAAGAAACCAACAGGACTCCACTGGCCATCACATACAGTCCCCAACTAAAACCCCTCCAACGCATCATCAGGGATCTACAAACCATCCTGGACAATGATCCCACACTTTCACAGGCCTTGGATGGGAGGCCAATCCTCGCCCACAGACAACCTGCCAACCTGAAGCATATTCTCACCAGCAACTGCACACCGCACCATAGTAATTCTAACTCAGGAACCAATCCATGCAACAAACCTTGATGCCAACTCTGCCCACATAGCTACACCAGTGACACCATCACGGGACCTAACCTGATCAGCCACACCATCACTGGTTCATTCACCTTCACGTCCACCAATGTAATATATGCCATCATATGCCAGCAATGCCCCTCTGCTATGTACTTCTGCCAAACTGGACAGTCCCTACGGAAAAGGATGAATGGACACAGATATTAGGAATGGCAATATACAAAAACCTGTAGGAGAACACTTCAGTCTCCCTGGACACACAGCAGAAGATCTAAAGGTAGCCATCCTGCAGCAAAGAAACTTCAGGACCAGACTTCAAAGAGAAACTGCTAAGCTTCAGTTCATCTGCAAATTTGACACCGTCAGCTCAGGATTAAACAAAGACTGTGAATGGCTTGCCAACTACAAAACCAGTTTCTCCTCCCTTGGTTTTCACACCTCAACTGCTAGAAAAGGGCCTCATCCTCCCTGATTGAACTAACCTCGTTATCTCTAGCCTGCTTCATGCTAGCGTATATATACCTGCCCCTGGAAATTTCCACTACATGCATCTGACGAAGTGGGTATTCACTCACGAAAGCTCATGCTCCAAAACATCTGTTAGTCTATAAGGTGCCACGGGATTCTTTGCTGCTTTTACAGATCCAGACTAACACATCTACCCCTCTGATACTAGGAGTATGTAGGGATTCTCCGTGAATATTTGGAATGGATGAAATCCAAGGAAACTAGCATTTGGTAAAGCATACCTGCTTTACTCTGTAAGGTCAGGCATCTACACTGCAATTGGAAAGAGTGTAAACTCTCCTGGATCATATTCTGCAGGCATAAGTGGATGGATATGCACTAGCTATGCCTATTTCAGATCCCCAAACTCCATCATACTTCCGGTCTAATGATGCTCAAATGCTCAGCCTGTTACACAATTGAAAGACATTTTGAATCTCAAATAACTTGTTTTAGATTGTCATAAACAGATAGCTAAGGGTTAATGTCTCTTTCACCTGAAGCACCTGACCAGAGGACCAATCAGGAAACCGGATTTTTTCAACTCTGGGTGGAGGGAAGTTTGTGTCTGAGTCTTTTGTCTGTTTGCCTGCTTTCTCTGAGCTTTGGAGAAGTAGTTTCTACTTTCTAGTCTTCTGTTTCTAAGTGTAAGGACAAAGAGATCAGATAGTAAGTTCTATGGTTTCTTTTCTTTGGTATTTGCATGAATATAAGTGCTGGAGTGCTTTGATTCGTATTCTTTTTGAATAAGGCTGTTTATTCAATATTCTTTTAAGCAATCGACCCTGTATTTTATCACCTTAATACAGAGAGACCATTTGTATGTATTTTTCTTTCTTTTTTATATAAAGCTTTCTTTTAAGACCTGTTGGAGTTTTTCTTTACTTCAGGGAAATTGGGTCTGTACTCACCAGGGAATTGGTGGGAGGAAGAAATCAGGGGAGATCTGTGTGTTGGATTTGCCAGCCTGATTTTGCATTCCCTCTGGGGAATAGGAAAGTGCTTTTGGTTTCCAGGACTGGGAACGGAGAGGGGGAGTCACTCTGTTTGGATTCACAGAGCTTGTGTCTGTGTATCTCTCCAGGAGCACCTGGAGGGGGGGAAGGGAAAAAGGATTATTTCCCTTGGTTGTGAGACTCAAGGGATTTGGGTCTTGGGGTCCCCAGGGAAGGTTTTTCAGGGGGACCAGAGTGCCCCAAAACACTCTAATTTTTTGGGTGGTGGCAGCAGGTACCAGAGCCAAGCTGGTAACTAAGCTTGGAGGTTTTCATGCTAACCCCCATATTTTGGACGCTAAGGTCCAAATCTGGGACTAAGGTTATGACATGGTGTAGCAGCGGTTGGGATATAGACAGAATCCAGAAGCCAGTAGGAATATTATATTTTTCTCTTCTCTGCTAAGGGCTTTTTAGCAGAGAGAAACAGTTTGGTTTTAAAGGGGAACCAGAGAGAATTTTTTTTTCTGCTCTCTCTGGCAGTTTGTGGCTTGCATCTTAAGCAAGAAATCATTAAGGTGCTATTAAGAGTCTTTTGTCACACAATAGCACTCCCATTGAGAGTCATTACCAGCACTATATAAATGCAAATAAAGTGGTTTTTCAGGTTTACTTAACATTGAAGATTAGCTAAAGGCACGGTTGCTAGGCAGACTTCAGGAGGCAACAGAGAACCTGCAGTTCAGAAGATAAACACCGGAGGGCACCCCAACACAAGAAAACAGGAATCATGACTTCTAAGGCAAAAATTGAGGTCGAAGAACAAATCAAAGAAGCTGAACACAGGCGACAACTGGAAATAAAACAAACAGAGATGGAAATAAGAGAGAGAGAAAGAGAGGCAGCCTACCAAAGAGAACAGGCAGCCAAAGAGGCGGACCACCGCCGAGACATGGAAGAACAACAAAAAGAAATGGAAAAACAACAAAAAGAAAATGAAGAGAAGGAAAACAGAGAAAACATGAACTGGACTTGGCAAAAGCTGGGCTGCATGTGCCAGCCAACCCTAACAATTCGGCGCCAATTATTGCTCCACAGCACAGGAAATTTCCCACCTACAAGGCAGGGGATGACACCGAGGCCTTCTTGGAAAATTTTGAAAGAGCCTGTCTTGGGTACAACATCCCCGAAGACCAGTACATGGTAGAATTGAGGTCACAGCTCAGTGGACCTTTAGCAGAGGTGGCAGCTGAAATGCCTAAGCAGCAAATGAATGACTATTAACTTTTTCAAACCAAGGCCAGATACAGAATGGGGATAACCCCAGATCATGCCCGTCGGCGCTTCAGAACCCAAAAGTGGAAACCAGAGGTGTCATTTCCCAAACACGCCTACTACATTGCAAAAAACTATGAGGCCTGGATAACAGGAAACAACGTTCAAACCTTGGAAGAACTGCACCTCCTCATACAAATGGAGCAGTTCTTGGATGGTGTTCCTGAAGACATCACACGGTACATACAAGATGGAAAACCCAAAGATCTCGCTGAGGCGGGGGAGATTGGAGCCAAATGGATGGAACTGGCAGAAAGCAAAAAAGCTACTGTCAAGAGGAACGATTACCCCAGGGGACACACAGACCATAAACCCTACAACCGAGGACAGCCAAAGACCCCACATACCACCCAAGTAAAGCCACAGACACCCTACCCTTCCACCTCACCAGTCTCCAGTAACTCACCTCGGCCCAGTGACCCATCAGATGGAAGATGCTTTAAGTGTAATGAACTGGGACATATCAAGGCCAACTGTCCCAAGAACACCATGCAAGTGCAATTCATTACACCACCATCACACCAAAGATCCCCAGGCCCGGATGCCTCTCAAATACCCTTGGAGCGAAGGGAAAATTTGAGAGTGGGCGGAAAGAAGGTTACTGCGTGGAGAGACACGGGGGCACAAGTGTCAGCTATCCACCAATCCTTCGTTGACCCCAAATTCATCAACCCAAAGGCCAAAGTTACAATTTACCCCTTCATGTCACAAGCTGTAGACTTGCCTACAGCTCAACTGCCTGTCCAGTACAAAGGCTGGTCAGGAATGTGGACTTTTGCAGTCTATGACAATTATCCTATCCCCATGCTACTGGGGGAAGACTTGGCCAACCAGGTGAGGCGGGCCAAGAGAGTGGGAATGGTTACCCGTAGCCAAACCAGGCAAGCTTCCAGACCCATTCCTGTTCCTGAGCCATCCACAGAGGCCCCGTCTGTGTTACCAGAGACCCAGACAGAGGTAGTGGACCCGGATTCCATGCCTACCACTGAAACAGCCACAGCATCTCCAGTCCCAGGCCCGGAACTGGAACAGCAACCAGCACCAGCAAGTGCAACCACATCTTCAAACTCAATGCCAGAGGGCGCCAGCGAGCCAGAACTGGCAGAAGCAAAAGACAGCCATACCCAAAAGGCTCAGCCAGAGCCTGAAATACCCTCAGGTGCACCAGCGGGGAGCGGTTCACCAGCAACGGAAACAACCCCATCACCTACATCGCTTCCAGAGGGACCAAGCCCAAGTCCACAGTCTGAGGAAGAACTGGTGACCCCAGCCTCAAGGGAACAGTTCCAGACTGAGCAGGAAGCAGATGACAGCCTTCAGAAAGCTTGGGCGGCGGCACGGAGCACCCCACCGCCTCTCAGCTCTTCTAATCGATCCCGGTTTGTTATAGACCAAGGACTTTTATACAAGGAAATTCTTTCTCGTGGACACCGGGAAGAATGGCAGCCGCAAAAACAGTTGGTGGTCCCAACTAAGTACCGGGGGAAGCTCTTAAGCTTAGCCCATGATCATCCCAGTGGCCATGCTGGGGTGAACAGAACCAAGGACCGGTTGGGGAAGTCCTTCCACTGGGAGGGGATGGGCAAGGATGTTGCCAAGTATGTCCGGTCTTGTGAGGTATGCCAAAGAGTGGGAAAGCCTCAAGACCAGGTCAAGGCCCCTCTCCAGCCACTCCCCATAATTGAGGTCCCATTTCAGTGAGTAGCTGTGGATATTCTGGGCCCTTTCCCAAAAAAGACGCCCAGAGGAAAGCAGTACGTACTGACTTTCGTGGACTTTGCTACCCGATGGCCGGAAGCAGTAGCTCTAGGCAACACCAGGGCTAACACTGTGCCTGGCCTTAACAGACATCTTTGCCAGGGTAGGTTGGCCCTCCGACATCCTTACAGATTCAGGGTCTAATTTCCTGGCAGGGACCATGGAAAAACTGTGGGAAACTCATGGGGTGAATCACTTGGTTGCCACCCCGTACCACCATCAAACCAATGGCCTGGTGGAAAGGTTCAATGGAACTTTGGGGGCCATGATACGAAAATTCATCAACGAATTCTCCAATAATTGGGACCTAGTGTTGTAGCAGTTGCTGTTTGCCTACAGGGCTGTACCACATCCCAGTTTAGGGTTTTCACCGTTTGAACTTGTGTATGGTCACGAGGTTAAGGGGCCATTACAGTTGGTGAAGCAGCAATGGGAGGGGTTTACGCCTTCTCCAGGAACTAACATTCTGGACTTTGTAAGCAACCTACAAAGCACCCTCCAACACTCTTTAGCCCTTGCTAGAGAGAACCTAAAGGATGCTCAGGAAGAGCAAAAGGCCTGGTATGACAGACATGCCAGAGAACGTTCCTTCAAGGTAGGAGACCAGGTTATGGTCTTGAAGGCGCAACAGGCCCATAAGATGGAAGCATCATGGGAAGGGCCATTCACGGTCCAAGAGCGCCTGGGAGCTGTAAACTACCTCATAGCATTTCCCAATTCCTCACTAAAGCCTAAAGTGTACCATGTTAATTCTCTCAAGCCTTTCTATTCCAGAGACTTACAGGTTTGTCAGTTTACAGTTCAGGGAGATGATGCTGAGTGGCCTGACGGTGTCTACTACGACGGGAAAAAAGACGGTGGCGTGGAAGAGGTGAACCTCTCAACCACCCTGGAACGTCTGCAGCGGCGACAAATCAAGGAGCTGTGCACTAGCTTCGCCCCATTGTTCTCAGCCACCCCAGGACGGACTGAACGGGCATACCACTCCATTGATACAGGTAATGCTCACCCAATCAGAACCCCACCCTACCGGGTGTCTCCTCATGCCCAAGCTGCTATAGAACGGGAGATCCAGAACATGCTACAGATGGGTATAATCCGCTCATCTACCAGTGCATGGGCATCTCCAGTGGTTCTGGTACCCAAACCAGATGGGGAAATACGCTTTTGCGTGGACTACCGTAAGCTAAATGCGGTAACTCGTCCGGACAACTATCCAATGCCACGCACCGATGAGCTATTGGAGAAGTTGGGACGTGCTCAGTTCATCTCTACAATAGACTTAACCAAGGGGTACTGGCAAGTACCGCTAGATGAACCTGCCAAGGAGAGGTCAGCATTCGTCACCCATGCGGGGGTGTATGAATTCAATGTCCTTCCTTTCGGCCTTCGAAATGCACCCGCCACCTTCCAGAGGCTGGTAGATGGTCTACTAGCTGGACTGGGAGAATTTGCAGTTGCCTACCTCGATGATGTGGCCATTTTTTTCAGACTCCTGGCCCGAACACCTACTACACCTGGAAAAGGTCTTTGAGCACATCAGGCAGGCAGGACTAACTGTTAAGGCCAAAAAGTGTCAAATAGGCCAAAACAGAGTGACTTACCTGGGGCACCAGGTGGGTCGAGGAACCATAAACCCCCTACAGGCCAAGGTGGATGCTATCCAAAAGTGGCCTGTCCCAAGGTCAAAAAAACAGGTCCAATCCTTCTTAGGCTTGGCCGGATACTACAGGCGATTTGTACCACACTACAGCCAAATCGCTGCCCCATTGACCGACCTGACCAAAAAGACCCAGCCAAATGCCGTTAAGTGGACTGATGAGTGTCAAAAGGCCTTTACCCAGCTTAAGGCGATGCTCATGTCTGACCCTTTGCTCAGGGCTCCGGACTTTGACAAGCCATTCCTAGTAACCACAGATGCATCTGAGCGTGGTATAGGAGCAGTGCTCATGCAGGAAGCAACAGATCACAACTTCCATCCTGTCGTGTTTCTCAGCAAGAAACTGTCTGAGAGGGAAAGTCACTGGTCAGTGAGTGAAAAGGAATGCTATGCCATTGTGTACGCCCTGGAAAAGCTACGCCCATATGTTTGGGGACGGCGGTTCCAACTACAAACTGACCATGCTGCACTAAAGTGGCTTCATACTGCCAAGGGGAACAACAAGAAACTTCTTCGTTGGAGTTTAGCTCTCCAAGATTTTGATTTTGAAATTCAACACATCACAGGAGCTTCTAACAAAGTTGCTGATGCTCTCTCCCGTGAGAGTTTCCCAGAATCCAGTAGTTAAAAAGTGTTCTTAAAATGTAGAAGTCTGTTAGTTATATACTTAGTAGTATATGTAAAGGTGCATGTGTTGTAGTAATCTGTTTATTTTAAAGTTCTAGAAGGAAATCGCCGCCAGTGAGCTTCCCCACTGTCTGCAATTTGGGGGGCGTGTCATAAACAGATAGCTAAGGGTTAATGTCTCTTTCACCTGAAGTACCTGACCAGAGGACCAATCAGGAAACCAGATTTTTTCAGCTCTGGGTGGAGGGAAGTTTGTGTCTGAGTCTTTTGTCTGTTTGCCTGCTTTCTCTGAGCTTTGGAGAAGTAGTTTCTACTTTCTAGTCTTCTGTTTCTAAGTGTAAGGACAAAGAGATCAGATAGTAAGTTCTATGGTTTCTTTTCTTTGGTATTTGCATGAATATAAGTGCTGGAGTGCTTTGATTCGTATTCTTTTTGAATAAGGCTGTTTATTCAATATTCTTTTAAGCAATCGACCCTGTATTTTATCACCTTAATACAGAGAGACCATTTGTATGTATTTTTCTTTCTTTTTTATATAAAGCTTTCTTTTAAGACCTGTTGGAGTTTTTCTTTACTTCAGGGAAATTGGGTCTGTACTCACCAGGGAATTGGTGGGAGGAAGAAATCAGGGGAGATCTGTGTGTTGGATTTGCCAGCCTGATTTTGCATTCCCTCTGGGGGAATAGGAAAGTGCTTTTGGTTTCCAGGACTGGGAACGGAGAGGGGGAGTCACTCTGTTTGGATTCACAGAGCTTGTGTCTGTGTATCTCTCCAGGAGCACCTGGAGGGGGGAAGGGAAAAAGGATTATTTCCCTTGGTTGTGAGACTCAAGGGATTTGGGTCTTGGGGTCCCCAGGGAAGGTTTTTCAGGGGGACCAGAGTGCCCCAAAACACTCTAATTTTTTGGGTGGTGGCAGCAGGTACCAGGGTCAAGCTGGTAACTAAGCTTGGAGGTTTTCATGCTAACCCCCATATTTTGGACGCTAAGGTCCAAATCTGGGACTAAGGTTATGACATAGATGTCTAGATATAGCCGGTGTTGCACTGTCAGATCACCTTTCTGTGGTATGTGGGATATGCCTGGCATGTTAAAATGTTCCAGAACATTGCCATATTGCATGTTATACATATACTATTAGTAGCAGAAACAGGCTTTTCAAACCCAGATAAACAAGCATCATTATAGTTTCACTAGCTAAAGCAGTGTATATAGTGAAGCTAATATAAGGTGGAGAAAGTAGAAAGGAAAAGAGTAAAATGGATAGCTCACTGTAGAAACAATTTCTTTAATTCTCAGTTCCTGTGCATTTCTTAAAGAATTGTTTAGTTCTACATGATGCTGTAAATATTTCCTTCTTCCTGTTAGATGGTGACACACTGCAAGGCCTGCTGGACACGTTGGCTAGATCCATACAAGGACATAAGCATGTAACTGCCACGCGTGGCCCCTAAATACAACATTTAGGTGCCATGGAGATTCTTAAAACCCCTGCTCAGCAGCTGCCTAACCCTGTAAGTGCCTAAAGTCCTTAGGCACTAAAATTTCTGCCATTAAAGTCACTGTGTTGCCTAAAAATCTGCCAGTTGACTTGGGCACAGTTGCCTTAATCTAGTGCCCAGGTACCTATCTCACATCTAAGTCCCAGTGGGATCCTCAAACTAGGTCTTGCTCTTCTGTGGGGCCTGAGTGTTTGGCGTTTTGGAGTACTCCTCACAGGTTGAGCCAGAGGTCCTGGTGCCTCCCAAGAACTAGCCCAGAGGGTAAAGCACTTACCTAGGATGTGACGACCCTGGTTCAATTCCACCCTCTGCCTGGTGTGGAGCAGCATCTTGAACTGGAGGCTCTACTTGTCAGGAGAGTGCCTGGGCAACAGGTGTTCTGGGGCAGTGCTCTTTCAATCTCTATCCCACTGGTATGAATAATCCAGTAGTGATTGGCATGGGGGGACTGGAGCTGAGGTCTCCCGCCTCCCAGGTGAGTGCCCTACCCAGAGAGCTATCTGGTTATTCTCAGTCTCTCTCTGGCCCAATTGATATTTAATTATTTATACAGAGTGGAACAGCTCCAGCTGGAGAAATTGAGAATACCGCATAGCCCAGCGGCTCAGGCACTCAGGCTCAGCTTTAGGTAGAAGAGGGATCTGAGCCTGTATCCCCCGCATCCTGGGAGAGTGTTCTAAGCACTGGGCTACTAGTTACAAGGGGTGCACCGCTGCCACCTCCTGCAGCCTTGAGCGAGCTGGTGCCTAACTCCTGGAGAGGATTCGCAAGTGGGAATTAGACTCTTCCCTCTGATCTGAACCTAGGTGCCTAACTCCCTTTGGGGAGACAGGGGTTAGGCCACACCTCTATATTTGGCATTTCCCATTTGCTAGTTTCAGTGGCTCCCCTGCTCAGCTTTGTGAATCCCATTCTGAGGTGTTTGGCTCTCCCCAGGCATGCTACAGGGAGCCTGGGCACAAAACACAAAGCTGTGGATTCCACCACGTGGCAAGGCAACTAGGTCCCTTCTCTCATTCTGGAAGCTCCACTATTTGCACAGCCACCTTAAGGCTCTTGAGTGGAAGGGAGTTTTGCTGTCTAGGTTAACTCTACTCTAGGGGATCTGTAGGGTGTGTAAAGGTGCCTGTTCTCTGATGCCTCCTTGCAATCTTAACTCTCTCTGTAAACATCTCACATTTCAGACAAAGGTATCAAAAGACACAACTCATTGCGGTGGATGTGATATAGTTTGACTTTAGCAAAACTTTTGTCTCTCACGGTATTCTTGCCAGCAAGTTAAAGAAGTATGGATTGGATGAATGGACTATAAGGAGGAATCAGTCCTGGGGCTGGTTTTGTTCAACATCTTCATTAATGATCTAGATGATAGGATGGATTTCACTCTCAGCAAGTTCGCAGATGACACTATGCTGGCGTGAGAGGTAGATATGCTGGAGGGTAGGGATAGGGTCAGAGTGACCTAGACAAATTGTATCAGAGGGGTAGCCATGTTAGTCTGGATCTGTAAAAGCGGCAAAGCGTCCTGTGCACCTTATAGACTAACATGTATTGGAGCATGAGCTTTCTTGGGTGAATACCCACTTCATGTGTTGTCAGATGCTACAGGTGTGGTGCTCTGCTCTGTTCAATGTTGATATCACTTGCGTGGGTGTGTTCCCTCTGTGTGCTGTCCCAGCTCTTCGAAGATAGCTGCCACAGCAGACCTGAAGAGAACCCCCAATGACCACAGAGTCTAGTAAGGTATGAAGGCACGTCGGCCAGGTTTATTGCCGTATTGGATACAATAATAGTTCCCTGTTGGTTTCTTAGCCTAATTCAGGGCATACTGTGAATATGTACCCACGGTCAATGGACTCGGCTCAGTCAATGGCAGGACTTTCCACTGCCCCCCCCCCCCCGGCCGGACAAAGACACTGCCCCAGGGATGCATTCTTATACACAGGTACAAACAAGTTACACATCACTCCTGATGTATTGAGGTGCAACCCTTCTACGTAGTAAGGTGCTGCCTCTCACCTTGTACATGTTGGTTCGAACAAAACAACTCTATCCATCATATTACCCTTTTGCCCCTGTCATTGGGATGGGTCAGCCTGTTCCTTGTTATCTGTGTGGAATGTGCAAGTATGTGAATGTTCTGATTTCTAGTGTTCAGTACCTTTTAGGTACGTATCTTCTTGCAGCATCAGCCCTTTCCTTGCTAGCTTCTGTGAGCAGGGCCTGCCTCTGACTCAGAGCTTCACTTTGCTTTATGTTAGCAAAGTCTTGACCGTTACTTTAGTTCAGGCCTTAGGCCTCATACCAGGCCTCTGATACCAAGGTTTATATCTCAGGGCCTCCTCTTACTACATTATGCATCCAACGAAGTGGATATTCACCTATGAAAGCTCATTCTCCAATAAATCTGTTAGTCTATAAGGTGCCACAGGACTCTTTGCTGCTAGACAAATTAGAGGATTGGGCCAAAAGAAATCTGATGAGGTTCAGCAAGGACAAGTCCTGCAGAGTCCTGCACTTAGGACAGAAGAATCCCATGCACCACTACAGGCTGGGGACCGACTGGCTAAGCGGCAGTTCTGCAGAAAAGGATCTGGGGTTTACAGTGGATGAGAAGCTGGATATGACTCAACAGTGTGCCCTTGTTTCCAAGAAGGCTAATGGCATATTGGGCTGCATTAGTAGAAGCACTGCCAGCAGATCGAGGGAAGTGATTATTCCTCTCTGTTCGGCACTGGTGAGGCCACATCTGGAATACTTTGTCCAGTTTTGGACCCCATACTACTAAAAGGATGTGGACAAATTGGAGAGAGTCCAGTGGAAGACAACGGAAATGATTAGGTAGCTGGGGCACATGACTTATGAGGAGAGGCTGAGGGAACTGGGATTGTTTAGTCTACAGAAGAGAAGAGTGAGGGGGGGATTTGATAGCAGCCTTTAACTACCGGAAGAGGATTCCAAAGAGAATGAAATGAGGCTGTTCTCAGTGGTGGCAGATGACAGAAAAAGGAGTAATGGTCTCATGTTGCAGTGGGGGTGTCATAGTATAATTCCCAATTCTGAACCTTAGCATCCAAAATATGGGTAAAAGCATGAATTCCCCTAAGCTTAATTACCAGCTTAGATCCTGTAGTGTTGCCACCAATCAGGACTTAGAGTAGAGTGCCTGATAAATTTTGGTCTCCCCCAAAACCTTTCCTGGGGACCCCCAAGACCCAAATTCCTTGAGTCTCACAACAAAGGGGAATAAACCATTTTCCTTCCCCCTCCTCCCTTCCAGGTGTTCCCTCCCTGGGTTCCTGGAGAGATACACAGATTCAAGCTCCGTGAATCTAAACAAAGGGATTCCCCCTTCTCCTTTCTTCCTCCCAGATCTTTCCTGCCCTGGGTACACTAGGAGATCACCGTGATTCAAACTCCTTGAATCACAACACAGAGAATTCAGGTGGGTTCCCCCCCTTTCTCTTTTCCCCTCACCCAGAGGCACTACAGATTCAAACTCTGTGAATCTAAAACAAAGGGATTCCACCCTTCTCCTTCCCTGTTAAGTACAGACTCAATTCCCTTGAGCCTTAACAAGGAAAAAAATCAGACAGGTCTTAAAAAGCAAAACTTTTAATAAAAGAAAAATGAATAAAGAAAATCACTGTAAATTCAAGATGGAATATTACAGTGTCTGTCAGCTTATAGACACTAGAAAGAAGCCTTCCCCCAGCAAAATACAATTTAAAATACTTCCAGCAAACTACACATTTGCAAATACAGAAACAATCAAAAGACTATAACCGCCTTTCTTACTAAATTACTCACTATAAAAGACTGTAGCAGGGAGATTGGCAAGAAAACTGGTTGCCCGTCTAGTCCCTTCCAGGACCCAGAGAGAACAAAGCAAAACCCAAAAAACACAAACAAAGGCTTCCCTCCACCGAGATTTGAAAGTATCTTGTCCCTGATTGGTCCCCTGGTCAGGTGTTTGGTTCCCTGTTTGTTAACCCTTTACAGGTAAAAGAGACATTAACCCTTAACTATTTGTTTATGACAGGGGGAGGTCTAGGTTGGGTATTGGGATAAACTGTTCCACTAGGAGGATGGTGAAGCACTGGAATGGGTTACCTAGGGAGGTGGGGGGATCTCCTTCCTTAGAAGTTTTTAAGGTCAGGCTTGACAAAGCCCTGGCTGGGCTGATTTAGTTGAGGTTGGTCCTGCTTTGAGCAGGGGGTTGAACTAGATGACCTCCTGAGGTCTCTTCCAACCCTAATCTTCTATGATTACCTTTTCTCTTGCTTTCACAGTTGTACAGCTCAGAGCTTATCTATAGCTGTCAAATGTATTCTTTAAAATGATGTAGGACAATGGGAAAGTCTGCTGCAGGAGGTCATGGAAGCTCCTTCACTGGAGACTTTCCAAAGGAGGCTGGATAGCCATCTGGCTTGTATGGTTTAGACACAACACATCCTGCATCTTGACAGGGGTTAGACTAGCTGACCCAGGTGGTCTCTTCTAGCACTATGGGTTGGAACATTGTGCATCTTGCATCTCTTCACCCCCACTGCATTTGTGTGTTTATGTGCTGTCCCTATGTGAGTGTCTCACTTGTGTTGTTTCCT
Organism: Gopherus flavomarginatus; assembly: GCF_025201925.1. Taxonomy (NCBI): domain Eukaryota; kingdom Metazoa; phylum Chordata; order Testudines; family Testudinidae; genus Gopherus; species Gopherus flavomarginatus. The sequence continues at coordinate 162,649,603 of NC_066621.1, read as the reverse complement.
GCAGCAGACTTAGGTGAGCTAATTGTTATGCTTTCAGCAGCATTTAAATTGCCTGTCTCTCCCATGTCATTATGTGGCTCACTTATATTCTCTGGGAACGGTGCAGCTTCCTCATCCTTATCAGGTGCTTGAGTACTACCAAGGAGATTAGTGTCACTTTGAGCCCTGCTCCAATGTAATTTTCATTGGCTTCCCTAGAGTTGCTTCCCATATTAGTGAATCTCAGCAGGTTCAGCAGTCTGGATCACTGGATGGGGCTGGCCTCCGTGTCCTATATTTATTCATTTCCCAATTCTCTCCTTTAGAAACATTGCACATAGGGTTCTCTCTCTAATGCTGAGTAATAGAAGGGGAACTGGTGGTGACCTCTGTCTGGGTTGTCTAACACTTTCTAGTATAAAAGATACTTGTGTGAGTTTTTTGAAAAAACCTAATGCCTCAGTTACTTGCAGCAGGCCCTAGATACTTAGCAGGGAGAAAGCCCTCAGGCTAGGGAAGTGCCTTTTCTTTATCCCATAAAATTCCATTTAAGCTCAGGTGAGTTATGAACTATTAAACATCACCCTTGTTCTCACATGTTGTTATATGCTCTTTAATTACATGATCACCTACTGTTTATTCATAGCACTCTGTCTCATTTAGCGCACAGGTTGGATGCACAAAGGAGGAGAATTAAAGTTGAATGGGTAACTGTAAATGTTGCATTTCTAAACTTTCAGACATTTGACTTTGCAACCTAAAAAAACTTTATTTTAATAGGTTTTTTGGTATGTAATATAATCTCTGCTGTCAGAAACAATAGGTAAGGTCTTGGAAAAAATTTTGAAGGAGAAAGTAGTTAAGGACATTGAGGTCAATGGTAATTGAGACAAATTACAACATGGTTTTACTAAGGGTAGATCGTGCCAAACCAACCTGATCTCCTTCTTTGAGAAGGTGACAGATTATTTAGACAAAGGAAATGCAGAAGACCTAATTTACCTCGATTTCAGTAAGGCATTTGACACGGTTCCACATGGGGAATTATTAGTTAAACTGGAAAAGATGGGGATAAATAAGAAAATTGAAAGGTGGATAAGGAACTGGTTAAAGGGGAGACTACAATGGATCATACTGAAGGGTGAACTATCAGGCTGGAAGGAGGTTACTAGTGGAGTTCCTCAAAGATTGGTTTTGGGACCAATCTTATTTAACCTTTTTATTACGGACCTTAGCACAAAAAGTGGGAATGTGCTAATAAAGTTTGCGGATGACACAAAGCTGGGGGGTATTGCTAACATGGAGAAGGACCGGGATATCATACAGGAAGATCTGGATGACCTTGTAAACTGGAGTAATAGCAATAGGATGAAATTTAGTAGTGAGAAGTGTAAGGTCATGCACTTAGGGATTAATAATAAGAATTTTAGATATACATTGGGGACGCATCATTTGGAAGCAACAGAGGAGGAGAAGGACCTTGGAGTATTGGTTGGTGACAGGATGACTATGAGCTGCCAATGTGATATGGCCGTGAAAAAAGCTAATGCGGTTTTAAGATGCGTCAGACGAGGTATTTCCAGCAAAGATAAGGAGGTGTTAGTACCGTTATATAAGGCACTGGTGAGACCTCACCTGGAATACTGTGTGCAGTTCTGGTCTCCCATGTTTAAGAAGGATGAATTCAAACTGGAACAGGTTCAGAGACAGGCTACTAGAATGATCCGAGGAATGGAAAACCTGTCATATGAGAGGAGACTCAAAGAGCTTGGCCTTGTTTAGTCTAGCCAAAAGAAGGCTGAGGGGGGATGTGCTTGCTCTTTATAAATATATCAGAGGGATTAATATTAGGGAGGGAGAGGAATTATTTAAACTTAGTACCAATGTGGACACAAGAACAAATGGGTATAAACTGGACACTAGGAAGTTTAGACTTGAAATAGACGAAGGTTTCTAACCATTAGAGGAGTGAAGTTCTGGAACAGCCTTCCAAGGGGAGTAGTGGGGGCAAGAGACATATCTGGCTTTAAGACTAAGCTTGATAAGTTTATGGAAGGGATGGTATGATGGGATAGCTTAATTTTGGCAATTGATCTTTGATTATCAGCAGATAAGTATGCCCAGTGGTCGGTGATGGGATGTTGGATGGGATGGGATCTGAGTTACTGCAGAGAATTCTTTCCTGAGTGCTGGCTGATAAGTCTTGCCTACATGCTCAGGGTTTAGCTGATCGCCATATTTGGGGTCGGGAAGGAATTTTCCTCCGGGGCAGATTGGCAGAGGCCCTGGAGGTTTTTCGCCTTCCTCTGCAGCGTGGGGCATGGGTCACTTGCTGGTGGATTCTCTGCAGCTTGAGGTCTTCAAACCACAATTTGAAGACTTCAATAACTCGGACATAGGTTAGGGGTTTGTTATAGAAGTGGACGGGTAGGGTTCTGTGGCCTGTTTTGTGCAGGAAGTCAGACTAGATGATCACATTGGTCCCTTCTGACCCTAAACTCTATGAGTCTATGAGGTACCTGGGAATCTGTCGTTAAAATGATAGCATTATGTGCAGGTGGATGGAATTGGGAGGGTGTGTTATATTCATTTCTATTCTTTACAGCCTTATTATATTAATACCTGGAGTGCAGATATCATTTGCACTTGTGCATGGAATTCCCAATGAAGGCAATGAAAGTGGCACATCTGCACAGTCAGGATGGTTGGGCCCAGGTGAAATAAGAAACTTCTCAAAAAGACTCACTGCTTAGGCAAAAAAGGGAGGCAGACCCTAATGTGCTACTGTCATGGTATAATTCCCCACTCTGAACCTTAGCGTCCAAAAGATGGGGTACCAGCATGAATTCCTTTAAACTCAATTACCAGCTTAGTACTTGTAGCGCTGCCACTAACCAGGAATTCCAGTGCCTGGTACACTCTGGTCCCCCCAAAACCTTGCCCGGGGACCCCCAAGACCCAGACCCTCTGGATCTTAACACAAGGAAAGTAAACCTTTTCCCTCACCGTTGCCTCTCCCAGGCTTCCCCTCACTGGGTTACCCTGGAAGATTCAAACTCCTTAAATCTTAAAACAGAGAGGAAAATTCACCTTTCCCCCTCCTTCTCTCTCTCCCTCCCAGACTCTCCCTGAAAGAGAAAGTAATCCTAACACAGAGAAAGAAAATTAACCTTTCTCTCCCCCTTCCCTCCTTTCTCCCCACCAGTTCCCTGGTGGATCCAGACCAAGTCTCCTGGGGTCTCACCAGAATAAAAAAAAATCAGGTTCTTAAACAAGAAAAGCTTTTAATTAAAGAAAGAAAAACAGTAAAAATTATCTTTGTAAATTTAAGATGGAATATGTTACAGGGTGTGACGTTATTGATATAAACTGGGACCATATAGAACATGGGTTGCAACCAAGGTCCTGTAGTGGCACCAAATCCTATGTAAAGGGGATCATATAAGGTGTCTAAGACCAGGTTATGGGTTACTGGTTATGATTATGCTGTCTGTATGTCTGTATCATTATGTAGTTGAAGTTATAAGTATTGACTGTATACTGTCTGTATTTCAAATTGGTGCTGCAGTTCTGGGAAACACCCCAGACAAGCTGGTGTTAGCTCTGCTTAGCCTGCTTGATGGCCCATTAAGGACCATCAGCTACACAATTGATCCATTGAGAGGAGGCAGATACGCCTTGTAACTCAGTAGGGTGTGTAGGGACTTGCCCATGTGACTCCAAACTCCATTTTGCTGTAATTTTCCACAGTAAGAACAAAGAAGTGTTCCTACACTTGGAAGTGCCTATATAAGGTGGATGCCTCATCTCCATCTGGTCTTCAGTCCTGCTTCCTACCTCTGGAGGGACTTTGCTACAAACTGAAGATCTACACAAAGGACTGATGACCCATCCCAGCGGGGGATGTTCTCCAGAGACTTGATTTGAACCTGCAGTTTACTCCATCACTGCTACAAGCCTGAACTAAGAACTTTGCCATTACTGTATGTAATTGATTCCATTTAACCAATTCTAGCTCTCATTTCTACCTTTTACTCTTTACGAATAAACCTTTAGATTTTAGATTCTAAAGGATTGGCAACAGCGTGATTTGTGGGTAAGATCTGATGTGTATATTGACCTGGTTCTGGGGCTTGGTCCTTTGGGATCGAGGGAACCTTTTTCCTTTTATTGGGGTGTTGGTTTTCATAACCATTCACCCCAGGACAAGTGGGACTGGTGGTGATACTGTGAGACTGGAATGTCTAAGGAAATTGCTTGTGTGACTTGTGATTAGCCAGTAGGGTAAAACCGAAGTCATTTTTGTCTGGCTGGTTTGGTTTGCCTTAGAGGTGGAAAAACCCCAGCCTAGGGCTGTAACTGCCCTGTTTGAGCAATTGGTCCTAAACTGGCACTTTCAGTTGGGTTCCGCCAGAACCGCATCGTCACACAGGGTCTTTCAGCTATAGACACTGGGAATACCCTCCCAGCCTAAGTATACAAGTACAAATTAACATCCTTTCAGCAAAATACACATTTGCAAATAAAGAAAACAAACATAAGCCTAACTCGCCTTATCTACCTAGTACTTACTGTTCTGAGCACATAAGAGCCTGTATCAGAGAGTTTGGAGAGAAACCTGGTTGCATGTCTGGTCGCTCTCAGAACCCAGAGAGAACAACAACCAAAAACTAACAGCACATACACAAGCTTCCCTCCCTCAAGATTTGAAAGTATCCTGTCCCCTGATTGGTCCTCTGGTCAGGTGACAGCCAGGCTCACTGAACTTGTTAACCCTTTACAGTCAAAGGAGATATAAAGTACTTCTGTTCTATTAACTCCTACTATCTGTTTATGACAGCTAAAAATCAATATAATTCCATTTAAGTAAATTGTGTTCCTATGTTCTTAATTAGTTATTTGCATAATCCTTCCTTTGTGTGGAAAACCATAATGTGTAAGGGAAAAAAACTGCGGGGACACATAAGAACATAAGAATGGCTATACTGGGTGAGACCAAAGGTCCATCTAGTCCAGTATCCTGTCTACCGACAGTGGCCAATGCCAGGTGCCCCAGAGGGAGTGAACCTAACAGGTAATGATCAAGTGATCTCTCTCCTGCCATCCATCTCCACCCTCTGACAAACAGAGACTAGGGACACCATTCCTTACCCATCCTGGCTGATAGCCATTTATGGACTTAACCACCATGAATTTATCCAGTTCTCTTTTAAACCCTATTATAGTCCTAGCCTTCACAACCTCCTCAGGCAAGGAGTTCCACAGATTTACTGTGTGCTGTGTGAAGAAGAACGTCCTTTTATTTGTTTTAAACCTGCTGCCTATTAATTTCATTTGTTGGCCCCTAGCTCTTATATTATGGGAACAAGTAAATAACTTTTCCTTATTCACTTTCTCCACACCCCTCATGAATTTATGTACCTCTATCATATCTCCCCTTAGTCTCCTCTTTTCCAAGCTGAAAAGTCCTAGCCTCTTTAATCTCTCCTCATATGGGACCCATCATAAACAGATAGTTAAGGGTTAATGCCTCTTTTACCTGTAAAGGGTTAAGAAGCTCAGTAAACCTGGCTGACACCTGACCAGAGGACCAATAAGGGGAGAAGATACTTTCAAATCTTGATGGGGGGAAGTCTTTTGTTTGTGCTCTTTGTTTTGGGGGTTGTTCGCTCTTGGGACTAAAAGGGACCAGACGTCAATCCAGGCTCTCCAAATCTTTCTGAATCAGTCTCTCATGTTTCAAACTTGTAAGTAACAGCCAGGCAAGGCGTGTTAGTCTTATTTTTGTTTTCTCAACTTGTAAATGTTCCTTTTTGCTGAGAGTATTTTACCTCTGTTTGCTGTAACTTTGAACCTAAGGCTAGAGGAGGTTCCTCTGGGCTATATGAATCTGATTACCCTGTAAAGTATTTTCCATCCTGATTTTACCAAGATGATTTTTACCTTTCTTTCTTTAATTAAAAGCTTTCTTTTTAAGAACCTGATTGATTTTTCCTTGTTTTAAGATCCAAGGGGATTGGATCTGGACTCATCAGGAATTGGTGGGGGAATGGAGGGGAGGGATAGTTAAATTCTCCTTGTGTTAAGATCCAAGGAGTTGGATCGGTGTTCACCAGGAGCTTGGTGAAAAAGCCTCTCAAGGCTGCCCAGGGAGGGGAAGGTTTTGGGGAGACAGAAAGTGTTCCAGACACTGAAATTTCTGGATGGTGGCAGCGATACCAGATCTAAGCTGGTAATTAAGCTTAGAAGTGTCCATGCAAGTCTCCACATCTGTACCCTAAAGTTCAGAGTTGGGGAGGAACCTTGACATGGTGAGCAGCTGTGAGGGATTTTTTAGGAACCAAAAGCCAGTAGGATTTTTTTTCTCCTTTCTAGCTGCTTAGAAAGCAGCCTGAAAGCAGAGGTGTTAAGTTTTTTTTAACAAGGGTCTTTAAGAGGAGGCTTCAAGCTATGAGCAAGCAGCCAGCAAAAGGAATTTACAAGCTGAATTGTTTTCTTTCTTTCTACCTCTCGGGTATAGCTAGTTAGAAAGTCTCTGTTAACCAAGCAGCCCTGAGCTGAGTGCATCCCAGTTTCAGTGAACTGCAGAGGGGTGTGGCCAGCACAAGAAAGCAGGAAAATGAGTACCAGTGGAGCAACTAACAAACTAGAACTGGCTAGGCTGGAAGCAACAGAGAAAGACAACGAACATAAGAGACAGATGAAAATAAAACAATTAGAAATTAATGCAGAAATAGCCAGGCAAGAAGCGGCCCACAAGAGAGCTATGGAGATGAAACAAAAAGAGAGGGAAAGAGAGAGAAAGCATGAACTGGAATTAGCAAGGGCAACGCAGGATGTGACCAGCCAATCCTAACAACCCTTCTCCAGTTACTGTTTCCCATCCCAGAAAATTCCCCACCTACAAGGCAAGTGATGATACTGAGGCCTTCTTAGAAAATTTTAAAAGGGCCTGCCTTGGGTACAGCAACTCTACAAACCAGTACATGATATTGCTGAGGCCACAGTTGGGCTCTGATGGGACTGATATGCATTATATCCAGATGATATTCAGATTCCGATGTATGAAAATCATCTGAACAGCAGCCACAGCCTCTCCATGGCCCCATCTCACCCAGCCACTTGAAAACTATTATCATCTCCCCTCTCTGTCTTCTCTTCTCCAGACTAAACAAATCCAATTTTTTCAATCTTCCCTTATAGATCATGTCTTTTTAGACCTTTAAATATTTAATCATATCAACCTCAGTCAATGTGCCCTTCCGCCTTGACTGTGAACCACTGATAACTAATCTCTGGGAATGTTTTTTCCAACTAGTTATGCACTCACCTTAAAGTAGCACCATTTAGGTTGTATTTCACTAGTTTGTTTATGAGAAGGTCATGTGAGACAGTATCAAAAGCTTTACAAAGGTGAAGATATACCACATTTACTGCTTCCCCCCTATCTATAAGGCTCGTTATCCTGTGAAAGAAAGCTATCAGGTTGGTTTGACATGATTTGTTCTTGACAAATCCATACTGACTGTTAATTATTACTTTATTATTCTCTCTGTGTTTTCAAATTAATTGCTTAATTATTTGCTCCATTATCTTTCCAGGTACTGAAGTTAAGCTGACTGTTCTGTACTTCCCTGAGTTGTCCTTATTTCTCTTTTTATAGATGGGCACTATATTTTCCCTTTTCTGGTCCTCTAGAATCTCTCCTGTCTTACATGACTTTTCAAAGCTAATTGCTAATGGCTCAGATATCTCTTCAGTCAGCTCCTTGAGTATTCTAGAATGGATTTCATCAGGCCCTGGTGACTTGAAGATGTCTAATTTATCTAAGTAATTTTTAACTTGAGTCATCTAGTCTCACCCCCTGCCAAAATGCAGGACTTGTTGTGTCTAAATCATCCAAGACAGATGGCTCCAGCTTCCTTTTGAAAACCTCCAGTGAGCGACCTTCCACGACTTCCCTAGGCAATCTGTTCCATTGTCCTACTATTCTTACAATTAGGAAGTTTTTCTTGAGATTTGATTTAAACTTGCTATGCTGTAGTTGGAACCACTTTCTCTTTTCCTGCCCTCTTTGGCAAGACAGAACAACTTTCCTCAATCTTTTTTTATGGCATCCTTTCAAGTATTTGAAGACCACTATCATGTCCCCCCTTAAACTCCTTGTAAGGAGGCTCCCTGGCTCCCCGCCGCGCCTGAGGGGGACAAGCCAGAGCAGGTGCCTCAGTGAGCGGAGTCAGCACAGCCTGTCCCCGCCCCCCGGAAGTCAAGGGGCGGGACAGGAAGTCTAAAAGCCCGGCCCCAGTGCTCAGTTGGGAGCAGGCTGCCGGAGAGGACAGACGCTGGTGCCCGGGCTCCCGCCGGGCCGGACCTGCCCCGTGCCCACTACCCAGAGGAGGGCTGGCCTGACCTGCCCCATGCCCATTACCCGGAGGAGCGCTACCCGGACCTGCCTCACGCCCACTACCCAGAGGAACACTGGCCGGACCTGCCCCACGCCCACTACCCAGAGGGGCGCTGGCTGGACTTGCCTCAGACCCGGTACCCGGAGGAACGTCGGCCTGACCTGCCATGTGCCCGATACCCCAAGGAGTGGCCTGAGCTTCCCCACGACCGGTACCCGGAGGAGCCCATGGTCTGGGACCCACCAGACGACGCTGGCAAGGACCAGGTACCCAGAGAGGGGGAGGTTGGAAGTAGCCCGGGGATAGCCGACCCTGGTTTGGCTCCTGAAGAGCCTGAACCCATGTCAGTGTGTTGCGGCCAGGATCCCCACTGACCGCAGCGGGTCTTGACCGCTGCTAGGGCCCGGGCTGGAACGCAGTGGAGTGGGAGGGCCTGCGTTCCCCCTGCCACCCGTAACCGGGTGGCAGACTCCCCCTCTTCCCGCCTATTGCCGCTGCTCTGCCCTGATCCAGAGGGCCAGAGCTAACTAGACTTGTGTTTGGTGCCCCGCCCGAACCAAGGGCTGGGCCCCTTTGACTTTGCCACTGCGCTGCCCTGACCCAAAGGGCCAGAGCCAATTAGACTTGTGTTTGGTGCCCCGCCCGGACCAAGGGCTGGGCCCCTTTGACTTTGCCACTGCGCTGCCCTGACCCAGAGGGCCAGAGCGAAGTAGACTTGTGTTTGGTGCCCCGCCCGGACCAAGGGTCCGGGCTGATACTGTGTTTGCTCAGCCCGTCAGAGGCCTGAGCCTGAACTATTACTGCCCGCCCTGCCAAGGGCCTGGGCTGAGACTGTGTTTGCTCAGCCCCTGTCAGAGGCCTGAGCCTGAACTATTACTGCCCGCCCTGCCAAGGACCTGGGCTGAGACTGTGTTTGCTCAGCCCCTGCTAGAGGCCTGAGCCTGGACTGTTACTGCCCGCCCTGTCCAAGGGCTGGGGCTTATTTACTTTGAGATCCCCGACCCCGGCTAGAGGGCCGGGGCTCTACCCTGTTTACAGACCTTATATCCCGCTCAACACCTGCCGAGGGGCTAAGCCTACCCAGACTGCAGTGCGTAAGGAGGCGCCCTGGCTCCCCGCCGCGCCTGAGGGGGACGAGCCCCGACACAACCGGCTTACACTCCTCTTTTTCAGACTAAACATACCCAGTTTCTTCAGCCTTCGCTCATATGGCTCACATTGCATTCTTTTCGTCATCTTTGTCTCTCACCTCTGGATCATTTTGTTTCTCTGCATCCTTTCTATACAGCTTGTGACTGCTGCTCTCAGTAACAGGTCTCAGCTCTGGGCAGCCCAGGTCAGTGCTGGGTGGCTTAGTTAGCTGAACAGCAATAGTATTTGTGATACTCAGCAGCTGAATGAGTCCAGTTATCTCCCCTATTTTAGAGTACAGAATATTAGTGCCACCATCTGCCCCATGTACTGGCTGCCCCATGGATTTCAAGTGCACACATATATGTGGTTCCTTTCCAATTTCAGAAATGCCACTGGGGACAGATCAGATCACTGCTGATAGTTCAGCTGATGAGGCTTCTCCTCTCTAAACCTGAACGAATTCTCCTTTCCCTCAGATGTTTGCTAGGGGTTAGGTTAAAGATGAATAGCCCAAAATAGATTTTATGGTTACTTGGTGCTGAATACAGAGATATGCAAATAATTCACCACAATCTATGTGGTGAATTTGGCTTTTTTGCATTCATGAAATGACCAAGACCAGCTCACAATTTTCTTGAATGTATTCACTTGAACTTTTTTTTTTTAAACTCTGTGGGTTACTAATTAAAATTAATGCAGTTTGCTTAGTTATGATGGGGTGAAATAAGCCAAGGCACATTTGTGTTTGCTGACTGGATGGCCATAATTCTCCTTTCATATCATATCAGACAAAAAAGTTTAAATTCATTTTCCATGAACATAGGAACACATGAGCTTTAATGATGCTTTGTACTAGGATTCAGGTTAGTAGAGTAGGTCTGGAATCATTTTTGTGAAGAGCAGACAGAATGAGCATGAATTCAGGGAAAATAAAATTATTCAACTATTCAAGCAAATATTTGTGTACACTTTAATGGACAGTTCCTCCACGTCCAGTGGAATTAAATAAAGAACCTGGATGTAATGAAAGACACTATCAATATTAACCATCAATGGGTCAGTCAATGTAATTCATCACATCGTCAGTATTACACATTCGATCAGAGAGCGCAATGCCTGACATCATCAGTATTAAGGAGGAGATTGGTGTATGTAATGCATCCCTCAATGTCAATATTAGACAGCAGGTCAGCAAGTGTAGTGCATCCCATTGCCAAGATTACATCTGTGTCCTTCCCAATATTACACCAAGGGTTAGACCGGGAATGTTTACATCTACAGGAGTGTTTAATGACCTATGGATAATGTGAATATTTTGACCTTTCACTAATTCATACTGCAGCCACCTGGCTTTTAAATATTTGTTTTTAAGGCACACCTCCAATTTAAACACATTTGCTCACAGATGATTTGACGTTTCATACTCATTAAAAAGCTATGGAGCGGATCAGAAAGGAATTCTTCTGGCATTCCATTCCAAACTGGGATCACCCAGAGATGTCTAACAGGGGCCTTATGGGTCCACCGGACAATGCTGTAGAATTGGAAGTCCGGACCTGCTGTGTGGCTTGACAGATGCAGTCTGACTATCCCATTTCTCATTACAACTGAGGATTAGATAAGCCATCTTGTCCTGCCAGTAACATCTCAGGAGACCGTTCTCTGGGCAGACAGACGCATGTAACAGAACTCGTGCTAGTGCGCTAAAAATTGCAGTGTGGATGCTGTGACTCCAGAAGACACTCAGAGCAGCCACCCATGCTCAGCCTCATGGGGCTGGGTGAGTATGAGAGCCTGTTGCCTGATCTGCAGTGTTCAGATTGCTATGTGTAGTGTGGCTATGAAGACTGCTAGTAACACCAAAGGAAAACTAAGCTTTGTGTTTAACAAATGGGAGCAAACAGCTTCTCTAGTGTGATACTCGATCAGTGCTCAAAAGTGTCACTTCCAGCTGTGCAGTATTACTGCATCCCCCAACACCACCATGGAAATGACCCCAGCACTGACACTGCGGGAAGTGCAATGCCTCCTGAATCACCACCAAGTGACAGGGTCTAATGCCCTTATTGACCAGGTCCAACTGTGCACAATATGGGAGAGGCAACAAGATCAGAGACCAGGAGAGCAGAGCAGTGCCCACCAGCTCATATTAGTTGATTCAGGTTAGTCCAGAATGCCGTCCTGAATTTATTCTGTAAAGTTTTACCCACTCCACTTATTGGTGTGCTACAGCTTCCTTTCTTTGCCAGAGTTACAAGCTTTGTCTTCTTTTCTTACCAGGGTCTTTCTTTTTTGCACAAAAGTTATCCCAGTTTCATGTAAAGGGGTTTGTTTGCTAGTAGTATGACATCGCAAGGTCTTTAAGAAAAAAAAGATCAATGGCCAGCAATGTAGTAGCAAGCTGTGCCCTTGACAGATTTTGTCAAGTTTAATTGCCTGTTTGCCAACAAACATTTCATGTAGAATGAGATCAGCAGTTTTGTTCTTTCCTCAGTATAAATTAAATATTTTAATACACACGATAATGTGTCTGCTTACAGCTGCAAGACTCAATTGGACAATCAGGCTGTATTTCTCCAGAGACGCTATCCATTCTTGAGCAGAAGGGCCTGGCCATGGGGCTTGTGGGCAGGCCCTTCGCATTGGGGTGACATTCTGTATCACACTGTTCTGCAGTCATTGTACTCGTATGCAGGTTGTCACAGAGTGGCAGGCCCTTGCAGGGGAAATGGGGCTCAGCCCCACGTGTGGCACAGCCAGCTCCCCTCCCTCATTAGGGAAAATAAAGGTCTGAAGCTCCTGGCATTAACCGTTGTCGGCAGACAAGACACTGGGCTAGATGAAACTTTCATCTGATGTTCTTAGGTGACCGATGAGGCATGGGATCCAAATAGCCCTCTGAGATAGGTAAGGGAGAGGTTTGGGGAGAGACTTTGGGTGAGTTGGCAAAGTCAAGCCGTGGTAGGGAGCTGGACTGAGGTGCCATGACTAGGCCCCTGGGCCATGGAGGAAGGATGGATGGCTGTGCCCCAGCAGAGATGCCTTGAAGGAAGGGTTTGTTCTAAATGATCTGTTTCTTGAGATACTGTTGGCAGACTCAGTGGAACCAGCAGAGGGAAAGGCCCAGTGAAAAGTACAGCACAGACCCTGGAAGGAGGGCTGTGGAGACTCTTAGAAAAGAGGGAAGGCTTTGGGCCTGGAAAGCCACTGGAAACTGTGCAAAGACTCAAACAAAGAGACCTCAGAAGGGGATTCTTATTTTAAATGCTTTGGATGGTGGAAAGTCACTGAGAGAACCAGAAAGGAATGGAGAGTGGGGTGCCTGCAGGGCCACCTCCCTGCCACACGTGTTTAGCTGATTAGAAATTATAATGTTTTGATACTAAAATAAGATCTGTGGCAGATATGAAGCACAGTTCTAAACTAGATGATAAAGAATAGGTGTGGCAGCTGCTGGGCTGTGATTCAACATTCTGCAACCTGCAGCATAAACTGCCTTGGAGGAGCAGAGCCTTGTTAAAATTAGAGATAGGTCTGAGCGTCTTGTTGGAAGGAAAGTGCTTTCAAATACCCAAACACCCCGAATGCTGTGTAAAACAAAGTGTGAATAACTCTCACTGAATCCATGATATTGTGTTTTGCATAAATGCTAAAGAGGACTTATTTGGTCTATTAGCTAACATTTCTGACACTAATCTCACTTGCAATATTTAAAAATAATTATGGTCATTGAGATAATATGTAAATGACACAGAAAACTACTTTTTGTAGCTGGGTTAGTGCATTCCCTGGAGAAGCCCAAAGAGAGAGAGCTAGTAAAGTATGTTGGCTGTCTGTTCCATTTTGTTTCTTACAGCTGTCCCCATACTCCATTTTGTTTTTGTTCTCCTCCTGTGGCCGTCCTTCTCTGGCTGTTAAGTTGCTTACCAGGGCCACTGCCCTTCTCAAAGGGAGGGCCCCTTGAGTTGTTTAACAAGAGCCATTGCCCTTCTCAAAGGGATGGCCACTTGTGCTGCGTGCTAAATGGGACCACTGCCCTGTTCAAAGGGTTAGTCCTGTTATCACCTCGTTGAACCTGGGCTCGGTATAGGGCAGACAATGTCCAGAGTTGCAAGACCTATTGTGTTTTTAAGATCCTGGGCATGAGTCATAGGCCTCATGTGCTTTTGAGGCACCTATTGCACAGGACTCTGCCCAGACATGTTTCTGTGCTCACCTGCCTGGTTTTTCCCTGAGGCTCCCTCTGTCACAGGGGAGGAGGCAATCAGGATTACTGGTGGGAAACTGCCTGAGTTTGCCTTTAAAAACAGACATTTTTGAAACCAACATCAGAAAGGTTCCTGCATTGCTGCCTGGTCTGATCAGCCAGGGGTTCTGGGGGGTCCTTTCTCTGCTCTCGTTTTATTTTTGAGCGTACCTCCGTTTTTTGAACCGCCCCCCACGAAGAGCGAATTGCTACCTGAGAGATCTCCTGATTATTGAGACTGTACCAGCCCTCCTTGCCTCTTCTGATGTTGCTGCTGCTTCTGCCTTTGCTGCTGCCTTGAGGACTGGTAAGAATCCCTCTGTGAAACTTTCCCTACTTTTATTTTATTACTTTAGCTGTTGGCTCTGTTTCCCCAGCACACAGACTCAAGCTAAACCTTGGTCTGTGTCTTAAAACCTCTCTTAAACTCCACAGTGCTTTGCTGCTAAAAATAAGTTTGTGCCGCTGCTAAGCTCTGCTCCTGTGGGCTTTGCCTTTGGGCTCTCTGCTTTCAGCTGTATCCACCGCTGTAGCCACCATCCCTTGGCTTCCTTGGGAGCTGGATCCTGGGCACATACCACTCTGCCCTCTGTAATCTCCCCATAGCATAAAGTGCACCATAGGTTTTGTTTTTTTAGTTTAATAAGTCATAGTTTGTTAAGATTGTAGAGCTTGTAAGTTCACCTGCCTTGTTATAGTTTACTGTTTTGTTGCTCCGTATAGTTGCTTGTTATAGTTTTGCTTAGAATTATGATATTTGTTGTTTTGCCTAGTCGTTGGTTAAGATAGATAAGGTTTTTGCTGCTTAAATTCGTCTCCCCACTGTCCCGAGCTCTCCCTGAACTTTCCCGTGTCTGTTTTTCCCCCGCTCCAATCTCCCCCTCTGTGTGCTCCTCCGTGTCTCCCTGTTATAACTCCTTGCTGCCCCCACCCCGCGTCTGCATCACCCTCCGAACCTCCCAAACCCCTTGCTGCTTCTCCCCCTGTGAGACTTCCCAAACCCTTTGCCACTTTTTTTCCTTAGTTTTTGGTGTCCGCTTGTTGCTTAAACCTCTCTCCAGCCCTTCTCCGCCGCCCCTCCCCTACCGAAGATCACCATCCCGCTGCTCCGTTGTCCTTACCCTGCAGGGCTTCAGAGTCTCTCGCTGCTTCCAGCCGCTGGTCTGCATACCACTAATCACTCACCCCCCCCTCCTGTTCCTTGACAGATTATCTGCTATCCTAGCCTCACAAATTAAGTCATTACTTTTCTTTTATACCGTTACATTGCAGAAATTCACTTATATTCATGTTTTACTTGTAATTATAACACCTCATTGGTTGCTTCCACTTTTCTAATATACTTTGTATTTGCATTGATACCATTGTGTTACATTGTGTATAAGGCCACTAACCACTTAATACATTCTATCTAAGATTGTTGACCATTTTATATAGAAGCTACCATTTTATTTTGCATTTCTTTTTGATACGCTTATTGACTGTACTGTACCCCATTGTGCTGAACCCCACTTACTGTACCCCACTGTTAGAACTCCCTACACTGTTCAATAAGAAGAACCCCCCCCATCATTGTCTATTGTAAACACCCTATACACCCCATCCCATCGTATTTCATTGTTAAATTCCCACCACTTCCTTTTTCCTTTAATAAAAAAAATTAATTGGCACCCCACCTGTGTGGTAATTGCTCCCCAAGATCCCATATACCTGCTGGCAGGGACATTGGCGAGGGGCGAAAGGGAAAGGAGCAAAGCAACACACAATGATTTGAAACAAAATGCCATTTTCCTACACACTATAAATGAGATTGTCCAATAAAACAACATGTTGATAAGGGAAACAACAGTTCTGAAAATACGTGGTGAGGCTGAATGGTAACAGTGGTGCCAGCTGAAGCCCCTTAATGGGGAATACAGAGATCATTCAGAAAGTGTCTAGCCTGACTTAGTTAATGATATGCTAGGGCCAACAGATTTCACAGAGCAAAGGACTGACATGTTGCTGTGTTTCATTGTTATTAGCTATTTTGCCATCCTTGCAGAACTTGTGGAAATGACTCAATCACTGAGGATTTGAAAAATGGAGAAGACTGAAATCAGAGCAGTGATTGAGTACCTCCATAAGAAAGGCTTGATGCCCAAAGGAGTTCCATGAGTCCATGGTGGAAACACTGGTTAGATGATGCCCCTTCATATGCCATGGCCAAAATTGGGCTGCTGAATTTAAATGTGAGCAAATCAACACTGAGGCCGAGCCAAGGCCAGGATGCGTCCAAGAGGCCACCACAACAGAGGAAGTTGATGCAGTCCACAAGATGGTGATGAATGACAGAAGATCAACAGTCAGGCGCATAGCTGAGCCAGTTGGCATCAGCACTGGAGCCTCACACCATCCTCAGTGAAGACTTGGGCATGAGGAAGGTGTCACCAAGAAGGGTGCCAAGACTGGTAAGTGCTCATAAACTCATAGGCTTTAAGATCAGCAGAGACCATTATGATTATCTAGTCTGACCTCCTGCACAACACAGGCCACAGAATCAACCACCCACTCCTGTATCAAACCTGCGTCTGAGCCACTGAAGTCCTCAAATCATGGTTTGAAGACCTCAAGGTGCAGAGAATCTTCCAGCAAGTGATCCGTGCTCCACGCTCCAGAGAATGGCAAGCCCTCCCCAGGGCTTCTGCCAATCTGCTCTAGAGGAAAATTCCTTCCCTACCCCAAATATGGCGATCAGCTAACACTGAGCATGTGGGCAAGACTCACCAGCCAGACACCCAGGAAAGAATTCTCTGTAGTAACTCAGATCCCACCTCATCTAACATCCCATCACAAGCCATTGGACATATTTACCGCTCGTAGTCAAAGACAAACTAATTGCCAAAATTAGGCTATCCTATTATAACATCCACTCCATAAATTTATCAAGCTCAGTCTTGAAGCCAGATATGTCTTTTGCCCCCACTACTCCCCTTGGAAGGCTCTTCCAGAACTTCACTCCTCTGATGGTTAGAAACCTTCATCTAATTTCAAGTTTAAACTTCCTGATAACCAGTTTATGTCCATTTGTTCTTGTGTTCACATTGGTACTGAGCTTAAATAATTCCTCTCCCTCTCTGGTATTTATTCCTCTGATATATTTATAAAAAGCAATCTTATCTCCCCTCAGCCTTCTTTTGGTTAGGCTAAACAAGCCAAGCTCTTTTAGTCTCCTGTCATGTGACAGGTTTTCCATTCCTCAGATCATCCTAGTAGCCTTTCTCTGTACCTGTTCCAGTTTGAATTCATCCTTCTTAAACATGGGAGACCAGAACTGCACACAGTGTTCCAGATGAGGTCTCACCAGTGCCTTATATAACGGTACTAACACCTCCTTATCTCTACTAAAAATACCTTGCCTGATGCATCCCAAGACTGCCTTAGCTTTTTTCACAGCCATATCACATTGGTGGCTCATAGTCATCCTGTGATCAACCAATACTCCGAGGTCCTTCTCCTCCTCTGTTACTTCCAACTGATGTGTACCCAATTTATAACCAAAATTCTTGTTATTAATCCTTAAATGCATGACCTTGCACTCTTCACTATTAAATTTCATCCTATTACTATTTACTCCAGTTTACAAGGTCATCCAGATCTTCCTGTATAATATCCCGGTCCTTCTCTGTGTTAGCAAATACCTCCCAGCTTTGTGTCATCCACCGACTTTATTAGCATATTCCCACTTTTTGTGCCAAGGTCAGTATTAAAAAGATTAAATAAGATTGGTCCCAAAACCGATCCCTGAGGAACTCCACTAGTAACCTCCCTCCAGCCTGACAATTCACCTTTCAGTATGACCCATTTAACAAGTTCCTTATCCACCTTTCAGTTTTCATATTGATCCCCATCGTTTCCAATTTAGCTAATAATTCCCCATGTGGAACTGTATCAAATGCCTTACTGAAATCGAGATAAATTAGATCCACTGTGTTTCCTTTGTCTAAAAAATCTGTTACCTTCTCAAAGAAGGAGATCAGGTTGGTTTGGCACGATCTACCTTTTGTAAAACCATGTTGTATTTTGTCCCAATTATCATTGTACTCAATGTTCTTGACTACTTTTTCCTTCAACATTTTTTCCAAGATCTTGCATACTACATATGTCAAACTGACAGGCCTGTAGTTGCCCCACTTTTTTTCCCCTTTCTTAAAGATAGGAACTATGTTAGCAATTCTCCATTCATATGGTACAACCCCTGAGTTTACAGATTCATTAAAAATTCTTGCTAATGGGCTTGCAATTTCATGTGCCAGTTCCTTTAATATTGTTGGATGAAGATTATCTGGGACCTCTGATTTTGTCCCATGAAGCTGTTCGAGTTTGGCTTCTATCTCGGATGTGGTAATATCTGGCTCCGTATCCTCATTCTTATTTGTCATCCTACCATTATCCCTAAGCTCCTCATTAAAGACTGAGGCAAAGTATTTGTTTAGATATTGGGCCATGCCTAGATTATCCTTAACCTCCACTCCATCCTCAGTGTTTAACAGTCCCTCTTCTTCTTTCTTTGTTTTCTTCTTATTCATATGGCTATAGAACATTTTATTATTAGATGTAATTCTCTTTGCAAGGTCCAACTAATATCCTTAATTGTTTAAAGTTAGCCCTTTTGAAATAAAAAATCCTAATCAAAGATCTATTTTTATTTATCCTTCCATTTAGTTTGAACTGAATTAGCTCATGATTGCTCGAACCAAGATTGTCCCCTACAACCATTTCTTCTATGTGGCCCTCAGAACTCACCAAAACCAAATCTAAAATGGCATCCCCTCTTGTTGGTTCAGCAACTACTTAGTGAAGGAATCCATCAGCTATCACATCTAGGAAAATCTGATCCCTAGTATTATTACTATCACTTGTCCTCCAGTCTATATCTGGGAAGTTAAAGTCTCCCATGATCTCACAATTCCCATTAGTGTTTACTTCATTAAAAACATTAAAGAGGTCTCTATCCATACCCAAATCAGATCCCAGTGGTCTGTAGCACACCCCAAGCACTATCTCAGGTGAGGCTCTAGTAGCTTTCTTCCCCAATGTGATTTTTGCCCAGATAGACTCTGTCTTATCCATTCCATCCCTTCTTATTTCTTTACAGTCTACCTCATCATTGATACACAATGCTGCTACTCCACCACCTTTGCCTTTATTTCTGTCTTTCCTAAACAGCACATAGACTTCAATACCTGTACTCCAGTCATGCTACTATTCCACCATGTTTCTGTTCTCCCTATAATGCCCGGTTTCACTTCCTGCACCAGAGACTCTTGTTCCTCCATTTGGTTTCCTAGGCTCCTCACACTGGTGTACAAACATCTTAATTCTTGCTGTTTGGCTTCACTGACATTCTTTACCCAATTAGGCCCAGACATTCTGCCACCAGTATCACCTATTAGAATTATATCTACACTCCCCTTCCTCCGTATGTCCATTCTCATACCCATGGCTGTATCCTTTCTTTCTTCATTTTCTTCCCTCTCAATGTTAAAATCTGGCATGAAGATTACCTGGACATCTCCCAACCATCTCCTCCCAATTCCTAGTTTAAAGCTCTCTTAATCAGTTGTGCCAGCCTCTATCCTAGAATTCTATTTCCCTCCTTACTCAGGTGAAGTCCATGCTGAGAGAACAGTCCTCTGTCCATGAATGCCTCCCAGTGACCATACATCCCATAGTGTTCCTTATATCACCACTGCCTGAGCCATCTGTTGATCGCCATAATCTTGTCACACCTTTGTTACTCTTCTCTAGGAACAGGCAGAATCCCACTGAAGATCACCTGAGCCTTGATTTTCTTAAGTGTCTTCCACAGTGTGGCATAGTCTCCCTTGATAAGTTCCAGCGAGAATCTAGCCATATCATTTGTTCTCACATGAAGGACAATCAGCGGATTCTTTCCCGCTCCCGTTAGGATCCTCTTCATCCTCAGGTCCACATCCCGTATTTTAGCACCCGGCATACAGCTCACCCTTCTGTTCTCTGGATCAGCTCTGGTTACAATCCTGACCCGACGAGAATGTGATTTGCTATTTCCAAGGACTTTTGGGGGCAGTTTCAAGCGCAAACACAAAAATTAATAAGCAGGATTGTGGCTGATGATGTGACATGGGTTCCCATCCAGTCTAGTTATCAGATTTGGCTCCCTCAGACTTCCCAAGTTGAAGGAAGACTTTTGTGGGAAGAGTTTCAATGATAATGATGAGGCAATTGCAGCAGCTGCAGGGTTTCTGGGTGTGCAGGACAAGGGCTTTCTCAAGACAGGAACAGACTAGCTCCAGCTGCATATTAATGTCAAGGGTGACTGCACTGAAAAATAAACAAACAATGACATCCAAATTATGTGTTTTTCTTTGCCAGATCAGAAACATTCTGAATGCCTCTGGGCTGAGGCAATGGGGCCGTTAGTTCCCTGAAATGAGGCCAGGGGGCTTTCATACATGCCTCCCCAGCCCTAAAAAGCAGCGCATAATGCAGAGCAGTTCTGCTTCGCATGGACATAGAAATAGGGGCATTACCTGTCATTCAGCTAGTGCAGTCAGGCACTTCAGCACACTAATAGAGAGCCTCTCAGTTCTCTCTGTACTTATCTGTTCCCCATGAGTGTAGTCTCTGAACACCCAAATCCAGCTAGGTGGCTCATTACTGCCCATACTGCTGGAAGATTGTGTGTGTGTGTGTGTGTGAGAGGGAAAGAGTCTGGACTTCTCCCTCCACTGTTCTCCTTTCCTTTGGGGCAGTAGCTGATGACAGGAGGAGAGTTGGCTAAAGTTAGCTCTGAGGGGTTGGGGTCTGTGAGTGTTCCTGCCCCATCCCCTTAGACCAGTAGCTGAAGCAGCTGTTTCCACTGCCACACGTGCGACCACTGTGGAATGTAGTTGTGGCAGGAAGCCAGGATCCAGGAGTGCATGGAGGCCCCTTTCAGGCATGTTTCCCCATTTCAGGGAGGCCATAAGCACCAATATGTGGAAGCCCAGCCAGTGTCCTCTAGGAAGCCAACATCAGGGGCAGAGCTCTTGAGCAACGTGTGCCCAGTGGCTGCTGTCACTTGGCAGTCTGGGATTGATGGCCAGTGCAATAGCAGGCAGGCTCCCTACAGGGGCTTGGTTTGTGGCCAGGGTGATAGCGGCCTTGTGAGCCTCTCAGGCAGTTCACATCCGGGTACGGAGGTAGATCCCATTGAGAGCTGATTGACAAGCCTGCTGGAGAACATGAACACTCAGCAACTTTACAATTTGATGTGGCCATGCCTCCCCAATAAAAAATGGAGCTGGTCAGCAGCAGGCTTTTTAAAACTCTCCTAGTTTCCTGTAAAGCCATTTATAACTGGAACAAGACCCTGCAGCTCATGCCTTTGGGCTGTGAAATTGTATTTCTGTCCTGTGGTTCTTCCCAGGGTGAAGGCACTGAAATTACCTCCTGTTCCATGCTTGTAACACTCATTGTTAAGGTGCTTACACCAAGTTTGTGCAGTTTTACATGGTATTATCTAAGAATGTTTTGCTTAACATTCTCCAGTTGCAAAGGCTGGGTCTTGATCCAAAGGTGTCCATGGCTTGGGGGGTGTTTGGAGCTGGGAATTCAGTTCAGGCCAGCTGAGTGAGCTGGAATGGCCATTATCCTGTAGGCACTCTCTGGCAGCTAAGGAAACTTGCCTCAGTCATGTAGCACCATGAGTCTCAGGTGTTGTGTAACTCTTCATGCCGTAAAAGCCGCAAAGAATCCTGTGGCACCTTATAGACTAACAGACGTTTTGGAGCATGAGCTTTCGTGGGTGAATACCCACTTCCTCAGATGCATGTAGTGGAAATTTCCAGGGGCAGGTATATATATGCAGGCAAGCTAGAGATAATGAGGTAGTTCAATCAGGGAGGATGAGACCCTTTTCTAGCAGTTGAGGTGTGAAAACCAAGGGAGGAGAAACTGGTTTTGTAGTTGGCAAGCCATTCACAGTCTTTGTTTAATCCTGAGCTGATGGTGTCAAATTTGCAGATGAACTGAAGCTCAGCAGTTTCTCTTTGAAGTCTGGTCCAGAAGTTTTTTTGCTGCAGGATGGCCACCTTAAGGTCTGCTATAGTGTGTCCAGGGAGATTGAAGTGTTCTCCTACAGGTTTTTGTATATTGCCATTTCTAATATCTGATTTGTGTCCGTTTATCCTTTTCCGTAGCGACTGTCCAGTTCGGCCGATGTACATAGCAGAGGGGCATTGCTGGCATACGATGGTGTTTTCTGGAAGGTCACCAATGCTTTGTAGTTTCCTCAGGAAATGAGTGGTGTCACGGAGATAGCTGGGAGTGCTGGTGGCATAGGGTCTGAGTAGAGAGTCCACCTATCCAGACAGTCCTTCAGTGAGAGTGCCAGTGCCCGAGATGATGGGGCGTCCAGGATTTCCAGGTTTGTGGATCGTGGGTAGTAGATAGAATAACCCTGGTCGGGGCTCTAAGGGTATGTTGATTTGTTCCGGTGTTAGTGTAGGGAGTGTCCTGAGTAGATGTTGCAGTTTCTTAGTGTATTCCTCAGTGGGATCTGAGGGAAGTGGCCTGTAGAAGAGAGACTGCTGAGCTTCGTTCATCTGCAAATTTGACACCATCAGCTCAGGATTAAACAAAGACTGTGAATGGCTTGCCAATTACAGAACCAGTTTCTCCTCCCTTGGTTTTCACACCTCAAGTGCTAGAACAGGGCCTCATCCTCCTGATTGAACTACCTCATTATCTCTAGCTTGCCTGCATATATATATATATACACCTGCCCCTGGAAATTTCCACTACATGCATCTGAGGAAGTGGGTATTCACCCACGAAAGCTCATGCCCCAAAACGTCTGTTAGTCTATAAGGTGCCACAGGATTCTTTACTGCTTGTCATCAAGGTTCTTGCTTGCGTTTTTTTCCTGTGGCTGGAGCATGTTTGCAGAAGCCCTCACTCTCCCTGACACTGGAGTGTGTGTTATTACCACACTTGTCACTTTGTTACACTAGCTGTGGGGTTTAGTTCACAAATTACAGATCTAGGTGTAATTTTTAAAAAATATAGAACAAATTGATCATGAATTTCCCAGCAGTATGAGAAAAAAAATAAAGTCTGCCACTTTCCCCCTGTCATAAACAGATGGTTAAGGGTTAATGTCTCTTTTACCTGTAAAGGGTTAAGAAGCTTAGTAAACCTGGCTAACACCTGACCAGAAGACCAATAGGGGTTGAGTCTGAACTCACCAGGGATTGGTGGGGGGCGGGGGGGAAGAGGAGGGATGGTTAATTCCTCCTTGTTTTAAGATCCAAGGGGTTTGGATCGGTGCGAAGCCTCTCTAGGCAACCCAGGGAGGGGGATGTCTGGGGGGAAAAGGAGGGGGATGGTTAATTTCTCCTTGTTTTAAGACCCAAGGGGTTTGGGTCTGGGTTCCCTAGGGAAGGTTTTGGGGGAACAGAAAGTGTGCCAGACACTAAATTCTGACTAGTGGCAGCATACCAGATTTAAGCTAGTAATTAAGCTAAAACGTGTTCATGCGTTCTTTAGGCATTTCAGCCGCCACCTCTGCTAAGGGTCCACTGAGCTGCAGCCTGAGCTCTATCATGTACTGGTTTGTAGGGATGCTGTACCCATGGCAGGTCCTTTCAAAATTTTCTAAGAAGGCCTCAGTATCATCACTTGCCTTGTAGATGGGGAATTTTCTGGGATGGGTAACAGTAACTGGAGAAGGGTTGTTAGGATTGGCTGCTCCATCCTGCTTAGCCTGTGCCAAGTCCAGTTCATGCTTTCTCTCTCCTACCCTCTCTTCCATCTCTTTTTCTTTTATCTCTCTCTTTTTGTTTCATCTCCAGCTCTTTTTCTTTTATCTCTATAGCTCTCCTGTGGTCAGCCTCTTTGGCTTTCTCTTCTGCTTCCAGCCTAGCCATTTCCTGTTTAACTGCTTTCCTGGCACTCATTTTTCTGCTTTCTTGTGCTGGCCGCACCCCTCTGCCGCTTACTGACTGGGATGCTTCAGCTCAGGCTGCTTGGTTAACAGAGATTTTCTAACTAGCTATACCCAAGAGGTAGGTAGAAAGAAAACAATTCAACTGGTAAATGGCTCTTGCTGGCTGTCTGCTGGCCCCCAGCTTGAAGCCTCCTCTTAACAAAGACCCTTGTTAAAAACTTAACACTCTGCCCTCAGGCTGCTTTCCAAGCAGCTAGAAAGGAGAGAAAAAAAAAATCCTACTGGCTTTTGGTTCCTAAGAATCCCAACCGCTGCTCACCATGTCAAGGTTTTCCCCCCACTTTGAACTTTAGCGTACAAAAAGGAGGGACCTGCATGAACACCTTTAAGCGTACTTACTAGCTTAAATCTGGTACGCTGCCACCAGCCAGAATTTAGTGTCTGGCACACTTTCTGTTGCCCCAAAACCTTCCCTGGGGAACTCCCCTCCTTTTCCCCTCCCCCTCCCACCATTCCCTGGTGAGTTCAGACTCAACCCCTATTGGTTCTCTGCTCAGATATCAGCCAGGTTTACTGAGCTTCTTAACCCTTTACAGGTAAAAGAGACATTAACCCTTAACCATCTGTTTATGACACCCCCGCTTGTTCAAGTCTACTGCAGCACATCAGCCTGCTCGAGGCTTTGCTTAGCAAGGAAGTCTTCTCTGTGACTCGCTCAGTCCCCTTTCCCTGCTCTCATGGCTGTAGCGGATACGTGTGATCAGGTGTGTCCCACGCCTGCACACACTTCTACTTTGGGCACCTGGGTGAGTCTGAAACGAAACAGATAAAAAGCCAAATGTGAACAAACTCGTTCCCGCCAATTTACCCACTTTCTTTAAAAGTCCATCTCTGGGCTGAGCTCAGGACCCCATACAGGAGTGTAGCTGCTGTTCCCAACTTCAGTGATGCCAGGGAGGGGCTGGTGAGCACTGCCAGTAGCTCTGCTCCCACCCCAGCCCGGCCCAAAGGGAGTCAGATCTGGGTTGGCTGGAGCATGACTAGGTCCTGCCTCCCCTCTGCACTTGGCAGTCAGAACTGGGAAAGCACAGGCTGCATTTCTTTTAAAAGTACAATAGATGTTGCTTCCAGCAGAGGCTTGCGCCTCTCTGCCCTATGGCCCCTCCCTATCACTTAAGCACTGCACCCTCCAATGAAATGAAGGCATTACTTTGAGTTTGTATCACCAGTTTCACACCCAACGAGTAACTGACATGTTGCAAATCCTCAGAGTCTGCTACCCTGAGCAGTCACCTTTTCGCATGTGCTTGAGGGATCACGTGCAGCTAAATATATACCAGCAGCAAGAGACGTTGGGTTGCTTTTTCAGGTGAGCCATCCCATGCCACAGTGTCCCTCTGCTCTTGTGCGCTGGCAGGACCATGGGATGTCCAGGACTCCAGCTCTCCAGGAGGACATGCTTCTAGCATGACAAAAAAGTCCTCTGCCCCATGCTGCAGTGTGACTAGATCCCCAGCCAAGATGCTAGTGCTTTACATTTGTTCCAGCTTTCATTTTAGAGAGGTGGTACCTTTTCAAGGAGTATGATGGCAATTTTAAAATGTTGCTTTGGGGGTTGGTAGATTAAATTCTGGGCCTCAAAGACTTGACTGTGTCCCTTCAACTGTGCACCCATTCAGAGATCTTATGATCAGTCCTTAGGAAATTCATAAAAACTCTATGAAACTTTTATGAGGCAAAATCCAATTTCCCCTCTCTACTACCAAGACGTTGATACAAAGGTTAGTGTAGAAGTATGTCAGTGTTTACAAATGCACTTTTTTGGTTTTGAGCTATACTGAATTTCTGACAATGAAGAAGAAATCAGCAGAAATCCTAAATTACAGCTGCCTAAATTGTCTCAGTATGAGCTACATAAAAGTCACTATGGGAGTTTAGAATCTCAGGGGACAATGAATTACTGCTAACCTTTCAGTTGCATTCAAGACCACAGTCCCTCAGGTGACAGCTGAATCTCCCTCTCAAAAGCTGATTAGCCACTGCAGGTCCTGCATGTGAATTCCTTGGGCTTCCTGTGGCATTTGTCAAGAGATTATGTAAACCCCAGACAACACTCTCACACTTACTTTATTATTCCTTTGGGACAAAGGAATGGAAGAGGGTTGCAATAATGGCCAAATGTGCAACTGTCATGAGTCCCCAGAGCAATAAGAATAATAAGAATATAACATTAGGGATCTATTATCGACCACCTGACCAGGACAGAGATAGTGATAATTGAATGCTAAGGGAAATTAGAAAGGCTATCCAAATAAAGAACTCAATAATAGTGGGGGATTTCAATTATTCCCATATTGACTGGGAACATGTCACCTCAGGACGAAATGCAAAGACAAAATTTCTCGATACTTTAAATGACTGCTTCTTGGAGAAACTGGTACAGGAACCCACAAGGGGAGAGGCAACTCTAGATTTAGTCCTGAGTGGAGCACAGGAGCTGGTCCAAGAGGTAATTATAACAGGACCACTTGGAAATAGTGACCATAATATAATAACATTTAACATTCCTGTGGTGGGAAGAACATCTCAACAGCCCAACACCGTGGCATTTAATTTCAAAAAGGGGAACTATACAAAAATGAGACGGTTAGTTAAACAGAAATTAAAAGGTACAGTGACTAAAGTGAAATCCCTGCAAGCTGCATGGATGCTTTTTAAAGACACCATAATAGAGGCCCAACTTAAATGCATACCCCAAATTAAGAAACACAGTAAAAGAATTAAAAAAGAGCCACTGTGGCTTAACAACCATGTAAAAGAAGCAGTGAGAGATAAAAGGGCATCTTTTAAAAAATGGAAGTCAAATCCTAGTGAGGTAAATAGAAAGGAGCATAAACACTGCCAAATTAACTGTAAAAATGTAATAAGAAAAGCCAAAGAGGAATTTGAAGAACTGCTAGCCAAAAACTCAAAAAGTAATAACAAAAATGTTTTTTAAGTACATCAGAAGCAAGAAGCCTGCTAAACAACCAGTGGGGCCCCTTGATGATCGAGACACAAAAGGAGCGCTTAAAGACGATAAAGTCATTGCAGAGAAACTAAATGGATTCTTTGCTTCAGTCTTCACAGCTGAGGATGTTAGGGAGATTCCCAAACCTGAGCTGGCTTTTGTAGGTGACAAATCTGAGGAACTGTCACAGATTGAAGAGTCACTAGAGGAGGTTTTGGAATTAATTGATAAACTCAACATTAACAAGTCACTGGGACCAGACGGCATTCACCCAAGAGTTCTGAAAGAACTCAAATGTGAAGTTGCAGAACTATTAACTAAGGTTTGTAACCTGTCCTTTAAATCGGCTTCGGTACCCAATAACTAGACGTTAGCTAATGTAACGCCAATATTTAAAAAGGGCTCTAGAGATGATCCCGGCAATTACAGACCATTAAGTCTAAAGTCAGTACCGGGCACATTAGTTGAAACAATAGTAAACAATAAAATTGTCAGATACATAGAAAAACATAATTTGTTGGACAAAAGTCAACATGGTTTCTGTAAAGGGAAATCATGTTTTACTAATCTATTAGAGTTCTTTGAAGGGGTCAACAAACATTTGGGCAAGGGGGATCCAGTGGACATAGTGTACTTAGATTTCCAGAAAGAGTTTGTCAAGTTCAGTCACCAAAGGCGCTTACATAAATTAAGTTGTCATGGGATAAAAGGAAAGGTACTTTCATGGATTGAGAACTGGTTAGAAGACAGGGAACAAAAAGTAGGCATAAATTGTAAACTCTCAGAATGGAGAGGAGTAACTAGTGGTGTTCCCCAAGGGTCTGTCCTAGGACTAACCCTATTCAACTTATTCATAAATGATCTGGACAAGGGCATAAAAAGTGAGGTGGCAAAGTTTGCAGATGATACTAAACTACTCAAGATAGTTAAGACCAAAGCAGACTATGAAGAACTTCAAAAAGATCTCACAAAACTAAATGATCAGGCAACAAAATGGCAAATGAAATTTAATGTGGACAAATGTAAAGTAATGCACATTGGAAAAAATAACCCCAACTATACATACAGTATGATGGGGGCTAATTTAGCTACAATGAGAAAGGAAAAAGATCTTGGAGTCATCATGCATAGTTCTCTGAAGATGTTTACATAGCTTGCAGCAGCAGTCAAAAACGGAAACAGGATGTTGGGAATCATTAAAAAGGGGATAGAGAATAAGATGGAGAATATATTATTGCCCTATTATAACTCGATGGTACGCCCACATCTTTAATACTGTGTACAGATGTGGTCTCTTCATCTCAAAGAAGATATACTGGTGCTAGAAAAGGTTCAGAGAAGGGCAATTAAAATGAATAGGGGTTTGGAATAGGTCCCATATGAGGAGAGATTAAAGAGGCTAGGACTTTTCAGCTTGGAAAAGAGGAGACTAAGGGGGATATGATAGAGGTCTATAAAATCATGAGTGATGTGGAGAAAGTAGATAAGGAAAAGTTATTTACTTATTCACATAATGCAAGAACTAGGGGCCACCAAATGAAATTAATGGGCAGCAGGTTTAAAACAAATAAAAGGACGTTCTTCTTCATACAGCGTCCAGTCAACCTGTGGAACTCCTTATCTGAGGAGGTTGTGAAGGTTAGGACTATAACAGCATTTAAAAGAGAACTGGATAAATTCATGGAGGCTAAGTCCACTAATGGCTATTAGCGAGTATGGGTAAGGCATGGTGTCCCTAGCCTATGTTTGTCAAAGAGTGGAGATGGATGGCAGGAGAGAGATCACTTGATCATTACCTGTTAGGTTCACTTCCTCTGGGGCACCTGGCATTGGCCACTGTTGGTAGACAGGATACTGGGCTAGATGGACCTTTGGTCTGACCCAGTACAGCCATTCTTATGTTCTTATGTTATGTTCTTATGAGCAGCCAGAGGGGGCTGAGTGCGGCCTCACAACACAGGCTGCGCTGGCATTGGTGTGCGTTTCTCAGGGTGACACAGGGAGCGAGGAGCCAGCGTCGTGCTAGTCTTGGGGATGCCATACAGTGGAAGAGGTGTTATTGAGCGGTCGAAACCACAGGCTCAGCCCAGTGGGGCTCTCATGGACCATGCGGGGGAATGGATTGGGGAGCTGGGGCACCCACTGGCTCATGCTGCCGGGACTGGCACCGTGGGCTCAGGCAGGAAAGGCTGGGCCAGGTACTGTGACAAGGCTGCAGTTTACCCTGAAGAATTGAGCTGTCAATGAGCATTTCCCTCCCTTTGTGTTTGCCTCACACCAGGAAAACAGCCCGTGCAGTTTCCCTGCTTCCTGCCTGTCTTCTCCTGCTCCTCAAAGGGGGCCTTGAGCATGCACGTGTGTGCTGAGACCCTGCCCCTGTCTCTGTGCATAGGCAGGAATAGATTCTCCCACCCATCCCCACCACCAACCCATTCTCCCTTGTCCTGGCCCTTAGAGCATTTCCCCATGGAGCAGCCAGCCTGCCTGTTCTGAGATGTGTCATGGCCGCTGATATGGAGGAGTTAATATCCACAGCAATGGCCCATCTGTCCCTGGAAGGTTTAGTTAAATGTCAAGGCTGCCTTGTGAGCTGTTTTCTTTGAGCAGCACATTCAACATTTACTGAGAGCCCAAGCAAGAGAGCTTCACCAAACACAGTTACAGTGGCTCAAATGAGCATCCCAACGAGGTTCTGTGCAGCAAAAACAAGGGAACCCATCAGTAAGAACATCAGAAAACCCCAATTCTCCACATATACCTGGCTCCCCACATCCCTGTCAGCAAAACCCCACAAGGCTTCCAGCCTCAAACTTAGACAGACTACCTGTGCCCAGGTCTCCTTTCATCCCTTTTACGGCTTTAGTCTGTTTTGTTATTTAATGGCCACAGAGGTGAAGCACAGGGGGATCCTACAGTAGGGGAGCGGGGGGGCGGGTACCTGTGGGAGAATATGGTGCATTATGGAGTGACTGCTTTTCTTTGCTGAATTAGACGAGAAGGGGGTTTCACACATATCATTGATAGTGTTGTATGTTTAAAAATGCTGCTTGTTGCAGGTAAAACTCAAAGCAGTCCTCCCTGTTTTGTGTTTAATTGTATTCTGTATTGATACGGAGACAGTCTATTGAGAAACTTATTAAAGAGCAGAGACATGTTAAAGACACATGCTGTGACCATGCCTGTGAGTTTAGAACCAGTACATGGCATGAAGAGTATCAGAGGGGTAGCCGTGTTACTCTGGATCTGTAAAAGCAGCAAAACATCCTGTGGCACCTTATAGACGTTTTGGAGCATGAGCTTTCGTGGGTGAATACCCACTTCGTCAGATGCATGTAGTGGAAATTTCCAGGGGCAGGTATATATATTGATATTGGTGGGGGGGGGGGCAGAGGAGGGATGGTTAATTCCTCCTTGTTTTAAGATCCAAGGGGTGTATAAACAAAGACTGTGAATGGCTTGCCAATTACAAAAACAGTTTCTCCTCCCTTGGTTTTCACACCTCAACTGCTAGAACAGTGCCTCATCCTCCCTGATTGAACTACCTCATTATCTCTAGCTTGCCTGCATATATATACCTGCCCCTGGAAATTTCCACTACATGCATCTGAGGAAGTGGGTATTCACCCACGAAAGCTCATGCTCCAAAACGTCTGTTAGTCTATAAGGTGCCACAGGATTCTTTGCTGCTTTTACAGATCTAGACTAACACGGCTACCCCTCTGATACTTGATGACAAGCTGGCCCTTCACCCTGTTTATGGCCATAATGTGTATTAATTGTTTTATATTACTGCTCAAACAGCTGGTAACTAGAGTAATGAATGGTCTGACTCACCTGTAAAAACCAATCATGCCCACTCCTTTGGAAGGAGTGAGTGGAGTTCCTGAAATTCCTGGCTCAAAGGCTGGTTACTGGGTTGTTTTGTTCTGATGCTGACTTATTTTACACCAGCCACTGGGAAGCATCTCCTCCTGGCTGCTCTGGGGATTAGTGCATTCCAGGTCTCTGGCCCCCTGCATTCCTCACTCATTTGCACACCCCACAGCCTCTCTCTCACTCTCTGAGAATCGGGGCTGCATGCTCTTCGTGATGTAGCTCACTGGCGAGGTCATTAATATGTGTTCCCCTTCCAAGAGTATCAAAGTTCCACAGGACGAACTGTTCCAGGGCCTGGTGGGGGAACTTTGACCTGCTCTCTACACCACGTTCCAGCTCAGGGCCCCACTATGCAGTGGCCAAGGTCTGCACCTTCTTAACCCATACTGCTGTTTCCCTCAGGACATTTGCTATACCCGCTCCCCCTAGGTTTCCTGCCTTCCCTCTCTAATATCCCAAGAGTGGCCACTAGCTTCCTCCCTGCAGCCCTTTCCTGCTGCCAACCTCCTGGCTTTACATCAGCCTCCTTCTCATGCCTATTCCTGCCATCTTCATTCAAGGGTTGCTTAGGCCACCTAATTCCCATCAGGTGGGGCCTAACTGGTCCCTTTTCAGTCTTCTTAACCCTTTCCAGGCTTTTGTTGGTATTAACCCTTTTCCTCTTTGTTATGGTCCTGGGAACAAGGTGGCTTGAGTCACTGCATTTTCATACTGGTCCTAGCTGCCAAAGGGACGTCTACAGCAGGAGCTAATCCTCTAGCTGGCTCTGTTAGGCGGGAGTGACTTGGGGAACCAGGCTAGGAAGCGTTACACCCTGAGCCAGTTACAGGCACAGGCCTGTCTCTTGGAAAGAGTTTTCACAGAGAAACTGACTGGCGTGGGGAGCGGGGGTCAGAGGTCCAGCTTGCCCTGACCCAGGCCACCCTGTACTCTCACTACCCTGCCCCTGTGCTATACACCCCCACCCCAGAGTAAGTCAGCAATGGAGTACACAGTGTCTCTGTTGTGCCTGTCACTAAGGCTAAGATTTAGTCATGGGTATTTTTGGTAAAGGTCACAGACAGGTCACAGGCAATAAATAACAATTCACAGCTCATGACCTGGCCATTACTTTTACTATAAATATCCATGACTAAATCTCTGCTTCTGGGGGCAGGGAAGAGGGCAATAACAGCAGGGGAGCCCTGCTCCAGCACTGGGGGTTGACAGCCCTGGCAGCCACTGCTCTCTGGGACTGCTCTTCAGAGGTCCTGAGGCTGCTGGGGGACTGGTGCTGCTCAGGCTGTCCCTAGGGTGCCCCCGGGACTGATGCTTGGGGGCTCCCTGGAGCCAGCCGCACCTGCCACTGCTCGGGAGATGCCAGCTGTCTGGGGCAACCCTAGCAGTGGCTGGTGCAGCCGGCCGCAGGAACCTCCGAGTGGTTGGCTACAGGGCCACTCCCGCAGTGGCTGGTGTTTCTGGCTCTGGGCCTGGCCCCTGGATCATGTCTCGGGTGGTCCCTGGGACCAGCCACACCAGCTGCTGCTTCAGCGTTTCCTGGAGCCAGCTGCCCAGGACTGCCGGAGCAGCGGCTGGTGTGGCTGGCTCTGAGGACTGTCCGAGCAGCTGGCCCCTCAGGCCTGGCTGTCCGGGCGGCCCTGGAGTCAGCTGCACCAGCCACTGCAGAAACCACAGAGGTAGCAGAAAGTGCCCTGCATGACAGAATCGCAGGCTTACCTATCACCAGATCACTCAGTGCTACACGGATAATTAATCTCTGGCTATAATTTAACAGTCGATTTTGGTCTGGGCCTCAGCCAGGCACCAGGCACTCAGCTGGGCTTGGCTGGTTTCATTTTCCTGTGTAAGTTCCCAGGTCTCTGTTGTGGCAGGAAAGCTCCAGATCCACATAATTGATGCAGCATGTTCTGAAAATGGCTCTGCTGTTTTAAGTTAGCCTGATCTACCCCCTGTAAAGAGGTGAGAGAGTTCACTTAGTGGTTTGAGCATTGGCCTGCTAAACCCAGGGTTGTGAGCTCAGTCCTTGAGGGGACCATTTAGGGATCTGGGGCAAAAATCTAACCTGTCTGGGGATTGGTCCTGCTTTGAGCAGGGGGTTGGACTAGATGACCTCCTGAGGTCCCTCCCAACCCTGATATTCTATAATCAGCTATGATCTATGAAGTGCCCAGCCCTCTTTCCCTGGGGGACCCTTGAGTCACCACGTGAATGTAAAAGCTAGATCAGAAAGGGTTTGCACGTTCTTCCCCCTGGCATGTACTGTGGTGTGTAATGAGCCATCAGTTCTAGACAGCAATACCATCTGGTGAGACAAAATGCTGCCTTCTCCACATCAAGGATCTGTGCCAACAGCAATACCCATGACTGACTAATACACCCCTTTGGCATTACAGCTGAAAGCAGATTATGTCTTTGGCCAAGCTGTCATGGGCAACATCAAGCACATTAAACACAAATGAATGATTTAAATAATAAAATCACAAAATGGGACTCCTAGGATTTCAGTATCGACGTCTGGTGCAGCAAATCAGTTGGGCACTTTATTTATTTTTGAACCAAAGTGTAGGGCTGCTGTCACACTCAGTCTGCTGTTAGATTGGTTTAGTCTAAATTAACCCTTTTACTAAAAATGAAAAGAGACGAGAGTTTACTTTTGGCAGCAGGGTGAAAATCTGTAGACAAAAAAAGCACCAGCAGCATCAGCTGGCTCCTGGACTGCTGTGACTCATGAAGCTGAGAGCCCAGGTACTAAAGCCAGCTGCTCTGAGGAGCCTGCGGGTGGCTTGCCAGGACAGCCAGCCAGCACGAGTGATGCTAACCATAATGAGGGCAATCAGCAATAACTGGCTGGCTCTCAGTGCTCCACAGATGCAGCCCACTGCCTGGAATGCACCTCCAAGGGTAGTGGGAGAGCCCAGGAATGTGCACTTCCCTGAAACACGGGGCAGCAATGAGCAATGTGCACCGCCACACTGTGAAGCAGGGATGCCTGTTGAGGGGGATAAAGGGTGTGATGGGGCTCAGAGAGGTAGGGGGCGAGAAGGTGCTTATTTTGCCAGATCCATCATCATTGCCCTCCCCACTGACAGGGTAAGTGCCAGGTACATTACAGGGGTGAGTGGGAGCAAATAGCATCAGCCCTCTGCCAGACCAGCCCTAATCCGAATCATGCCCCAGGCAAAGAGCATCTTTGGTGCCTCCACTTCCATTTGTTACAGTTTTGAGTACTTTACAGCATCCCATGTGGCTCCCGCTCCCCCAAGCCCGGTGCCTCCCTGAGCCCAGCACCTCCCGTAAGCCTGGTGCCTTCCCTGAGGCCAGTGCTTACCCAAAGTCTGCCCCTCTCCCTCAAGCTCAGCATCCCCTCTAAGCCCAGGACCAGGCAATTGCCTGTCCCTAAATCTGCCCCTGCTCCTGTGTCCCATGTGCATTCCCTCCCTGTGCTCATGTCATAAACAGATAGCTAAGGGTTAATGTCTCTTTCACCTGAAAAAGTAACCTGAAGCACCTGACCAGAGGACCAATCAGGAAACAGGAGTTTTTTCAACTCTGGGTGGAGGGAAGTTTGTGTCTGAGTTCTTTGTCTTCTGCCTGAATCTCTCTCAGCTAGAGAAGGATTTTTCTATTTCCTGCTTTTCTAATCTTCTGTTTCCCAGTTGTAAGTACAAAAAGATCAGATAGGATTTATATGTTCTTTTTTGTATTTACATGTCTATAGTTGCTGGAGTGCTTTGAATTGTATTCTTTTGAATAAGGCTGTTTATTCATATTTCTTTTAAGCAATTGACCCTGTATTTGTCACCTTAATACAGAGAGACCATTTGTATGTATTTTTCTTTCTTTTTTATATAAAGCTTTCTTTTAAGACCTTTTGGAGTTTTTCTTTAGTGAGGAACTCCAGGGAATTGGGTCTGCAGCTCACCAGGGAATTGGTGGGAGGAAGAAGTCAGGGGAAAACCTGTGTGTGTTAGATGTACTAGCCTGACTTTGCATTCACTCTGGGTGAGGGGGGAAGAGAGATTGACTCTCGGTAATTCTGTTCTCCAGGCTGGGAACGGGGAGGGTGGGATCCCTCTGTTTAGATTCACGGAGGTTGCTTCTGTGTATCTCTCCAGGAACACCTGGAGGGCAGGGGGGAGGGAAAAGGTTTATTTCCCTTTGTTGTGAGACTCAAGGGATTTGGGTCTTGGGGTCCCCAGGGAAGGTTTTTTGGGGGACCAGAGTGCCCAAAAACACTCTAATTTTTTGGGTGGTGGCAGCAGTACCAGGTCCAAGCTGGTAACTAAGCTTGGAGGTTTTTCATGCTAACCCCCATATTTTGGACGCTAAGGTCCAAATCTGGGACTAGGTTATTGATTCAGTTTACTTTTTCAGGTGAAAGAGACATTAACCCTTAGCTATCTGTTTATGACAGCTCACCCCCTCCATGCTGCCTTGTAAGCACAGCCCGGTCCAGTATTGCCATCTCTGCTTGGGCTGCTGCCTCAGCTAGCGTGCGCCTACAGCCCGTAGGCTGCACTGCCTGTCATGCTCAGTGCATGCCTCAGCTGTGCCTCTGAAGACTGCAGCAATAACCCTCACAAGCATTTGGGAATGTGCTTGGGGTCGGGGAGGGGAGGTTGCTGATGTCTGTGGTGGACACCACTAGAAGCCACCAAAGCAGCAGTGTGCTGATGGTGCTGGGCCTGGGATCTCTGTCTATAGTTACTAAAAGCAGCACATCGGAGCCTCGCTATGTCTGTCACTGTCCTTAATGTTGTGAAACAAGAAAATACTGCCCCCTTCCAGCTGCTCCGCTGCCAGCACCTCATTGTGCATGCTCACCCTCCCAGCCAGCGCCTTGTGTTTTCACTCGCACCTTTGCAAAACGCTCAGCAGTGAGGAGCTGCACACCCACTGGGCATGGGTGTATTGGGCTTCACATGGCTGCAGGGCCCCAGTTGCTCCATGCACTCCAAGGAGCCTACTGCTAACTGGGCTTTGCCCCAGCATAGGCTCAGGGAGGCCAGCCAAGCCAGCTCAGTTAATATGCCTTGCAGCTCAGTGTCACAAAACCCAGGCCACCATCACAGCCCCCCCCAACCCCTGGGATCCTCAGCCTGGTCCCAGAGTGTGCATGCAGCACTGAGCAGCGGGATTGGAGCTGGATTCCAAGGGGAGTCAAGCACCCACAGCACCCATTTTGTTCACAGGATTTCCAGTGCTGCTGCTGCTCTGGGATCAATGGCTTGGTTCTTGGCCACCTACTGACCTCAGCTGCCACAGGAGGAAGTCTCATGGGAGCTATCGCAGGGAGGGATGTCGAGCTGACTCTGTTAAATGGCTCTGGATTAATAAGGAGCTTATCTTCTGCAAATTCCTAAGATGGTTGTGGCAGGCTGGGTGCAGCTCTTCATCACACACCCCTCACCTCCAGACAAGCTGGGGCATGACGGCATCAGTAAGCGCATGAGTCATTGTTCCTACCCACATCTGGGGCACAGACAATGCTGGAGGGATGCAATCTCCATGGTGGATGGGTTTGTTAAAGGTGGGCTCTAACAGTGGAGACAATTGATACATTCTAGGACAGGAGCATGTGTTCAGTGGGCCTGATTCTATCATAGATCATCAGGGTTGGAAGGGACCTCAGGAAGTCATCTAATCCAACCCTCTGCTCAAAGCAGGACTAATGCCCAGACAGATTTTTGCCCCAGTTCCCTATGTGGCCCCCTCAAGGATTGAACTCACAACCCTGGGTTTAGCAGGCCAATGCTCAAGCCACTGAGCTATCCCTCCCTCCGTCCCTCCCCATTTATACCAGAAGGAGGCCTTACACCTGCTTCTCATGAGGCATCAGCCTCCCATCCCACTGCAGTGTGTGTAAATAGCTTTGGCTAAGGATGCAGGACAAGCTCTGTTATTCTACATGTGCCATCATTCGAGTATAATGGGGAACAGAAGGAAGAGGAAAAGCCTTTGTGACTTGCAAGAACAAAACACACATTATTCCAAGGGCCTCTACTTCCTGAGGTTTGTGTCATAGTAACGCCCTTTTAGAAACAATGATAACGTCATGAATGCACCTGAAGTATAATTGAGCAGAATCATTAAGTAGCACAGTTGTACTGCAGCCTTGCACTCTCAACATGAATAATTAGTGGAAAAAGATGGAAACTCACTGTGACTGCAACACATTTACATCCGTTCTGTGCGAGAAGTGGGGCTGCTCAGGAGTTCTAATCAGAAAATGCCAATTTACTGAAACTGAGACTGAATCTATAGCCCGCTGGTTAGGAGACTTGTGGGAAACCCAACCTTGAATGCATCTGAGAGGTTCCCTGAGGTGCTGAGAGGTGCAACCTGGAACTGGGGTATTGCTGACCCCTCTGTCTTACTTACCAGCCTGGGCTCCCTCTCACACTGTGATACTGTGACAAGCTGCAAACCCCCCCCCCCCCCCCGGTACTGCACGAACATAGACAGCCACAGACAGGGACACACCCAATTGAGTTACATGAATGTTCTCCCAGCTACTCGTTAGCCAACAATACGGAAGCTCCAACCAATTCCCCCCAGCTCCCCAGCCTAGGAACCCAGGGCTGTAGTGTCTTGCCCTGGTCAGAAGCCTGACCAGTTTAAATTTATTACCCAGTCCGCCCCTCCCTCAGTGTGGAGATGACATGTGCCAAACAAGGTCTGCTTTAGGTAAAATATAAAACAGATTTATTAGCTACAGAAAGATAGATTTTAAATGATTATAAGTAGTAAGCATACAACTCAAAGTTGGTTACTTAAAAAATAAGAGTAAAATTGAAATCTGTGACCTGATTGTATTGTCTATCGGTACAACATGGCTTGAATCAAATCCTAATTTATAGAACTCAGATCTTCCATACACAGGCTGGATGTCTCCTTCAGCCTGGGACCACCTCCCCACTTCAATCTTTGTCCTCCAGGTGTGTTTCAATGTGTTGAGTTGTGGGGGGAAGTGAGGCAAAATGATGATGATGTCACTTACCCTCTTTTATAGTTTTTTTCCAGCTTGCTGGAAAGCCCCTTTGTTATGATGTGAGTCAAACAGTCTCCATTATCTATGTGCTCTCTCTGAGACGTCTCCATTGTATAGGTTCCTGGAACAGTCCTTGGGAGTGTGTATTCCCTTTAGTGGGCCATCAGTGTGAATGGCTGCTTGGAGTGTTCCCAACCTCACAACATATTTCAGTAGCACAGACATAGCATAACTCAACATATGGTGATAGCACATATAATTCAACAGGCTATTAATGGTCAACAGATCAAGCCATTTAAGATGATACTTCACAAGGCAGACTTTATGCAAACCACATCATCATCATATCACCATGGTAAATATTGGGGTGCCACGGTCCTGCTTTGGAGATGAGTGCCACACTGAGGCAGAGCAAGGACTAGAACCTCAGCCTTCCACCGCACCAGGGAGGGCCCACATCACCAAGTGATTGGCTTGTCAGAGATAGGGCTCTCGCTCCTGTTTTTGTACACAAATTTCTATGGGTCATTTTCTCCCATTGCAGAACAAACCAAACACCAAAAGAGAGACATTTTCACAAACCAGAATTCTTGTTTTCCAGCCAGCCCTAGCAAGAGGCACAGTGCATACTTCCCTAGTCTGTATATATATAGGATTAGGGTTTCCACAGAAAATTTCATTTTTTGGTGAAAAAAACAAAAATGTTTTTTTCAGAAATGCCACTGCTGTGCCTCATGGGAGTTGTAGTTTGAGTACCTAACCCCCCCCCATTCTCCTCCATGGGCTGGACTCCTTAGTTGGATAATGTCTCCCCTCTTGCTGAAATGCCATGGTACATTCTGGGAGTCCTTTGACCATGGTGCAGCATGGAAACTGTAGTCCTTCTGAGGAGCATAGCCCTAAAGGAAGAATGGAAGCACAAGGAAGCTAAAAATGTCCATGAGGCACCACATTTTGGAATCAATGTTTTGCTGACAAGGCAACATTTTTCATGGAAAGTTGATATTTTTTGTGAAAAACTTCTGTTAGTTGAAAACTCAACTTTCCCATCAAAAAAACAGTTATGATGGAAAATTTTCCACTATCCCTCATGAGAGCACAAACTCCCTTCTCCCCTATCCCCATTATTCATGCCATAGCATTTATGTCCAGATAACTATCCCTGACTCTTCTCACATACCTTCCTGACTCAGAGAGCATGGCCCAGCTTCTATGGGACTCTGTTTATCAACACAAGCCTGCCATGTCCCTTCTGCAGTGCTGTCTGTCAGGAAGAACTGCCAGCCTGCATCCTGGGATGCCCCTGGGACATCTAAATGACACCATCTCACCTTGTCAAGCTTCAGCACAGCACACACCAGCCATGTCCAGCCTAGATAACTGTGGCGGTTGAGTTTTAGGGGAGGTACCTGTCAGCCACTCCTCTCCTCAGGCGTGAGTGCAGCATCTTACAGCACTTTCAGCATGGCTCTTGGCAGTACAAACACGTCCCATAAAGAATGATAACGTGCCATATGGGGAGAAATATCAATACCCTTCTTTCTCCCCTCTCCATGATCACTGCTTTTGGCCAGCCTCGTGGTACTGAGTCCTGCCGACCCACGCCATCTTCTCCTTGGCTTGCCTCTGTCAAATACCTTACTGTCTGCAAGATGACTACTACTCCTAACCTGATTCATGCTGCAGAGTGAGGAGATGCCTCCTCTGTGTTTTCAGCCATGGTTCTGCCTGAACAGTGATAAACCAGCAGCCAGGATTGGGGAGCTACTTTAAGTTCCAGCCAGGGAGACACAATGAACCGTCATCGCTGGGATTCCACCTCTTCAATGCTCCGTCTTCCAATGCTCCTTAGCTCTTTGTCATTCCTTGCTGTGCTCTGTCAGATTCAGACTGCAGGTTCTACAGGTCAGGGACTTGTTTTTATCAATCTGCAAAACACCAGGCACTTGTGGCGCTGTACAAATAATAATGAACAAACAGAAAGTTGTTTCCATTAAATAGAAACTATTCTCTTTTCTCACATAGTTGCAGTTTCATATGAAAAATGTACGAGAGGATTATGTGAACTGTTGCCTTTATCATTTAGCCCAAGGCTGGGTCTATACTATGCAGTTAGGTCAAGGCAAGGCAGCTTGTGTCAAACTAATTATGTCACTGTCTACACAAAAGCTTTGTCCCACCAATGTCAGTGCCCTATTACACTGATACACTAACAGCACCTCCACGTGTGTCGGTGTCGTCGGGGTGATGAAACGTCTGTGTAGACATTCCTTATATCAACTCTTTTTTGTCTTGTCAATGTCGAGGCTCTGCTTGAGCCAGGAAATTGACAAGAAAGGCTGGATCCCCAGTGGGGCTAAGGTTCCCTGCTCCCCACTGGGAGCCTGGCTGCCCCCTCTGGGCTCTCGGCTCCCCCCAGGATCTCCCTGCTGGAGGTGAGAAGCCTGGGGTGGGACGAGGACAGAGTTCTGCACAGAGCTGAGACCCTCAGGTACCCTCCCAACACTTCCCCTCAGCAATCACTGGAAACACTCATGGTATGGTCACACACCACCGACAGACGGAGGGCAGTGTGGACATCAGCCACTGCAGCAATTCCTAAGTTTGTAGTGTAGACATGCCCTGAGTTCATCTCATCACTGGATTTGAAAGGAATGATTCACGTATAGCTGCACAGACATTTGGAAGTAGTGGATTGTGTACATCTGAAAGTGCAAATGAATTTTGCCAAGCCTGTGCTGGATGCCATCACATAGCTTGTTAAACAGATGCAAAAGCTACAGTCAAGAGGTCAGCATTTCTAGGGATATGCTAAAAATGCTGTGTAGTGAAATTAGAGTTTCAATAGCTTTTGTTTTACTCTGTTTGACTGAATGCGTTTTACTGTACAGAATTTGGGGGAGGTGTTCAGCTATAAGTCCATCTGCTAGCTGCTGGAAGAAAGTGGCACAGGTATTCTGTTAGTACGAGCTGCGAAAGCGAGTCTGTATTTTGCCTCTTTGAATATGAGTCAAATATTGCCCTAGGCAGTTGCACACCACCTCATACCAATAGACCAGAGTATCTCACTGCACTGAATAGCTAACACTGGAATCCCTGGTAGTGAGTAGAAGTGCTTGAGAGGCAAAGAATGACCTTACAGCCAAGTGCTCTCATGCAGATAAGGAACCAGGTGCTGAAATTCAGTAGAGTGTGGCTGGAGGAGGACAGGCCTCTCCCCACACCTCAATGTAACCTAAGCAGTTGGGAGATTTCTTTAAGTGACAAGAACACATTGCTTCTTTAAGTGGCAAACCAATGCAAAGGGGTTCCCTGCTGCCCCAAGGAAAGTCATGAGGCAGACGCACCTAATACTCTGCTTCCCCATGGACAGAGCCTTATTCCCAAGCTGCTGCATTTTCCATGCCGATGGCAAGTGTGAGCTGCAGGGCCTCCCGGGGTGGGGGGCTGGGAAGTGGGGCAATTTGCCCCAGTCCCTGGGCCTCACAGAGGCCCCCATGAGAGTTTTTCAGGGGTCTTCCACTCACTCTGGGAGCCCCAAAAAACTCTTGCGGGGCCTGGGCCCTTGGAGCTTCTTCCGCTCTGGGTCTTCGGCAGCAATTCGGCGGCGGGGGGTCTTTCTGCTCTGGGACCCACCGCCGAAGTGCTGGGTCTTGGGCGGCAATTCAGCGGTGGGGGGGGCCCGCTGCAGGTCTTCAGGGCACTTTG
This sequence comes from Gopherus flavomarginatus, assembly GCF_025201925.1. Lineage (NCBI taxonomy): Eukaryota > Metazoa > Chordata > Testudines > Testudinidae > Gopherus > Gopherus flavomarginatus. The sequence continues at coordinate 162,608,302 of NC_066621.1, read as the reverse complement.
GTGGCAAGTCCCAGAGCGGAAGGACCCCTCACTTCTGAATTACTGCTGAAGCAGGGGCCCCCCACCTCCAAAGACCCCAGGCTCCCTGAATTCTCTGCGTGGACCTGGTGAGCTGTAATATCTCCTCTTTTACAGCATTTCTGAAAGTGTTACAGTTCTACAATCAAGAAAACAAACTCCCCATGTGCCAGAACCCAGGCTGTGACTCCAAGGGGACCTGCTTGCCTCTGTCCTAGACTGGGACGGTGCACTGGATTTCCCCCTGACATGGTGAGACTCACCTAAGGAGCTGGCGGATCCCTTGCACAGTGGCCTAGTTGCTCTGCTGCAGGTAGGGGAAGAGGAGCGCAAGCTTCCCAACAAATCCTGCAGACCCACGAAGGTCAGGACTGCTGTGTGCCTCCTTTCCCCTATCTTGCTGGGGCTGTTCTAGTGCAGGCCTATTATCCAGGTTCTCCCTGACTGTGGCTACCCAGGGGGATCCACAGAGATAGTAGCATGGCCCCAGGCTGCATTCTACTCCTGGGGCTCTCCACAGGCTGTCTGTGCCCTTCAGACCCTGCCCCACCCAACAGAGCGCTGTCTAATCCCTCCCAATAGCCTTGTTCCCAGGCAGCTCCCAGCCCTGTGAAGGGCAAGGGGATACCTGCAGCAGACAGAGCTTGCTGTGCAGAGTTTGTCACAGGATCTGGCTCTGTGGGTTTATTAAGGGCAGTGTCAGACTCAGTGAAGCCTTAACTTCTCCTCTTCTGGCTCTAGGGACTCCGCTTTGTGCAGGATGTGATGGGCAGCTGCACCAGGAAGAGATATTGTTCGAAGCACAGTTTTGGAGCATCCAGGGCTGGCTCCTGCTCCTGCTGCTGTCAGTTAGGGACTTTGACACTGACGTCAGTCCCACATTATCAGTAAGTGCTTCCCTGCGGCTCCCTAACCAAACCAGCTGCCCCCAGAGAACAGCTACGTCCCCCAGCACAGAAAGGCAAAGAACAGATGCTCTATGGCAACCAACATTAAAGAAGGTTTTGAACTTCTGAAATTGAGCGGCCTGTGAGTGTGACTGGAATCACGTCAGTCTGCTGTGCATCTTGCTTGCATCCAGCTTCAGAGAGCCTCAGCTGTCACATTCACCAGGTTTGCTAGCGCTGGGTGAATGTGAAAGTCGGCCCCTTTGAAATTACAGTTGACATTTCTTTTGCTCCAGGGCTGTTCCTTGGTTTCCTTCCCTGGCTCTGAAGCCACCTTGGCCACACAAACAAGGGCCTCCTCCCCAGGACTGGGGGTACCCAGTGCCTTGGGGACTGTGGCAACCTACTTTTGACCCTTCATGCTGGCTTTCTTGTGGCCCATGGGACCTTACACATATTTGCAATGCAACAGAGAGTCTTAACCACCCCTCTCCTCCAAAGGGTCAACTAAAACCTCCCCTGAGCCCACAGAAGAGGAGGATAACAAAATGGATCCGCTGGTACCGACAGGGATATTATCCTCATCACCTGATGAGGTTGTTGCACCAACTTCATGGTCTCTCCTGGATGATCATAGACAATTTCAACAGCTGTTACAGAGAATGGTGGAAGAGTTCCAAATCTGCTGAGAAGAGGTCCAGGACTCTCAGCATAAGCTCCTGGATATCCTACAGGCGGGTCATTCTCCTGGTAAATGAAGCCATACTAGAACCGGCAAAGGCTGTATGGAATAGGCTGGCTACCTGTGCCCCTACACCCAAGTGGGCAGAAAAGTGGTACTTTGTTCCAGTTATGAGAACAGAGTTCTTGTTCACCCATCCTTCCCTGAACTCCTTGCTGATCCACGGGGCCATGGAAAGATCCAGACAACAGCATCCAAGGACGAGCCCTGCAGAGAAGGAAGCCCAGTATCTAGACCTTATGGGGAATAAAGTGTTTACATCTGTCAAGGTTTTTCCCCCACTTTGAACTTTAGGGTACAATAAGTGGGGACCTGCATGAACATTTTAAGCTTAATTACTACCTTAAATCTGATACGCTACCACCAGCCAGAAGTAGTGTCTGGCACACTTTCTGTTCCCCCAAAACCTTCCCTGGAGAACACAGATCCAAAACCCTTTGGATCTTAAAACAAGGAGAAATTAACCATCCCCCTCCTTTTCCCTCCAGACTTTCCCCTCCCTGGGTTGCCTTGAGAGGCTTCACACCAATCCAAACTCCTTGGATCTTAAAACAAAGAGGAATTACCCATCCCCCTCCTTTTTCCCACAGACTTCCCCCTCCCTGGGTTGCATTGAGAGACTTCTCACCGATCCAAACTCCTTGAATCTTAAAACAAGGAAAAATCAATCAGGTTCTTAAAAAGAAAGCTTTTAATTAAAGAAAGAAAAGGTAAAAATTATCTCTGTAAAATCAGGATGGAAAATGCTTTACAGGGTATTCAGATTCATATAGACCAGAGGGACTCCCCCCCTAGCCTTAGATTCAAAGTTACAGCAAACAGAGGTAAAAAACCTTCCAGCAAAAAGACACATTTACAAGTTAAGAAAACAAACATAAGACTAATCCGCCTTGTCTGGCTATTACTTACAATCTTGAAACATGAAAGACTGATTCAGAAAGATTTGGAGAACCTGGAATGATGTCCCTTCCCCTCTCAGTCCTGAGAGCGAACAATGAACAACACAAAAAGCACCAACAAAGACTTCCCTCCACCAATATTTGAAAGTATCTTGTCCCCCTGTTGGTCCTCTGGTCAGGTGTCAGCCAGGTTTACTGAGCTTCTTAACCCTTTACAGGTAAAAGAGACATTAACCCTTAACCATCTGTTTATGACACGCCCCCCCAAAACTCAGACAGTGTGGAACCACACTGGCGGTGATTTCTTCCTAGAACTATAGATAAACAGATTACTAAAACACATGTACCTTTACATATACTACTAATTATGTAAACTACAAGACTTTTAACATTTTAAGGACAATTTTTAACCAGTTGATTCTGGGAAACTTTCATGAGAGAGTGCATCAACTACTTTCTTAGAAGCTCCTGAAATGTGTTGAATTTCAAAATCAAAATCTTGGAGAGCTAAACTCCATCGAAGCAATTTTTTGTTGTTTCCCTTGGCAGTATGAAGCCACTTTAGCGTAGCATGGTCGGCTTGTAGCTAGAACCGCCGTTCCAAACTTATGGGCGTAGCTTTCCCAGGGCGTACACAATGGCGTAGCATTCCTTTTCACTGATTGACCAGTGGCTTTCCCTCTCAGACAGTTTCTTGCTGAGAAATACCACGCTCAGATGCATCCGTGGCTACTAGGAATGGCTTGTCAAAGTCCGGGGCCCTGAGTACAGGGTCAGACATGAGCGTCGCCTTAAGCTGGGTAAAGGCCTTCTGACACTCATCAGTCCACTTAACTGCATTTGGCTGGGTCTTTTTGGTCAGGTCTGTTAGTGGGGCAGCGATTTGGCTGTAGTGTGGTATAAATCGCCTATAATATCCGGCCAAGCCTAAGAAGGATTGGACCTGTTTCTATGACATTGGGACAGGCCACTTTTGGATAGCATTCACCTTGGCCTGTAGGGGGTTTATTGTTCCTAGACCCACCTGGTGTCCAAGGTAAGTCACTCTGTTTTGGCCTATTTGACACTTTTTGGCCTTAACAGTTAGTTCTGCCTGCCTGATGCGCTCAAGGACATTTTCCAGGTGTTCTAGGTGTTCTGCCCATGAATCAGAAAAAATGGCCACATCATCGAGGTAGGCAACTGCAGATTCTCCCAATCCTGCTAGGAGACCATCTACAAGTCTTTGGAAGGTGGCAAGTGCATTTTGCAGCCCGAAAGGAAGCACATTAAATTCATACACCCCTGCATGGGTGGTGAAGGCTGACCTTCCTTTGGCGGGTTCATCTAGCGATACTTGCCAGTACCCCTTGGTTAAGTCTATTGTAGAGATGAACTGGGCCCGTCCCAATTTCTCCAATAGCTCATCGGTGCATGGCATTGGATAGTTGTTGGGACGAGTTACAGCATTTAGCTTACGGTAGTCCACGCAAAAGCATATTTCCCCATCTGGTTTGGGAACTAGAACCACTGGAGATGCCCATGCACTGGTAGAGGGGCAGATTATACCCATCTGTAGCATGTTCTGGATCTCCCGTTCTATAGCAGCTTGGGCATGAGGAGACACCTGGTAGGGTTAGGTTCTAATTGGGTGAGCATTACCTGTGTCAATGGAGTGGTATAGCCATTCAGTCCGTCCTGGGGTGGCTGAGAACAATGGGGGGAAGCTAGTGCACAGCTTCTTGATCTGTTGCCGCTGCAAATGTTCCAAGGTTGTGGAGAGGTTCACCTCTTCCACACCACCATCACTTTTTCCTTCGTAGTAGACACCGTCAGCCCACTCAGCGTCATCTTCGCCCTGGGCTGTAAACTGACAAACCTTTAAGTCTCTGGAATAAAAGGTCTTGAGAGAATTAACATGGTACACTTTAGGCTTTAGGGTGGAGGTGGGAAATGCTGTGAGATAGTTAACAGCTCCCAGGCGCTCTTGGACCATGAATGGCCCTTCCCATGACGCTTCCATCTTATGGGCTTGTTGCGCCTTCAAGACCATAACCTGGTCTCCTACCTTGAAGGAACGCTATCTGGTATTTCTATCATACCAGGCCTTTTGCTCTTCCTGAGCATCCTTTAGGTTTTCTTTAGCAAGGGCTAAAGAGTGTCGGAGACTGCTTTGTAGGTTGCTTACAAAGTCTAGAATGTTAGTTCCTGGAGAAGGCGTAAACCCCTCCCATTGCTGCTTCACCAACTGTAATAGCCCCTTAACCTCGTGGCCATACACAAGTTCGAATGGTGAAAAGTCCAAACTGGGATGTGGTACAGCCTTGTAGGCAAAAAGCAACTGCTGCAACACTAGGTCCCAATCATTGGAATGTTCATTTACGAATTTACATATCATGGCCCCCAAAGTTCCATTAAACCTCTCCACCAGGCCATTGGTTTGATGGTGGTAAGGGGTGGCAACCAAGTGATTCACCCCATGAGCTTCCCACAGATTTTTCATGGTCTCTGCCAGGAAATTAGTTCCTGAAACTATAAGGATGTTAGAGGGCCAATCTACCCTGGCAAAAATGTCTGTTAGGGCCTGGCACACAGTTTTAGCCCTGGTGTTGCTTAGAGCTACTGCTTCCGGCCATCGGGTAGCAAAGTCCACGAAAGTCAGTACGTACTGCTTTTCTCTGGGGGTCTTTTTTGGGAAAGGACCCAGAATATCCACAGCTACTTGCTGAAATGGGACCTCAGTTATGGGGAGTGGCTGGAGAGGGGCTTTGACCTGGTCTTGGGGTTTTCCCACTCTTTGGCACACCTCACAAGACCAGACATAATTAGCAACGTCCTTGCCCATACCCTCCCAGTGGAAGGACTTCCCCAACCTGTCTTTGGTTCTGTTCACCCCAGAATGGCCACTGGGATGATCATGCGCTAAGCTTAAGAGCTTTCCCCGGTACTTAGTTGGAACTTCCAACTGTTTTTGAGGATGCCATTCTTCCTGGTGTCCACCAGAAAGAGTCTCCTTGTATAAAAGTCCTTGTTCTACAACAAACCAGGATCGGTTATAAGAGCTGAGAGGCAGTGGGGTGCTGTGTGCTGCCTCCCAAGCTTTCTGAAGGCTGTCATCTGCTTCCTGCTCAGTCTGGAACTGTTCCCTTGAGGCTGAAGACACCAGTTCCTCCTAAGACTGTGGACTTGGGCTTGGTCCCTCTGGAAGCGATGTAGGTGATGAGGTTGTTTTCATTGATGGTGAACCATTTTCCGCTGGTGCCCTAAGCAATATTTCAGGCTCTCGCTGAGCCTCTTGGGTGTGGTTGTCTGCTGCTTCTGCCAGTTCAGGCCCGCTGGTGCCCTCTGGCGTTGGAGTGGTAGATGAGTTTGTAAGCATTGGAGTCAGTGCTGGCAGCGGTTCTGGTGCTGGTTGCTTTTCCAGTTCCGGTTCTGGGACTGGATGCACTATGGCTGTTGCCGTCATTGGCAGGGGATCCGGGTCTACCACCTCTGTCTGGGTCTCTGGTAACACAGACGGGGCCCTTGTGGACGGCTCAGGAACAGGGATGGGTCTGGAAGCTTGCCTGGCTTGGCTGCGTGTAACCATTCCCACCTTCTTGGCCCACTTCACCTGGTTGGCCAAGTCTTCCCCAGTAGCATGGGGATGGGATAATTGTCATAGACTGCTAAAGTCCACATTCCTGACCAGCCCTTGTACTGGACAGGCAGTTCAGCTGTAGTCAAGTTTACAGATTTTGACATGAATAGGTAAATTGTCACTTGGGCCTCTGGGTTGATGAATTTGGGGTCAACTAAGGATTGGTGGATAGTTGACATTGTGCCCCCGTGTCTCTCCATGCGATAACCTTCTTTCTGCCCTTTCTTAAGGTTTCCCTTCCCTCCGAGGGTATTTGAGAGGCATCTGGGCCTGGGGATCTTTGGTGTGATTGTGGTGTAATGAACTGCTCTTGGTTGGGGTTCTTGGGGCAGTGGGCCTTTATATGTTCCAGTTCATTACATTTAAAACATTGCCCAGCTGACTAGTCACTGGGCCAAGGTGGGTTGCTGGAGACTGGTGAGGTGGGACAATAGGGTGTCTGGGGCTTTCCTTGGGTTGTAGGTGGGGTCTTGGGTTGCCCTCGGTGATAGGGTTTATTTTTGGTTTGCCCCCTGTGATATTTGCCCCCCTTGCTAGTAGTTTTTTTCTTTTCTGCCACTTCCACCCATCTGGCTCCAATCTCCCCCACCTCGGTTACAGTTTTGGGCTTCCCATCTAGGATGTACCTTTCTATTTCATCAAGAACACCCTCTAAGACTAGTTGTTCCATTTGCATTATGAGGGACAGCTCTTCCAGAGAGTTAACATTTGCTCCTGATATCCAGGCATTCCAATTCTTTCCAATGTGGTAGGTGTGTCGGGTGAATGACACATCTGGTTTCCACCGTAGGGCTCTGAGCCGCCGACGGGCATGCTCAGGTGTTAGCCCCATTCTGATTCTGGCCTTGGTTTGAAAAAGTTCATAATTGTTCATGCGTTCCTTAGGCATTTCAGCCGCCACCTCTGCTAAGGGTCCACTGAGCTGCAGCCTGAGCTCTATCATGTACTGGTTTGTAGGGATTCAGTACCCCAGGCAGGTCCTTTCGAAATTTTCTAGGAAGGCCTCAGTATCATCACCTGCCTTGTAGATGGGGAATTTTCTGGGATGGGTAACAGTAACTGGAGAAGGGTTGTTAGGGTTGGCTGGTCCATCCTGCTTAGCCTGTGCTAAGTCCAGTTCATGCTTTCTCTCTCCTTCCCTCTCTTCCATTTCTTTTTCTTTTATCTCTCTCTTTTTGTTTCATCTCCAGCTTTTTTTCATTCATCTCTATAGCTCTCCTGTGGTCAGCCTCTTTGGCTTTCTCTTCTGCTTCCAGCCTAGCCATTTCCTGTTTAACTGCTTTCTTGGCACCCATTTTTCTGCTTTCTTGTGCTGGCCGCACCCCTCTGCCGCTTACTGACTGGGATGCTTCAGCTCAGGCTGCTTGGTTAACAGAGATTTTCTAACTAGCTATACTCGAGAGGTAGAAAGAAAGAAAACAATTCACTTGTAAATGCCTTTTGCTGGCTGTCTGCTGGCTCACAGCTTGAAGCCTCCTCTTAACAAAGACCCTTGTTAAAAAACTTAACACCTCTGCCCTCAGACTGCTTTCCAAGCAGCTAGAAAGGAGAGATAAAAAAATCCTACTGGCTTTTGGTTCCTAAGAATCCCAACCGCTGCTCACCATGTCAAGGTTTTTCCCCCACTTTGAACTTTAGGGTACAAAAAGTATGGACCTGCATGACCACTTTTAAGCTTAATTACTAGCTTAAATCTGGTATGCTGCCACCAGACAGAAGTAGTATCTGGCACACTTTCTGTTCCCCCAAAACCTTCCCTGGGGAACACAGATCCAAAACCCCTTGAATCTTAAAACAAGGAGAAATTAACCATCCCCCTCCTTTTCCCCACAGACTTCCCCCTCCCTGGGTTGCCTTGAGAGGCTTCTCACTGATCCAAACTCCTTGGATATTAAAACAAGGAAAAATCAATCAGGTTCTTAAAAGAAAGCTTTTAATTAAAGAAAGAAAAGGTAAAAATTATCTCTGTAAAATCAGGATGGAAAATGCTTTACAGGGTATTCAGATTCATATAGACCAGAGGGACTCCCCCACAGCCTTAGATTCAAAGTTACAGCAAACAGAGGTAAAAACCCTTCCAGCAAAAAGACATATTTACAAGTTAAGAAAACAAACATAAGACTAATCCGCCTTGCCTGGCTATTACTTACAATCTTGAAACATGAAAGACTGATTCAGAAAGATTTGGAGAACCTGGAATGATGTCCCGTCCCCTCTCAGTCCCGAGAGCGAACAACGAACAACACAAACAGCACAAAGACTTCCCTCCACCAATATTTGAAAGTATCTTGTCCCCCTATTGGTCCTCTGGTCAGGTGTCAGCCAGGTTACTGAGCTTCTTAACCCTTTACAGGTAAAAGAGACATTAAGCCTTAACCATCTATGGAAAGCTCCAGACAACAGCATCCAAGGACGAGCCCTGCAGAGAAGGAAGCCCAGTATCTAGACCTTATGGGAAATAAAGTGTTTACATCTACTAGCCTTCAGTTTAGAATCTTAAACTAACAGGCCCTTCTCGCCCAACATGATTTCTTGAATTACTTCATGTTCCTGAATGCTTGGGAGAAGTTACCTCAGGAATGTAGGGCTCAATATCAATCTCTTACTGACGAGGGCAAACCAGTGGCCAGAATCTCATTACAAGCTGAGGTAGCACGATCAATATGGCATCAAGATCCATGACAACTGCCATTGTGATGCGATGGGAATCAGGCTTTCCCAGGGAGGTTGAAAACACTGTTGAGGATTTACTCTTTGACAAGACTAGCCTTTTTAACAAAAACCAAGGAGTCTTTGCACTCTGCGACAGCACAATCCCTGAAGAGAAAATGATATAAACAGCCCTATAAACAGAGGTCTTATTGCAGCCCTTATAGACTCATAGACTCATAGACTCCAGGACTGGAAGGGACCTCGAGAGGTCATCGAGTCCAGTCCCCTGCCCTCATGTCAGGACCAAATATTGTCTAGACCATCCCTAATAGCCATTTATCTAACCTACTCTTAAATATCTCCAGAGATGGAGATTCCACAACTTCCCTAGGCAATCTATTCCAGTGTTTAACTACCCTGACAGTTAGGAACTTTTTCCTAATGTCCAACCTAAATCTCCCTTGCTGCAGTTTAAGCCCATTGCTTCTTGTTCTATCATTGGAGGCTAAGGTGAACAAGTTTTTTCCCTCCTCCTGATGACACCCTTTTAGATACCTGAAAACTGCTATCATGTCCCCTCTCAGTCTTCTCTTTTCCAAACTAAACAAACCCAATTCCTTCAGCCTTCCTTCATAGGTCATGTTCTCAAGACCTTTAATCATTCTTGTTGCTCTTCTCTGGACCCTCTCCAATTTCTCCACATCTTTCTTGAAATGCGGTGCCCAGAACCGGACACAGTACTCCAGCTGAGGCCTGACCAGTGCAGAGTAAAGCGGAAGAATGACTTCTCGTGTCTTGTTTACAACACACCTGTTAATGCATCCCAGAATCATGTTTGCTTTTTTTGCAACAGTATCACACTGTTGACTACTATGACCCCTAGATCTCTTTCTGCCATACTCGTTCCTAGACAGTCTCTTCCCATTCTGTATGTGTGAAACTGATTGTTCCTTCCTAAGTGGAGCACTTTGCATTTATCTTTATTGAACTTCATCCTGTTTACCTCAGACCATTTCTCCAATTTGTCCAGATCATTTTGAATTTTGACCCTGTCCGCCAAAGCAGTTGCAATCCCTCCCAGTTTGGTATCGTCCGCAAACTTAATAAGCGTATTTTCTATGCCAACATCTAAATCGTTGATGAAGATATTGAACAGAACCGGTCCCAAAACAGACCCCTGCGGAACCCCACTTGTTATACCTTTCCAGCAGGATTGGGAGCCACTAACAACTACTCTCTGAGTATGGTTATCCAGCCAGTTATGCACCCACCTTATAGTAGCCTCATCTAAATTGTACTTTCCTAGTTTATCTACAAGATATCATGCGAGACCGTATCAAATGCCTTACTAAAGTCTAGGTATATCACATCCACTGCTTCTCCCTTATCCACAAGGCTCGTTATCCTATCAAAGAACGCGATCAGATTAGTTTGACACGATTTGTTCTTTACAAATCCATGCTGGCTATTCCCTATCATCTTACCACCTTCCAAGTGTTTGCAGATGATTTCTTTAATTACCTGCTCCATTATCTTCCCTGGCACAGAAGTTAAACTAACTGGTCTGTAGTTTCCTGGGTTGTTTTTATTTCCCTTTTTATAGATGGGCACTATATTTGCCCCCTTCCAGTCTTCTGGAATCTCCCCCGTCTCCCATGATTTCCCAAAGATAATAGCTAGAGGCTCAGATACCTCTTCTATTAACTCCTTGAGTATTCTAGGATGCATTTCATCAGGCCCTGGTGACTTGCAGGCATCTAACTTTTCTAAGTGATTTTTTACTTGCTCTTTTTTTATTTTATCTTCTAAACCTACCCTCTTCCTGTAAGCATTCACTATATTAGACATTCCTTCAGACTTCTCAGTGAAGACCGAAACAAAGAAGTCTTTAAGCATCTCTGCCATTTCCAAGTCTCCCGTTACTGTTTCCCCCTCCTTACTGAGCAGTGGGCCTACCCTGTCCTTGGTCTTCCTCTTGCTTCTAATGTATTGATAAAAAGTCTTCTTGTTTCCCTTTATTCCCATAGCTAGTTTGAGTTCATTTTGTGCCTTTGCCTTTCTAATCTTGCCTCTGCATTCCTGTGTTATTTGCCTATATTCATCCTTTGTAATCTGACCTAGTTTCCATTTTTTATACGATGCCTTTTTATTTTGTAGGTCACGCAAGATCTTGCGTGGTCTTTTGCCACATTTTGCCAAGGTGGTCTTTTGCCACATTTTCTATCTTTCCTACCCATCGGAATAGCTTGCTTTTGGGCCCTTAATAGCGTCTCTTTGAAAAACTGCCAACTCTCCTCAATTGTTTTTCCCCTCAGTCTTGATTCCCATGGAACTTTACCTATCAGCTCTCTGAGCTTACCAAAATCCGCCTTCCTGAAATCCATTGTCTCTATTTTGCTGTACTCCCTTCTACCCTTCCTTAGAATTGCAAACTCTATGATTTCATGATCACTTTCACCCAAGCTTCCTTCTACTTTTAAATTCTCAACAAGTTCCTCCCTATTTGTTAAAATCAAGTCTAGAACAGCTTCCCCCCAGTAGCTTTTTCAACTTTCTGAAATAAAAAGTTGTCTGCAATGCAGTCCAGGAACTTATTGGATAGTCGGTGCCCTGCGGTGTTATTTTCCCAACATATATCTGGATAGTTGAAGTCCCCCATCACCACCAAATCTTGGGCTTTGGATGATTTTGCTAGTTTGAAAAAAGCCTCATCCACCTCTTCCACCTGATTAGGTGGCCTGTAGTAGACTCCCAGCACAACATCACCCGTGTTTTTTACCCCTTTTAGCCTAACCCAGAGACTCTCAACACTTCCGTCTCCTATGTCCATCTCCACCTCAGTCCAAGTGTGTACATTTTTAATATATAAGGCAACACCTCCTCCCTTTTTCCCCTGTCTATCCTTCCTGAGCAAACTATACCCATCCACACCAACATTCCAGTCGTGTGTATTATCCCACCAAGTTTCAGTAATGCCAACAATGTCATAGTTGTATTTATTTATTAGCACTTCCAGTTCTTCCTGCTTATTACCCATACTTCTTGCATTTGTATATAGGCATCTAAGATACTGGTTTGATCTTGCCTCCCAGCTTTGCCCTGACCCTCCTTCCTCACTGCCATTATAGCCCACGCTCCCTCTTGTTTCTAACCCATCTCCCAGGTCTTGTTCCCCACTTACTTGTGGGGTTTGCTCACCTGTCCCCGTCGAACCTAGTTTAAAGCCCTCCTTATTAAAGCCCTTCTATCCCCAGTGCTCCTTTGAGCCACCTCACAAATTGCAGAAAATGTAAAGGCCAAGATACCTGCACCTTCCACTTCAACTGTAGCTACCCAACCTCATCCCCCTAACTGAGAAGTATTTTTATGAGAGATTCAAAAGCTGCAAACCAAGACTGATGCCATCTCCACCTGATTCCAAGATCCACTTCACGGGACATCTACCAAAATTGTCCCACAAATGGAGAGCAATAGCAACAGACAAGTGGTGCTGTGTATCATCCACGCTGCCTACACCACTGAGCTTCTTGCCTCACCTGCTCCAAACCCCCCTTCCTTGTTCCTTTTCAGGAACCACTCTCACAAGGGTCTTCTTCAAGAGGTAGGCGCAGTGACCAGGGGGTTCAAAGCAAAACTAGCCAACTGCAGAGAAAGATGGAGAACAAGCTCTGTAGTTAGTTTCCCAGCTACACTTCAGAAAGGCTAAGCATTAACTAGTTTGACTTCAGCCTCCTTGCCATTTAAGACTCTGTGCTCACAGCAGCCACCCACTGGGACCTGAGAGATTGCAGCATCTCCCTTTGCTGAGGAGAGGGGTTAGCTACAGTATCTCAGACACCAGTGCTGAACCCTGTGAGTGATCAGTCCCATACTGCTTCCCACACCTTCTCCAAATGCTCAAAGACCTAAAGACCCACCCCCAGACAGCTACGATGATTCCAATATAAAAATCTGCAGTTTATTCAACACTGAAAATGTCGGGCCAGCATCAAATAACTGGAATTTAATATCACAATGACTATCATAGTAGCTGTACCTTTCATCTCCTATTTTGTCCATTGATCTCCTGCGTTTTTTAATTTAATAATGCTGATCCACCATTGCAAGGGTGCCTCCTCAGAACAACCCAGAACTTAGCGGCTTTGCTGCAGAACGTAGGTCCATCCTGGCGCAGAACGTGCGGTCCTGTCAGAGCACAGCTAACATTACATTAGTCACTAAGGCATTCTGACTGAAGCACAGTGCTCGAGTCACACCTTTCCATCCTGTTCTTGTGCTGCTGCAATGGCCCAACATGCTATTAATACAAGTCATTCCATCTAATTCGCTACAGTGAGGGCCTGCCTGTCAGCCTGCAATGCATTCTGACTGATTTAGTGGAGTCAAGCGGCTCTCTCCACGTTTTCCTAATGAACACTGCAACTGTGTTAAACTTCAACCCTAACGAGGTCATTTTACTTTTTGCGAGCCAGGCAACATGTGTGCTGCAATAAATGTCATACCTTACAATATGCAATGCTGTGTAGTTATAGCTATCATGAAGGTTATGTGCAATTTTCATTTTAATTTAAAACTGCTCACAGAAATGTAAAATTGGCTTTAAGAGATTTTATGTCTTGCTTATTTAATTTTTATCCATCAGGGCAAGACCTTTGCAATAAAGAGAGATTCCTAGTTTGTGTTTTAATAATGAAATACCTACTCTACATTTTCAGCCAAGAGTGATTTCTCCTTAATGTTAGTAATTTTCACACTGTTCTTGCCTTACAACTGCGAGATAGTTACTGTGGGTATTTGATTTCTAATACCTTTCAATGTGCTCATTTCACAGTCAATTTTGATACTCTATGACAGAAGTTAGATTTTTGTAAGTCATTTGACTTAGTACCACACAACATTCTGATTAACAAATTAGAAGCACTGTACGCTATTGATAAAGTCCACGTTAAATTGACTAATGACTGATTGACAGATCTCAAAAAGTAGTCAAAGAGGAATTATTGTTAAATGGGTTATTTCTAGTGGGGACCAGTACTAGACCAGACACTGTTCCACAGTTTCTCAATGATCTGTAAGTAATACAAAACCACTGCTGATAAAATTTGCAACTGACAAAGTTTGCTGGAGTGGAATAATGATGAGGACAGACCAGTCAGACAGACAAAATATGTTTTCATACAGTCCAATGGTCTCCTGTGTAATACAGGCCATTACATTTCACCCCGCTACCCCTATACTAAGCTTAATGACTTTAGTTAGATGAAAGCTTTTTTGGCTTCCGCAAACGTAAACTGTTGTGTGCCACAGGCAGAGATCAGGGTGGGGTGCAAAAGTGCCCAAACCCTTGCGATGGTAGAGAAAGGGTTAGGTGAGACATGCCCAGGTGGTCCTGGGAGGGAATCCCCACCACAGGCTGCAGAGGAAGGCAAAACCACTAAAGTCCTTGCCAAACTGACCTGACAGAAAACTCGGTCCTAACCCCAACTCTGATGATCAGTTAGACTCTGAGCCTGTGAACAAGAGACAGCAGCCAGGCACCTAGAAAGAGGCATCTCTGTACCACCTCAGCGCACTGGTCCACTCTGTCCAGTGTCCCATCTCCAGCTGCTCCCTTCAGAATTGCTCCAGTTTGACCAACCCTTTTCAGTAACTAGATTTTTGTTAGTGCCTGTATAATTTTGATTGTCCTTTGTAGTATCTTCTCTGTTTCCATATTATCATTCTAACCAAACTGTTACCAACGCAGAGCACAGTATTCTAAATGTGGGCTTCGTGGATCAGAGGTTCAAAACACTGTAAAGTAAGAAGGCCATACAATGGCTCCCTGTAGGCATTACAAAACCCCCTGCATTTTTGTCACTATGTTAACTAAGTTCTATAAACAGGCAAAAGTTAATTTTTCCACAGCTTAAACAGAACATTTGCACAATGACTTCCCATTTGCAAAAGAATAGAAAATCCAGTACAGTTTGAATATATTGGGTAACATTTGGAAATACTAGAAATTGAATATTTGGCAACTTTTCAGTTTTTATGCAAAGTGACAAGCAGATGCTTTCAGAACTGTAATTTTAATTCCTCCTAGCATTTCCTATGATTGAAATTAAGATCTGTTTAGTCAACCCAAAATGTAGTTCTCTTAAATGCAGATTTTGGAGGTTCATCACCAATATACCCAAATACCAAAAAGGTCTAGTTGCTCTGTTTTGTAGACATGGATGCAGTACTATATTGTCTGTTTTATTATAGGGTATCCCTGGTCTCCATGGGCTGCTACCCAGATTGAGTCTCCTGGCTAGCAAGATGCAGTCAACAAGGAGCAGAGAAATGAGCCTTGAATTTGTTATTCTGTCTTTCTGTGGGCATCACTGCTGCGGCCCCAACCCCCACTAGCACAGCTCTTCAGTGGGCCTTCTTTTAGGCTCTGTCCTTAGGTATAGCATGCTTTTTCCAGCACTCTTGCTGCAATGCTGCTTGGCAGGTCAGCCTCTCCTGCTGCTACTCCACCATAGCTCTACCTGGCTCTCTCTACACTCTCTTGGGCCTTCAGGTGGAGTCTGCATGTGTGTCAAAGGACCATGAGCAACACACTGTGCCTGCCAGGCATTTGAGACTGGCCTGGGGAGGAGGGGTGACTGGCTTACAGTCAGCTTGGCTGTCCTTTCTGGACACACCAGCTTCTGGTCTCTCATGTGAGGCTGCGGGGGACAGAGTCTCATTGGGATAAGGGACTTACTGTGGGGACTTCCAGCAATAACACCTGCCAGTGCTGACTGGTCCTTTTCGGGCTAGGTGAGGAATGGGATGGAAAAGCGTGACTCCTAAGACCAAGCCAGCCTTGGATTCACAGTGCCAAATAACAACAGCCACTGTATTCACTACTTCACAATTTTCTTTTATCTCCAACTCCACATGAACCTGTTGACACAGAAATTCTCATGTCACATACAGTAAAGTGGTTTGTATCTTTTGTCACCATGTCAGTTGTTGGAGTGCTCATTAGACAGGGAGAGTACTTAGCTCCCAAGCATGGAACTTGTCCCACTGATTCAAAGACTCTAATTTCATTTTTCCAGGAGTATCTGGTTCTTATTTCAAAGCTGAATTTCCCGCAAAGAGGCTAGACTTCAGTAACTGTCACTTTTGTTACCCTAATTTTATGCTTATTTTAAACCAAGAGAATTGCAGACATTACCCAGGTAACGAACTGTTTTATCTCTGTTGCCAAATACTCTGAGTTCGATTCATCTCCTTTTAAATTTGCAGCTTCAGCGATTTCAGGCTGCATCTTGATCTACAACAGCAAGTAGCCAGCTCCTTCATTTCTTTGCATATCTGTAGCCTTTACATCTTTTATTCCTTTATGACAATTACATTTTTCTACGTGTTACACATTTTTGACATATCAATGAGACTCACGTTTCTGAATTGCAGAGAAACCTATATAGGCAATGAATGCATTATAAAGCAATAGGCTGCAGTTGTGCTGTATACAGATAGGTTCAATGAGAGAAATCCTCAGTGCTGTAGAACCTACCCACCTATGCCGGTAACCAGCTGACAGAGGAGGGAATAAAATTCTGAACAAAACTATCACAAAGGAGCAAAGATATAATAATGGCCAAAGCAAGCAGTTGGTGTGCTCAGCCAGCCTGGGTAAAACATACACAGAATCAGAGGACTCAGTGACTGCCTTTACTTGAAGTACAATCCAGTGCACTGCTCTGGTTGGCCAAACAAGGATAAGCAAGGGTGAGAGCGCTGCTGGAGTTGTGTGAACAGATGATTTCTGTGAAGGAATCAGCAATAAGTGGGTCTGTCAATTGCCTGGTGTTATGTGGTGAGTCTGCAGCTTTGTTAGCTCTCAGAGTGAGGGAAACAGCATGACATCCACCTCTCATGAGCACACCCCTCTGGTCAGGTGTGTCTGCAGTCTTTTAATAGTCACGGCCCTGATATTGGGCCATACCCCAGGGCTTTCTCCCTGGATGCAATTGTTTCACCCTCTGTGGGCCCTTCTGGCCCCAGCCTCTCCCTGGGCACTAAGTAGGTCTGATGCCTTTCTGGAGGTTTATCACTGTCCAATTGTAGGCCACTTCCCCAGTGGCCTATAGGAGGTAAGGGGCAGGACTGCCCACTACTTTGGGTCCCAGCCCAACGACCTTAAAAATAGCAACAACACAGTGCCATGTCTTCAGATCCCTGGGCCACTTCCCTCCAGCCTCAGCCTTCAGCAAAGCTTCACCCTTTCCTCAGGGCTCATCTAAGTTCAGGGTAGCAGCCAGCCAGGGACTCTTCCTCGCGGCCCCAGGTCCCTGCCAGCACTGAGCTGTCCACGGTGCTGCAGTTCCCTTGGGCCAACCAGGAGCACCATCAGCATTCCTCTAGCTCCAGCAAGAAACTGACTCTGGTTTGCACTGCAGCTCCTTTTATACTAGCCTGCAACCCTCTGATTGACTAGCCCCTTGCAGCCTCCCCAATTTTCTACTTTTCTGCACGGTGTCTCTCGAGGCTGCAGGGAGAACTTTGCCCCACTGCTTCTTTCCTGGGATGAGTATGATAGGACTCTGAGGCCTCCGCCCCAACCCAGTGATATGCAGGGGAATTTTTTGTTCTGTAGAGTCTGATGGGATTCCCCCACCCCCCCATACATTTTAAGGAGGGACAGGAACATCATCACTATCTACTCTGACCCCCTGCTTAGCACAGGACATGAGATTTTACCAAGTGCGTCCTCTATCAAGTCCATAACCTTCTCCGATGTAGAAAGACACCCAGTTGTGATGTAACAATTTCAGGCAATGGCTTCAGTGCTGTGGTAAATTGTTCCAATGGTCAATTACCCTCATTGTTCCAGATTTGTACCTTGTTGCCTGTCTGAATTAGTCTGGCTTCAGCTTCCAGCCATTGGTTCCTGTTCTGACTTTGTCTGTGACAAAGACCTCTTTCTACCCATCCTGATCATACCATAATCACTTACAAACCACGATTAAGTCACCTCTTACCCTCATCTTTGTTATACTAGTGAGACTGAGCTTCTTTAGCGTTCCACTGTGAGGCAAGTTTTCCAGACTTTGAATCTGAAGAGCACCGTCCTCCCTGCTGATGGCTACTTGGAGCAGATTCTCTCCACTTCTCACATGGGCTGGGTCCTTTTTGGTGACACCTGGTGCCTCCACTTAGATGACTTCTCACCGCATCAGGGACTCACAGGGCACTGCCCCTTGGGAAAATGAACCATGTAGGACTGCTGGCCAGAGATATAATCCCCAGTACATAAGAAATAACAAAGGGCATCAACGCAAACACCAGCAAAGAAATGGCATGCTTCAAAATAACTGCATGACAAAAGGGACTTTATGGGGAGCAGGAACATGGGAGCTGGGGAAGGGAAAGGTTAGAGTAACTAATAAGGGAAAACACATCAACAAATTCCCCACCTCCCAACACTCCCAACCCTGGCTCCCTGCCTGACACCTTCCCAGGCAGGTGGTATGCTGGAGAGCAGTCCAGAAGTGGGTGCTGCAGTGCTGTGAATGTTGGACAGCTTAAACAAAAAGGAGTCCCTCACTATGTCTTCATTCTTGGGTGGGGCCTTGCTGGTGCTAGATCTCGCCCTCTAGATGCTGGTCTCTGCAGGGCTCAAGCAGAGTGACTTTTGCACTAGATGCCACAGCCATGCACAGACTCCCTTTGTGTGTAGGGCAATTAATCTGAGACTCCCCAAGCTGCTCTGCTTCCCTCTCAGCTGCCAGTCCTCAACTGACACTAAAACTAGTTCCTTTGGCTCTGGGTCAGGCTATCCCCTCCCTCTGAGGGGCTTAGCAGCCCCAGCTCATCACTACCCATTGGGATAGACCCAGGCCAGTTGGGAACAGCAGAGTAGTAGAAGGGAGATATACTGGCCACTGGCGAAGCAGTTTTCTGTTCTCTGAGTGACCAGAGCAGGGGCTGCTCCAGGCTGATGAGAACACCTGACTTCAATTGACCTGATAAGAGTCAGGTGAGGCTGTTAAGCACATGATTCTAATTAAGGCCCCTCTGATGTTATAAAAGGGCTCACTCCAGTCAGGCCAAAGGAAGCCAGGGAGCCAGAGGAGAGGAAGTTCGTGTGAGGAACTGGGACCAAGAGGTGTGCAAGAAGCTGAGTGTGAGTAGGCATACTGCTGGAGGACTGAGAAGTACAAGCATTATCAGACACCAGGAGGAAGGTCCTGTGGTGAGGGCAAAGAAGGAGTTAGGAGGAGGCCTTGGGGAAGTAGCCCAGGGAGGTGTAGCTGTTGTGCAACTGTACCAGGAGGCACTCTAGACAGTTGCAATCCACAGGGCCCTGGGCTGGAACCTGGAGGGTGGGCCTGGGTTCCTCCCAAAGCTCCCAACTCCTGATCAAACACAGGAGGAATTGACCTGGACTGTGGCTTCTAGCAGAGGAGAAGGTCTCTGGGCTGTTTCCCGACCCACAGGGTAAAGCTGTGAGGTGAGCAAATCTGCCAGTAAGCTGAGGACCCACCAAGGGAGGAGGAACTTTGTCACACCATATAGATCACCATATGCAGAACCCTCCCTGTTGGGCTCAGCAGGCATTTCTAAGTCATTCTGCCCAGACCCCTGGCTCCAGGCATGCTGGGAAATGGCATAAGAGCGGTCTGGTAGCTTTTATGGGTGTAGTTCATAGGCTAGGACCCCTAGAGGCTCAGCCCAGAGTTCCAGGAGCTGGCAAACTCAAATGGGGTTACAAATCACTCTTGTAGCTCTTTTCTGAGCCCTTTCCAGTTTGTTAGTATCCATTTTAAAGCATGGACACCAGAACTCGGCCTAGCAGCCAGTAATGGTCTTGCTAATACTAACGTAGGACACATCTTCCATGCCAAGTTCTTGAAGCTGCTGCTTCAGTTTTGAGACCAAGTCCATTCCTGTGGGGAGGGGAGTGGTCCAGCCCTGTCATGGACAAACCTACTGATGAAGAGGAGTTTGCTATTCCACCTGTCTGCAAGCCCTAAGTTTCTAACTTGCCACAGCCTGATTTAAAGGTCTAAAACAAATCATCCCTATAATTTTTAGTTTCCAATCGATCCTTATCTCTCCAAGTCTTTCTTATGCCTGCTAGAGTCTGACTGGCACCAGGGCTGCCAAGAGCGGGTTTGGGTCCCAGTGAAAAATTTTTTTGCCCCCCCCCGCCCCTCAGCAAGGGTGGACCAGCTAAAAAGGGCTGACGAAGCCAGGCTCCGGGCCCCCTTCCGGTCCGCTGGGCCCCGGTAATTTGTATCGGCTTCCTCCACCCACCACTAGCCCTGTCTGGCACTATCCATTGCTTGTGTTACACAGATGCCCCTAACTCACTGCCTCCTGGCTAAGGTTCAGGTCCCCTTTCCAGTGCACAGCCTGAATAAATGACTATGCTTCACACTAGTCTGCATCATTTAGAGGAGAAGGGGAGAGAAATGTTCTTCCTGGGCATGGAGGCATCCTCCAGCCACGACAACAAATGGAGGGCTGCAGACTCTCAACAGCTGCTGGGCACTTCCCCAGGAAACTTTCACTGGTGGAGTCCTGTAGTTATGCTCCATTGGTCACAATATGGCCTTTCTTACACCAAGCCAAAGGAGCCTGGCAGAGTTGTGCTCCATAGTGCATGGGGATCTGTGCTCCATGGTGGTGCCAAATCCCTACAAAAAGCCTGTGAGGCCAGTGCAAACAGCACCGTGCTGCTCTCCCACCACCAACAGTGCTACATTCATTGCACACTTGAAAAAGTGACTTCTAATGACAGGAGTTTGTTTGATTTCAGCCTTGACCCACAACCACACAAATACTGCAGCGGAATATTAGCAGTCCAGTGCAATCCATTGTACTAATTCAGGGTTGCACCCAGGACATGTGGGGCACGTTTCAGATATCTCAGAAGGGACACAGCCAGTGAGTCCCAATGGATGGTCTGTAGTTGCTACTTCTGTCCCTAGTAACAACAGGTTACAGCTTCCTGAGTCACCCTCAAGAGACAGATTCTTCTGATTTTCTGTGGGTAAAGTGGGTTTCAGCCATTATGCACAGGTACCTGCACCACTGCTGGTAAAGACTAACCACCTCAGACAGGCTAACACACTGTTGACGCCGATTAACACCACTGGATTCTATTACTGCACAGAAAAGTGGCTCCCAGAAGAGTAAATATTGTGCACTTAGCAGCACCATATATACACCTTTAAAATTTATCTCTGTGCCATTTTAGCTATATTTAAAATGCTTTAGAGCACTAATGTTAGCCAGGAGGGTTGTTACTCACCTTGTCTCTGAAACAGTCAGGTCTTTTTCTTCCTAACAGCCTTCTGCGACTAGTGGAAGAACCTTGTTTTAAAATAGGGGATCACTATAGTCCCATACTCCAGGCTGGAATTAACAAACACTCTCAGCAAGCCGTATGGTTTGCATGTCAGAGCAGCCAGTTAATGAATCTCTGAATATGCAGCTACCCACCAGAAGTGTGAACAGGCAGTGGATTTTGGCATATTTCTAGAGGTGAGTGGGAACGATTTTAGTGAGCATTTTCTCTATTTCAATTTTTTTCCCTGGACAAACTCAATCATGAAAAATTTAACAAAATGAAAATCTGAAAAAAAAATTAGTTCAGTTCAACTGAAATGTTTTGTTCTGATAATTTGAAAACATTTCAGTACTGACCAATACTCCAGATGTGGCCTCACCTGTGCAGAATAGAGGGGAATAATCACTTCCCTCAATCTGCTGGCAATGCTCCTAGTAATACAGCCCAAAATGCCATTGGCCTTCTTGGCAACAGGGGCACACTGCTGACTCATATCCAGCTTCTCATCCACTGTAATCCCCAGGTCCTTTTCTGCAGAACTGCTGCTTAGCCAGTCAGTCCCCAGCCTGTAGTGGTGCCTGGCTTTCGTCCTTCCTAAGTGCAGGATTTTGTATCATAGAATATCAGGGTTGGAAGGGACTTCAGGAGGTCATCTAGTCCAACTCCCTGCTCAAAGCAGGACCAATCCCCACCTAAATCATCCCAGCCAAAGCTTGTCAAGCCTGACCTTAAAAACCTCTAAGGAAGGAGATTCCATCACCTCCCTGGGTAACCCATTCCAGTGCTTCACCACCCTCCTAGTGAAAATGTTTTTCCTAATATCCACCCTGGACCTCCCCCACTGAAATTCCTCCCTCACTCTTCTCTTCTGCAGACTAAACAATCCCAGTTCCCTCAGCCTCTCCTCATAAGTCATGTGCTCCAGTCCCCTAATCATTTTTGTTGCCCTCCGCTGGACTCTTTCCAATGTTTCCGCATCCTTCTTGTAGTGTGGGGCCCAAAACTGGACACAGGACTGCAGATGAGTAGTCTGGAGTGTCATCTGCAAACTTGCTGAGGGTGCAATTCATCCCATCATCCAGATCATTAATAAAGCTGTTGAACAAAACTGGCCTCCCGACTGACCCCTGGGGCACTCTGCTTGACACTGGCTGCCAACTAGACATTAAGCCATTGATCGCTACCCGTTGAGCCTGACAATCTAGCCAGGTTTCTATCCACCTTATACTCCATTCATCCAATCCAGACTTTTTAAACTTGCTGGCAAGAATATCCTGTGCAGCTGAGGAGGATGAAACTCTCAGGGAAGGAGAACATCCAACTGGAGCAGAGGGAAATGATCCCATACTTGAGACCTTCCTTCCAGATTATGTTGTGGTATTCTCTCGCACTGAGGATACCTGTCCAGAGGAAGGGAACTCTGGTTATTGGGAAGAGACAGGTATTAGTAATGGGTAATTCAATCATTAGAAACATAGATAGCCCAGTTTGCAATAACTGGGAGAACTGCATGGTGACTTCCCTGCCTGGTGCGAAGGTTGCAGATCTCTTGAGGCATCTAGACAGACATGTGTAGTGCTGGGAAGGAGCTGGTGGTCGTGGTACATGTAGGTACCAATGACATAGGAAAGGATAGGAGAGAGGTCTTGGAGGCCAAATTTAGGCTGCTAACTAAGAGATTGAAGTCCATGACCTCCATGGCAGCATTCTCTGAAATGCTTCCAGTTCCACATGCAGGGCCAATTACACAAACAGAACTGCAGAGTCTTAATATGTGGATGAGACGATGGTGTAGGGAGAAGGGGGTTAGATTTATTAGGAAATGGAGAAACTTTTGGGAAAGGGGAAGCCTAAACAGGAAGAAGGGGCTCCACCTAAACAAAATGGAACCAGATTGCTGGCACTTAAAATTAAAAAGGTCATAGAACAGTTTTTAAAGAAAGGGTTGGGGGGGAAACCAACAGGTGCGGAGGAGCACTTGGTTCGGACAGAGACATCCCTTAGGGTAGGATCTGTTAACGGAGATTCTGTATGTCATAGTAAGGAGGAGAGGATAGAAGATGATAAAATACAGGTAGGATCTGATGAGAAACAGTGAAATGAAAAAAAGACCCATTAAATTACATCATATAATGGCAGACAGCTAAAAAGTGATAAGTTTTTAAAGTGCTTTTTTGCCAATGCTAGAAGTCTAAATAATAAGCTGGGTGAACTAGAGTGCCTCACATTAAATGAGGATGTCAATATAACAGGCATCACAGAAACTTGGTGGAGTGAGGATAATCAATGGGACACAGCAGTACCAGGGTACAAAATATATCAGAAAGCCAGAACAGGTCGTGCTGGTAGGGGAGTGGCACTATATGTGAAAGAAAGCATAGAATCAAATGAAGTAAAAATATTAAATGAACCAAACTGTACCATAGAATCTCTATTGATAGTAATTCCATGTTCTAATAATAAGAATAAAGCAGTAAGGATATATTACTAACTACCTGACCAGGATGGTGCTAGTCACTGTGAAATGCTCAGAGAGGTTAGAAAGGCTATTAAAATAAAAAGCTCAGTAATAATCGGGGATTTCAACTATTCCCATATTCAGTGGGTATAGGTTACCTCAGGACTGGGTGCAAAAATAAAGTTTCTTGACACCTTATATGACTGATTCTTGCAACAGCTAGTCCTGGAACCCACCAAGGGAGAGGCAATTCTTGATTTAGTCCTCAGTGAAGCATAGGATCTGGTCCAAGAGGTGAATACAGCTGGACTGCTTGGTAATAGTGACCAGAATATAATTAAATTTAATGTCCATGTGGTGGGAAAAACACCACAGGGACTCGACACTGTAGCAATTAATTTCAGAAATGGGAACGACACAAAAATGAGGAGGTTAGCGAAAGAGAAATTAAAAGGTACCATGCCAAAAGTGAAATCCCTGCAAGCTGCATGGAAACTTTTTAAAGACACCATTAAAGAGAGTTAACTTAAATGCATACCCCAAATTAAAAAAAAATATAGTAAGAGAACCAAAAAAATGCCACCTTAGCTAAACAACAAAGTAAAAGAAGCAGTAAGAGGCAAAAAGGTATCCTTTGAAAAGTGGAAGTTAAAGCCTAGTGAGGAAAATTTAAAGGAGCATAAACTCTGGCAAATGAAGTGAAAAAAATATAATTACGAAGGCCAAAGAAGAATGTGAAGAACAGTCAGCCAAAGACTCAAAAAGTAATATCATTTTTTAAAAGTACATCAGAAGCAGGAAGCCTGCTAAACAACCAGCGGGACCACTGGACAATCTACATGCCAAAGGAGCACTCAAGGACATTAAGGCCATTGCGGAGAAACTAAATGAATTATTTGCATCACTTTTCATGGCTGAGGATGTGAAGGAGATTCCCAAACCTGCGCCATTCTTTTTAGGTGACAAATATGAGGCACTGTCCCAGATTGAGGTGTCATTAGAGGATGGTTTGGAACAAACTGATAAAGTAAACAGTAATAATCACCAGGACCAGATGGTATTCACTCAAGAGTTCTGAAGGAACTCAAATGTGAAATTGCAGAACTACTAACTGTAGTCTGTAACCTATCATTTAAACCAGCTTCCATACCAAATGACTGGAGGATAGCTAATGTGCCACCAATTTTTAAAAAGGGCTCCAGAAGTGAGGTGAACCCATCAATTACAGTCCAGTAAGCCTGACTTCAGTACAGGGCAAACTATAGTAAAGAACAGTTGAAACTATAGTAAAGAACAAAATGGTCAGACAAATAGATGAACATAATTTGTTGGGGAAGAGTCAACATGTTTTTTGAAAAGGGAAATCATACCTTACCAATCTGCTGGAATGCTTTGAGGGAGTCAACAAGCCTGTGGACAAGGGGGATTTTCAGAAAGCCTTTGACAAAGTCCCTCACCAGAGGTTCTTAAGCAAAGTAATCTGTCATGAGATAAGAGGGAAGGTCCTCTCATGGACTGGTAATTGGCTAAAAGATAGGAAACAAAGGGTAGGTATAAATGGTCAGTTTTCAGAATGAAGAGAGTTGAATAGTGGTATCCCCCAGGGATTTGTACTGGGGCCAGTCCTATTCAACATAGTCATAAATGATCTGGAAAAATGGGTAAACGGTGAGGTGGCAAAATTTGAAGATAATATGAAGCTACTCAATATAGTTAAGTCCCAGGCAGACTGCAAAGAGCTACAAAAGGATCTCTCAAAACTGGGTGCTTGGGCTACAAAATGGTAGATTTCAGAGTAGCAGCCGTGTTAGTCTGTATCTGCAAAAAGAACAGGAGTACTTGTGGCACCTTAGAGACTAATAAATTTATTTGAGCATAAGCTTTCATGGGCTACAACCCACTTCTTCAGATGTATAGAATGGAACATACAGAAAAAAGATATTTATACATACAGAGAACACAAAAAGGTGAAAGTAGCCATGCCAACTGTAAGAGGCCAATCAACTGAGATGAGCTATCATCAGCAGGAGGAAAAAAACCTTTGAAGTGATAATCGAGATGACCCATAGAAGGTGTGAAGAGAACTTAACATGGGGAAATAGATTCAGTTAGTGCAGGGATCCACAACGTGGTGCCCGCGGATGCCATGGCACCAGAGGGGCATCTAAATGCACCCGCGTTCTGGCCGACGATAGAGCATCCGCTGAAATGCTGCCGAATTTCTGCGGCATTTCGGCGGCAACACCTCTCGCTGATGCCACTTACCGCCGACAAGCGATATCATCAAGCGGCATTGCTGCTGAAATGCTGCAGAAATTCTGCGGCATTTCAGCGGATGCTCCACCTCCACCATGGTCCTTCGTCTGGTGACCGCCAGATGAAAAGGTTGGGGACCACTGAGTTAGTGTAATGACCCAACCATTCCCAGTCTCTGTTTAAACCTAAGTTAATTGTATCTAACTTGCATATTAATTCAAGTTCAGTGGTCTCTCTTTGGAGTCTATTTTTGAAGTCTTTTTGTTGAAAAAATTGCTACCTTCAAGTCTGTCACTGAGTGGTTAGAGAGGGTGAAGTGTTCTCCCACTGGTTTTTGAATGTTATGATTCCTGATGTCAGATTTGTGTCCATTTATTCTTTTGCATAGAGCAGGGGTAGGCAACCTATGGCATGCTTGCCAAAGGCGGCACATGAGCTGATTTTCAGTGGCATTCACACTGCCCTGGTCCTGGCCACCAGTCTGGGGGGATCTGCATTTTAATTTAATTTTAAATGAAGGTTCTTAAACATTTTAAAAACCTTATTTACTTTATATACAACAATAGTTTAATTATATATTATAGACTTATAGAAAGAGACCTTCTAAACATGTTAAAATGTATTATTGGTACTCGAAACCTTAAATCAGAGTGAATAAATGAAGATTCGGCACAGCACTTCTGAAAGGTTGCCGACCCATGGCATAGAGATTGTCCAGTTTGGCCAATGTATATGGCAGAAGGGCATTGCAGGTACATGATGGCATATATCACATTGGTAGATGTGCAGGTGAACAAGCCCCTGATGGCGTGGCTGAAGTGATTAGGTTCTATGGTGGTGTCACTTCTATAGATACGTGGACAGAGTTGGCATCAGACTTTGTTGCAAGGATAGGTTCCTGGGTTAGTGTTTCTGTTGTATGATGTGCAGTTGCTGGGGAGTATTTGCTTCAGGTTGGGAGGCTGTCTGTAAGTGAGGACTGGCCTGTCTCCCAAGATCTGTGAGAGTGAGGGATCATCTTTCAGGATAGGTTGTAGATCTTTGATGTGCTGGAGAGTTGGAGGCTGAAGGTGATGGCTAGTGATGTTCTGTTATTTTCTTTGTTGGGCCTGTCCTGTAGTAGGTGACTTCTGGGTACTTTTTGGCTCTGTCAATCTGTTTTTTTCACTTCAGCAGGTGGGTATTGTAGTTTTAAGAATGCTTGATAGAGATCTTGTAGATGTTTATCTCTGTCTTTCTCAGGGAGTTTCTTAAGCAGATGGTGTAGTTTCTTTTGGTAATCATCAGTGGGATCAGAGGATAATGGCCTGTAGAATGTGGAGTTAGAGAGTTGCCTAGCAGCCGTTTGTTCATATTACAACTTATTCATGTTCATAAATGCAAAGTAATGCACACTGGAAAACATAATCCCAACTATGTGTATAAAATGATGGGATCTAAATTAGTTGTTACCACTTAAGAAAGAGATCTTGGAGTCAGTGTGGATAGTTTTCTGAAAACATTCACTCAAAGAGCAACGGCAGTCAAAAAAGATAACAGAATCTTGGGAATCATTAAGAAAGGGATAGGTAATATTTCCTCTATATAAATCCATGGTACGCCCACATCTTGAATACTGTGTGCAGATGTGGTCATCCCATCTCAGAAAAGATATATTGGAATTGGAATAAGTTCAGAAAAGAGCAACAAAAATGATTGGGGGTATGGAATGGCTGCTGTATGAGAAGATATTAATAAGACTGGGACTTTTCAGCTTGGCAAAGAGACAAGCAAGGGAGTATATGATTGATGTCTATAAAATCATGACTGCTTTGGAGAAAGTAAATAAGGCAGTGTTATTTACTCCTTGTCATAACAGAGAACTAGGGACCATCAAATGAAATTAATAGGCAGCATGTTTAAAACAAAGAAAAGGAAGTATTTCTTCACACAACGCACAGTCAACCTGTGGAACTCTTTGCCAGAGGATGTTGTGAAGGCCAAGACTATAACAGGGTTCAAAAAAGAACTAGATACATTCATGGAGGATAGGTCCATCAATGGCTATTAGCCAGAATGGATAGGGATGGTATTCCTAGCCTGAGTTTGCCAGAAGGTGGGAATGAGCGACAGGGACCGGATCACTTGATGATTACCTGTTCATTCCCTCTGGGGCACCTGGTATTGGCCACTGCTGGAAGATAGGATACTAGGCTAGATGGACCTTTGGGCTGATCCTGTGTGGCCACTCTTATGTTCGTATGTAGTGTAACAGAGAATGGTATTTCTGCTCTACAATGTAGAACCCCATTTAATTTCTAGAAAATCCTCTTAGCTTTGTTGCTAGTCAGTTTGATATAGAACATAAAGGTCAGCTCTGTTCAATATTTTTATCAATGATCTAGATGATAAATCTTTGTGGGAAAGTTGGCAGATGAGACAAAAATTTTGGGGTAAAATAAGAAGGAGGACAGGTTACTGTTACAGAGTGAGCTGAATCACCTAAGACAATGGTCAGACTCCAACACAATGTGTTTTAATACAGCCAAATAGAAAGCAATATCTGGGAAGAAAGAATTCAGGCTACACCCACATGATGGGAAATTCTGTCTTGGAAAGCAGTGACTCAAAGAAGGATAATCGTAGATAATTACCTCAAAATGAGCTCTCAGTGCACTGCCTGGGCAAAAAATGTGATCCCTGGATGTATAAAAAGGAGCATATCAAGTAGAACCAGGGAACTGAGCTTGGCTCTGTACACAGCACTGGTAAGACCACTACTAAAATACTGTTGTGACAGGATCCTCGGTGAGTGGCGCAGGCAGAGTCGACGGGTGAGCAGCAGCAGTCAACTCACCACAGTGAAGACACAACAGCAAGTCGATCTAAGTATGTCGACTTCAGCTACGTTATTCAAGTAGCTGAAGTTGCATAACTTAGATCGATCCCTCCCCCAGTGTAGACTGGTTGCTTGCAGCATAGGTGGGAGCAGGAGAAAGGAGCCTCTGTGTTCTGTTTCATACCTTCAGTCCCATGCGCTTGCAGAGCATAAGTGCAGGCATGTCCGGTGGACATTGCTGAGTCCCAAGCAAGCTTGAGCAATTCCCCTGCTGTGGCCTCATGCAGGCAAATCATTGAATTGTAGCTCCCTTGCTGGACAGTGGCTGTTGATGGTTGTTTGACATCCCACCTGGGCGCTGGTTACTTTCCTTGCAGTTGTTTCTGGGGAGCTATCATCTGGCTGATTCCTCAATTTACAGCGTGTCTTAATGACAACCATACAACACAATCTCATAATGTCATATACGCTAAAGATATACATATTTAGATAGAACAGTGACTTTCATCTGATCATAACCTTTTCCCTGATACCTCACATGGCATGCTTTATATGCAATATCACAATTATATACAGATGAGGTGTGGCCTCTATCATAACCTAGTCCTAGATTTGGACCTTAGCGTCCAAAATATAGGGGTTAGCATGAAAACCTCCAAGCTTAGTTACCAGCTTGGACCTGGTAAAGCTGCCACCACCCAAAAAATTAGAGTGTTTTGGGGCACTCTGATCCCCACGAAAACCTTCCCTGGGGACCCCAAGTCCCAAATCCCTTGAGTCTCACAACAAAGGGAAATAAACCTTTTCCCTTCCCCCTTCCAGGTGTTCCTGGAGAGATACACAGAAGCAACCTCCGTGAATCTAAGCAGAGGGATTCCACTCTCCCCCGTTTCCAGCCGGGAAACACAAGCACTTCCCTCTTCACCCAGAGGGAATGCAAAGTCAGGCTAGTAAATCTAACACACACCGATTTCCCTCTGACTTCTTCCTCCCACCAATTCCCTGGTGAGCTGCAGACTCAATTCCCTGGAGTTCCCCACTAAAGAAAAACTCCAACAGGTCTTAAAATAAAGCTTTATATAAAAAGAAAGAAAACTACATAAAAATGGTCTCTCTGTATTAAGGTGACAAATACAGGGTCAATTGCTTAAAAGAATATTGAATAAACAGCCTTATTCAAAAAGAATACAATTCAAAGCACTCCAGCAACTATAGACATGTAAATACAAAAAACCATATAAATCACTATCTGATCTTTGGTACTTACAACTGGGAAACAGAAGATTAGAAAGCAAGAAATAAAAATCCCCTCATAGCCGAGAGAGCATACAGGCAGAAGACCAAGAACAAAGGACTCACACACAAACTTCCCTCCACCCAGAGTTGAAAAAATCCTGTTTCCTGATTGGTCCTCTGGTCAGGTGCTTCAGATACTTATTTCCAGGTGAAAGAGACGTTAACCCTTAGCTATCTGTTTATGACAGCCTCACTCTGCTGACAATGCCCCTACTAATACAGCCCAATATGCCATTGGCCTTCTTGGCAACAAGGGCACACTACTGACTCATATTCAGCTTCTCATCCGCTATAATCCCCAGACCCTTTTCTGCAGAACTGCTGCTTATTCAATCGGTCCTCAGCCTGCAGCAGTGCCTGGGATTCCTCCTTCCTAAGTTCAGGACTCTCCACTTGTCCTTGCTGAGCTCATTAGATTTCTTTTGGCTAAATTCTCCAATTTGTCTAGGTCATTCTGGACCCTATTCCTGTCCTCCAGTGTATCTACCTCTCCCCCCATCTTAGTGTCATCTGCAAACTTGCTGAGGGTACAATCCATCCCATCATCCAGATCATTAATGAAGAAGTTGAACAGAACCAACCCTAGGACTTACCCCTGGGGCACTCCACTTGAAAGTGACTGCCAACTAGACATCAATCTATCGATCACTACCCATTGAGCCCGACAATCTAGCCAGCTTTCTATCCACTTAAGAGTCCATTCATCCAGCCCATATTTCTTTAACTTGCTGGCAACAATACCATGGGAAACCATATCAAAAGCTTTGCTGAAGTCAAGATATATCATATCCACCACTTTTCCCTCATCCACAGAGCGAGTGATCTCCTCATAGAAGGTAATCAGGTTGGTCAGGCATGACTTGCCTTTGGTGAATCCATGTTGACTGTTCCTGATCACCTTCCTCTCCTCCAAGTGCTTCAAAATGGATTCCTTGAAGACCTGCTCCATGATTTTGTGCTCCTGTCTAACTCAGTTATTTGACATAATGTAGGGGTGTCTGAGTGCAACTTAATGTCCTGGGATAGACAGGAAGTCAGACTGATGGTCCCTTCTGGCTCTAAACTGTATTTAATTATAGGGCTTTCCCATAAGAGTTATTGTTGAAAGAAAGGTTAGCAATGTTACAGTTACAGCACTTTGCAGTATGGCCCTCAGCCACCTCTGATATGTTGGAGAGTGGGAAAACCTCACTTTTCATCTTTAAGACTAGTTTTACTTAGCAGTAAGACCCAGTTGACTAGCAAAGCCCTGGGAACTTTGCATGTGCACATTAGCCAGTCAGGGTCCCATCTGCAGTATTTCTGCGTACCCTTGATGTGTGCCACACAGATGCACTTAAAGGCTTAGGGCTGCAGCAGAGTCAGCATTTGCTAGGTTTGGAGAAGATATAGGCTATCCCGTACTCTCTCTGGGGATGGCTACTGGGACAATCTGCCTAAGGGAAACTGCAGTTGTCACCGTGAGTCACATGTAGAACATGTCTCCTTGAAATCTGCCCTTGATCTGCACCCACTGGAGTCAATGAAAACTTTGTCATTGTCTTAAATGACAGTGGATTTGGGCTGAACTTCTCCCTCTGTTTCTGATCCTGCTGCATCCCACTGCTGCTATTTCAGCTGCCCTGTTGCCCTTTAACCCAGCTGGGAATAGAGAGTCTCTAGCTAAGTCAAAAGGACAAATAAGCTTCTGTTTGCCAGAAGCTGGGAGTGGATGACAGGGGATGGATCACTTGATAATTACACCTCTACCCTGATATAATGCAACCCGATACAACGTGATCAAGCAGTGCTCCGGGGTGGCGAGGCTACACATTCCAGCAGATCAAAGCAAGTTTGATATAACGTGATAAGATTTTTTTGGCTCCCGAGGACAGTATTATATTGGGGTACAGAAGTACCTGTTCTGTTCATTCCCTGTGGGGCACCTGGCATTGGCTGCTGCCAGCAGACAGGATACTGGGACAGATGGACCTTCGGTCTGACCCAGTATGGCTGTTCTTATAGACTCACTATTCCCCCTCTTGCTCCCTCAGTGAGTTATAATTGTAATAGTTTTTGAAGGACATAAATCCACACAGTGTAGAGGTCAAGCATAGGCATTTATTACACACAGCGCTGGCGGAGTGTCACCTTACTTATTAGGCTCAGAGACACTGTCAATCAATTGATTACAATAGAATATATAGATTTTCCAGAGGCTGGGGAAAGTGACGGGGTAGGCAGTTCCACACCCCGGGATAGGTTTTGCAGCAAGACAAGATAGCACATTAGCCAATGGTTAAAAGGTTACATAATGTCTCTGCTCATGGTCTCAAGTTAGCAAGTTAACATTTAATTAATACTTTGATAAAATTATTCAGACTTCACCACACCACACCAGACTTCAAAGAGAAACTGCTGAGCTTCAGTTCATCTGCAAATTTGACACCATCAGCTCAGGATTAAACGAAGACTGTGAATGGCTTGCCAATTACAAAACCAGTTTCTCCTCCCTTGGTTTTCACACCTCAACTGCTAGAACAGGGCCTCATCCACCCTGATTGAACTACCTCATTATCTCTAGCTTGCCTGCATATATATATATATACACCTGCCCCTGGAAATTTCCACTACATGCATCTGAGGAAGTGGGTATTCACCCACGAAAGCTCATGCTCCAAAACGTCTGTTAGTCTATAAGGTGCCACAGGATTCTTTGCTGTTTTTTAGGTAAAATGTTAGTAGTATAAAATATATATGTTGAATTCTGATTTGGGGTCCATAGGAATGGAGCAACTCCTTTGATTGTCCAACAGGTACATTACAAGGGGTTAAAGCAAAGAAACAGTGAAAGTATGTGACAATAAAGATTGTCCTCTTTATGTCTTAAGGCAGGCATTGGTCCCTGGGAAGGGAGGTGGAAAGATGCCATATCTTATACTGACATGTGCCAACTTTTCCTAAACTCAAGGTTGGATCTGTGGGAAGAATGTTCCCTACAGAAGAGACTGACACAATAGGAGCAGGGACCCTTTGTTCAATTTGCAACTCTGAATAAGACACAAATATTTAGTTCTTAGCTCCAACACTTGGCAATTTGCTGACCAGGCCTATTTTAGCAAAACAAGATTATCTGTTTACCCCAGCTTTCACTTAGCTGATCACTATTTGCTAGGCCTCTGGTCTCTTGACCAAACTCTGGACTTTGAGTCTGAGAAAGAGCTGGCACAATCCATATACGAATGGAGTGGTTGTTATATAAAATGCACATGGATTTTAACCCTTCAGTTTTTGCATTTAATACTGTGAGGAAAAGCTACCTTTGATTTACCTACTTCATAAACAGTGTGTATCATTGCACGTATTTAGTG
Organism: Gopherus flavomarginatus; assembly: GCF_025201925.1. Lineage (NCBI taxonomy): Eukaryota > Metazoa > Chordata > Testudines > Testudinidae > Gopherus > Gopherus flavomarginatus. Next base: position 162,574,985 of record NC_066621.1, on the reverse strand, counting down.
ATGTGGTATGCCAGCTATGAGCTAGTCAACTGGATCAGACTGGTCAATGAAGAGTAACAAATATGCATGTCTGAACAAAGACACTCCTGTCCTATAATGCGCTTAGAGAGAGGAATTTACTTCTACATAAATATTTGTTCCCCATACTGTCGGGGCTGGTACCTTCTTCACAGCTCCTCCCAGAGGCACTGCTTTATCTCATGCAGGTGATTTTCACAGCAGTAAAAACTCTGTTCAGATCCAGAGAACAAACACGCCACTACACAATACATAAAAAAATTACACACAGTGAAAAATAAGGTTTGGCTCATATTCCTTTTACTACAGAGGTGCTGCATGCATGTTGATAAATACTTTTTTTTTAAAACTCCAGTGGTAGGTTTAAAATACTTGACTGCAGTGTTGAGCTGCAACTCTGACACTTGAATGGAAAGCAAATAAAGCAGGCTCAGCATCTACCTTTAAACCATTTAGACCTTCTGTATCACATGTTCCTGACTGTATGATTTAGTGATGTCTCCAAACTACAGAATGCAGGAGTTTAATCTCTGAAAGCCTGAGGAATCAGGTCCTTCTGTAACATGGCCCTTTGTTTCCATTTCCTGTGCAGGAAGAGTGTCTGATGCTGATACAAAAACGGCTTCCACTGAACACTTGCCTTGTTCAGGGGAACCAATGTGTAAAATCTAGCTAGGGAAAAGAACCAACAGCACCTCCAGAGCCAATCAGTTGGTTCATGACACTCATCGTGCACGACTCAGGGTAGGGAATCACCAGATGCACGTGCAACTCCTCTCTCCCGCCTCCCAGCTCCACAGTTCATTCCTAGTGATCCTACCCACCTGAGACAGATAGACCAAGAATTTTTCAAAGGGTGTCATGCATATGTGAGGTATTCCAGCAGATTCCCCAGACACTGCAGCAGCTTCAGAAAGTTTGTATCATCACCTCCCAAGTGTTCAAACTCTAGGCCTGATTCTCATCACCACTCTGCTGTACTGCCCATGGCACTGGTTCCCCAGATTGGGGATAGTTGCTGGCAATGCTATTAGAGCAACAGACAAGTGCTTGCCTTAGAGATCAAATACAACAAATCAAATCATGAACCCACCCTCAGTCAATCTGTCAGATAATACAACATTTTCAAGATAGTTTACTCCAAAGCAGACTGGGATCTCCAAAGGGATCTCCCAAAAATAGGGGACTAGGCAACAAAACGGCAGATGGAATTCAATCTTCATAAGTGCAAAGTCATGCACATTGGAAAAATTATAATCAAACTACATACACACACGAGTTCTAAGTTAGCTGTTATCACCCCAAAAAAGAAAACCTGGAGTCACTGTGAATAATTCTCTGAACATTTCTACATGATGCACGTTATTGTTGAAAAAGACTAACAGTATGTTAGTAACTATCAGGAAGGTGATAGAAAGCAAGACTGAAAATATCATAATGCCACTATATAAATCCATGGTACATCCATACCTTGAGAACTGTGTCTCGTTCTGGTCACCCCATCTCAGAAAAGATATAGTGGAACTGGAAAAGTTTCAGAGAAGGGCAACAAAGTAGATCAAGGGTATGGAAGCACTTCCATGAAAGGAGAGACTAAAACGAGGAGGGCTGTTCATGTTAGAAATGACATAATTAAGTGGGGACATGGCAGAGGTCTATAAAGACATGAATGGTTTGGAAAAAAGGGGGAATAGAGAAGTATTATTTACACTTTCACACAGCACAAAAACTAAGGGTCACCTGATGACATTAAGAGGCAGCACGTTTAATATAAACAAGAGAAAGTGCTTTTCACACAATGCACAACTAAGCTGTGGAACTCATTGTAATGGGATGTTGTGATGGCCAAAAGTATAATCGGGTTCAAAAAAGAACTGGATAAATTCATAGATTCCAAGTCCAGAAGGGACCATAGTGATCATCTCGTCTGATTTGTATAGCAGAGGACATAGAATGGAGGCTGAGTCCATCAATGGCTATTAGTCAATATGGGCAGGGATGCACCCGTGCTTGGGGCAATCGTAAAGCTTGAGCAATGAGGCTCACTCCATAATTGCCCTGTTTTGTACAGTTTCCCTGTAGCTCTGGTCTGGGCCACTGTCAGAGACAGGACATGGGGTAAGATGAACCATGGCATGATCCAGGACAGGAACTCTTCTATTCTGTTTTTTTTTCTCCTGTTGGCTGAGCAATGACCAGACTCCCCATGGAGAGTAGTTCCTTTGATTTGCATTTCTGTTACAACATAAGTCAAGTCAGCATTTTACTAAGCTCAGTTGTGACTTCCAACTACCAAGACACTTAAGGAAAGGTGGAGAATACAGTATAGAACTTCCCTACAAGAGTTCTAGAGAAACTTCTGGATTTGGCTTTAACCTACTTGTGTTGTTATCATTCTTGACATTTTGGCATTCAGCATATAGTTCCATGCAAGTCTGTATTAAATGTCCCTGGGCCTCATTATTCATCAGGGCTGAAGGACTGTTTCCTTTCTTGTTTGCTGCTTGAGCACGTTCCCAATTCTGTCCCATCAGCAGATTTAACAGGTTTATAGATTGTTTCACAGTGTGGGTCATTTATACGGATTAGAAAGAGGAAGGGTTCCACCAGTGACCCTGAGGGCCCACAATCAACATTGCCTTACAGTCTGATATATATTCATTTCTGAGAAAGTCTTTCTTTCCTGCAGTCTATTTAAAGTATTCTAACATCTAAACTGAACTTCTACTGCAGTGACTGAAAATAAACACTCTCCTGTGAACACCATGCAAATGCTTCTCTATAGCCTCCCATTGTCACCTGGAGATGAATGTGTGCCTGCGCTAATGATGATGGGTTCAATGATCAATGGGAACTGGGGCAAGACAATGCAATTACAAATACAATAATCTATTGTGCAATAATCCACACCTCAGAACACTTGTTCTCTCCCTGAATTCCTTTGGGCCAACCAGGAGTAAGGGCCTGATTCTCAGAAGTGAACTCTCACAGCCTGGGATCAGGTCACCCTGCATTAACCTGCTAAACTGAGGGTTGTGAGCTCAATCTTTGAGGGGGCCATTTAGGATCTGGGGCAAAAACCTGTCTGGGGATTAGTCCTGGTTTGAGCAGGGGATGGGCTAGGCATGTGCCATGAATTTGTAGAAGGGAGGAATAGCTCAGTGGTTTGAGCCCTAGTCTGCTTAAACCTACGGTTGTGAGCTCAATCCTTAAGAGGGGGGCCCTTTAGGGATCTGGGGTAAAAATCTGTCTGGGGTAGGGGGTTGGGTTAGCTGATCTCCTGAGGTCCTTTCCAACCGTGATATTCTGTGATTCTTTTTGTTAAGATAAATAAATTGAGCTCCTTGAGCCTGTCACTATAAGGCAAGATTTCTAATCCTTTAATCATTCTCATGGCTCTTCTCTGACCCCTCTCCAATTTATCAACATCAGCATCAGAACTGGACACAGGATTCCAGCAGCAGTTGCAGCTCTGCCAAATACAGAGGTAATCTCCTGTTTATGCATCCAAGGATCACGTTAGCCCTTTTGGACACAGCATCACACAGGGAGCTCATGTTCAGCTAATTATCCACCATGACCTCTACATCTTCCCAGGATGAGTCCCCCATCCTGTACGTATGGCCTGCAGTCTGTTCCGAGATGTATCACCTTACATTTGGCAACATTGCAATACATATTTTTTGCCTGCATCTAGCTTACCAAGTGATCCAGATCACTCTGTAATAGTGACCTGTCCTCTTATAGACTCATAGACTCTAGGACTGGAAGGGACCTCGAGAGGTCATCGAGTCCAGTCCCCTGCCCTCTTCCTTATTTGCAACTTCTTCAACCTTTGTGTCATGTGCAGATGTCATCAATGAAGACACATCTGAAACCTTGCCAGCTTTCTGGGACCAGGCTAATGCTCGACAGCATCCTCATTCAATCTTGAGGCACACTGGAAAGAATTCTGAGACAATGCTAGTGACTCAAGCAAACACCTGGTCACCAACTCAGCAAAAGAACTTGCAGGTTTCAATCTACCTCAGAACCATTTTAGAACATTGCATGGCTGAGGCAGTCATCTCTCACCCCTTGGAAGAAAAGAGGCAGCGCACAACGTATGGACTGGCTAACTGACACATCTAAAAAAGTAGTTGTCACTAGCCATTTCTAGCTCCAGTGTAGGCATAGCAAGTCTGCCTTAGAAATTGGCTGGTGGGACAAGGACACCGTTTTCCCAATGCTTCTTTAGTGACAATAAAAATATAGTTCTCTGATTTATAATTGGTCTCTTGCTATAAAATTATGCTTGTAGAACGGGGAGGATAGTTTATATACTGGGCAACCTATGGCACACGTGCCAAAGGCGGCACGTGAGCTGATTTTCAGTGGCACTCACACTGCCTGGGTCCTGGCCACCAGTCCAGGGGTCTCTGCATTTTAATTTAATTTTAAATGAATCTTCTTAAACATTTTAAAAACTTTATTTACTTTACATACAACAATAGTTTAGTTATATATTATAGACTTATAGAAAAAGACCTTCTAAAAAAAATTAAAATGTATAACCGACACGCAAAACCTTAAATTAGAGTGAATAAATGAAGACTCGGCACAGCACTTCTGAAAGGTTGCTGACCCTTGTTATATGTGTTCGTATAATAGCTGTTAAAGAAATATAACTGCCTATATACTTGGCCCTGTGCCATTCTAGTTATGTTATAAAACAACATGACTGATACTATATGTTTAACTCTTCTGCTGACAGACTCTCAAAGTTAGTGACTTTCTTATTTTCTGAAACTGGTTTTTAATGATTTTCCCCTTTTCCTTGGCTTGAAGCCTTGGGATTATCATTTCTTTCTCTTTCTAGTTGTTCTAAGTGATGTGTGCATGGTGGACTTTTTCATTTCTATTTTTATTTTGTTTCATTCCTCAGGATTTCTGGACCTCTTGATTTGGTAACTGGAGAGGCTGTCCAAATGGGAACAGAAGAAATTGAAAAATCTTTCAAAAGTAATTCAAGAAGCATGGAGGATGAGGAAGAGGAGGAGAATCTACCAGCAGATATATATAGCTTCTGTAGTACAGCAAAATCTCAGCTCTGATAGTAATGCATAGGACCCCTGTGTCATTCGCTAGATATTTCTGCTGCATTCAGTGTGTGCTATCAAACCAGTGCACGGAAGGAGCGAGGTGCTCTGTATGGAACAAAACTTTAATTGGCATTTCTTGCCTTATGGGTGCTTCACTTTGCAGTCATTGATGCATGTGCAATGTGCCCAGCCATTTAGTGGCATCATCATCAGCCAGGTGGAGAGGCAGAAGCCCACTGTTGAAATAAGTCAGTGGCAACTCGACAATGATATGTGACATAGTCTGAAGTTGACTGCAGCTGCATTGTGGGTCATCAGAAAAACCTCATTTTTAATTTAAAGAGACTGGCCACACAGTTGCTCTGTCTGGTTCAAAAACTTGTTCAGAAATGACCAGTAGTGTCCGGGCAGATCAAAACCTGGTGGACAGATGGTTGGGTGAGTGATGAGAGAGTGATCAATGACTGTCATCGTTGACCACTCATTGTGCCAAGCAGATTGCACTGTCATTCCCATAAATGACCATAAAGGGCTTCTAGAATATAGGTGAACTGGTGAGTGGGCAAAGAGGTCTGCATAAAACAGCAGGTCGCTATTATCATGGATATTGACCAGTAGCATTTGCAGTCTCATTCTTTTAATGCAGTTTTTGAATGGAATTTCCCAGATTCTCTTTTTTAAGAAGAAAAACAATGAACAGGCTATTTTACATGATGTGAGATGATTTGCAGTAGCATGCTGTGCCTTGCATGAGACACATGATGCACTCAATAAGGCAAGAACTGTGCCCTACCTTCCACAATAAAAAATCCTAATTGCATTTCTTTATCATTCATGTGCAGTGCCAAGCTAACAAACCCACACAGAGGGCCCATTTAAAACCCTTATGATTTGGCCAAATCAGAACACAGTTTGACATGATCACAGCCCCCATCTAAGGAATGGGTCAAATCACTGAAATGCTAGAGCTATTAAAACAAGTAATAAAACAAACATTGTAACATAAAGAATGCATTCTTTCCCTTATCTTTGCACCCAAAAAATGGCAGAAGGGTTTGTTCTCAAATTTATAAACACTCTCCCTCAGGCAAAGCCCAAGGGGTGAAAATTTGAAAAAGTTATAAGAAAGTGAAAAAGACCCATGAGAATGGAAACTATTAAGCATCTTAATGATAGGTGTCTATTTAACCAACATTTTCTGGATTCTTTGGGTCAGGGTTAGGGTTAGGGCTGGCTGCTAATCTCCTCCAAAGGAGAAAGAAAGGCAGAGACTCTCAGAGCCGGGAGCTAGGATTCCATGGTTCTGCACAGATCAAAAGTTCCATGGAGAATCCAGAGTGAGTGAATGAGTGTTTAAGCAACTAGTCTGAATCAGAGCAAGGATCTTGGAAAGGCTGAATTCTTAGCCTTTGACACGAGAATACCAGATGTGACAAGATATAGGGCCCCCTAGAGCAAGTTGAATTGAAAAAGCAAGGACTCTAGCCCTGACAGAGCCCTGTCACCCAATGGCAGTGAATGTGCGAGGTTTAAGCTATCATCCAACGTAACTTGAGCTCTGAGCAGCATGGTTTTGGGGGAAGTTCTAAGGCGGGGGTCAGCGATTTTTCAGAAGTGGTGTGCGGAGTCTTCATTTATTCACTCTAATTTAAGGTTTTGCAAGCCAGCAATACATTTTAACGTTTTTAGAAGGTCTCCTTCTACAAGTCTATAATATAGAACTAAACTATTGTTGTATGTAAAGTAAATAAGGTTTTTAAAATGTTTAAGAAGCTTCATTTAAAATTAAATTAAAATGCAGAGCCCCCCGGGACTGGTGGCCATGACCCGGGCAATGTGAATGCCACTGAAAATCAGCTCACGTGCCACCTTTAGTACATGTGCCATAGGTTGCCTACTCCTGTTCTAAGGCTTAACATCTATTTCACAAAATAGTACAAGAATTCGTGAAAATGAAAGATCTCTGGCTGTGCAGGGAAACCGAAGCACTCCCGTCTTTAAACTGGCATGCATTGTTACACAGAACTGCAATTATAAATGAATATTGAATGCATATTTGCATATTTTTGTTACATTACTAAATGTCAGAGAGCTTTTTATACCCCTAAAGGACTCAAGTCACTTAAATCACACATAGTTTCAGCATATAAAACCAATTATCCATAAGCAGCAGATTATGTGCCGTCTCCTGCTGCACATGAGCCTGGTGTGAATCCAGGGGCTCCCACTCTCCTTTTCCTGAGGCCCAACAGTCCAGCTGCACTAGGCACAGTGGGCCACTATTTACACTTCTAGAGGAAAATGATCAATTTTAATGGTTGCTTACGGAGAAACTATAACACTGTAAATAAACCATGTCCATGTTTCCTTTTCATTTTAATGAGAGAAATCCCTAGTAATAAACACTCAGATAAATGTTTCAAGATCTTTGAAACTAAATAGTTTCAGTAAAACTACACTTTAAAAAGAACCTCATCCATCCTCTAGGATGAGGGAAAGGGTCCAGGCAGGGACACACACATCCTGCAGATGAATGCACAGCTCCACAAATGGTGGCAACAGGAGGGCTTTGGCTCCCTTGACAATGGGATGCTGTTCATGGAAGGAGGACTGCTGGGAAGAGGTGGGGTCCACCTGACCAAGAAGGGAAAAAACATCTTTGCACATCAACTCACCAACCTAGTGAGGAGGACTTTATACTAGGTTTAAAGGGGGAAGGTGAAAAAAGCTCACATGTAAGCATAAAAAGGTGATGTTAACAGAGGACTAGTTGTTAGGGGGGACAAGAAAAAATATAATAGGATCACAGGAGCAACAAGAGGGAAATCAATGGGGCAATCTGCTCAACATCTTAGATGTGTACAGACAAATGAAAGGAGTGTGAGGAATAAACAGGAAGAACTGGAAGTATTAGTACATAATTATGATTTAATTGACATCATTGAAGCTGGGTGGGATAAATCTTGTGACTAAAATATTGGTATGGAGGGGGATTGCTTGTTCAGAAAGGACAGGCAGGGATAAAAATGGAGGAGGTGTTGCTTAATACATATACACTTGTTCTGAGGTCCAGAAGAAGGTGAGAGGTAGACAGGGTTAAAGGACACTGGGTAAAGATAAAAAGGGATAGGAGTGATGATGTGGTGGAGGTCTGCTATAGACCACCAAATCAAGAGGAGGAGGAGGAGGAGGTGGTGTTTCTAGAACAAAAATATCCAAAACACAAGACCAGACAGTAATGACATTAAATACTCAAGACACCTGTTGAAAAAGTAATACAGCAAAACGCAACATTTCAGATTTCAGATAGATTCCTGGACTGTATTGGGGAAGCTTTTTATTCCAGAAAGTGAAGAAAGTGTCCAGGGGGACAGCCATTTTATACTTGAATCTGACAAAGAGGGAGGAACTCGTGAATCTGAAGGTAGGAGACAATTTGAGTGAAAGCAATCATCATGAAATGATAGAATCACGAAAGCTAAGGCAAGGGGAAAAATGAGGGCAGTGGAGTAAGGACAATAAACTTAAAAAAAGCTGATTTTACAAGACTCAGGGAACCGGTAGGTAAGCTCACATGGGAAGAAAATCTAAGGGGAAAAAAGGAGAGTAAGTGTTTTTTCAAAGAGACAATATTAAAAGCACAACTGCAAACTATCCCAACACAAAGGAGCGATAGGAATAACAGTAAGAGACCAATATGGCTCCATCAGGAGCTCTTTAATGATCTGAAAATCAAAAAGGAGTCCTACAAGAAGTAGAAAAATGGATAAATTGCTCAGGAAAAGTACAAAAGAATAGCATGAATATGTAGAGACAAAATCAGAAAAGCTAAGAGATAAAATAAGTTGTTCCTAGCAAGGGACATAAAAAGCAATCAAAAGAGGTTCTTTAAATATATTAGGTGCAAGATAACAATGAAGGAAGGAGTGCTAATAAATGATGACATCAAGATGACAGGTGCTCAATGACTATTTTTCTTCAGTCTTCACTAAAAAGCTTGATGGTGACCAGATACTCAACACAATTAATATTAACAACCAGACAGAAGGAATGCAAGCCAAAATAGGAAAAACAACAGGTTACACAATATTTAGTTAAGTTAGAAATAGTTGGCAGGGTCTGATGAAATTCATCCAAGACCACTTAAGGAGCATAATATAAGAATGGCCATACAAGTTCAGACCAATGGATCATCTAGGATGGTATCCTGTCTTTGAAAGTGGTCAGTGCTAGATGCTTCAGAGGGAATAAACAGAACTGCATAATTTTGAGTGATCCATCCTATTTTGTTCAATCCCAGCTTCTGGCAATTTGAGATTTAAGGATACTTGGATCATGGGATTTCATCCCAGACCATTTTAGCTAGTAGTCATTGATAGACCTATCCTCCATGAACTTATCTAATTTTCTTTTGAACTCAATTCTACTTTTGGTCTTACATCTCCTGCTCATGAGTCCCCCGGGTTTCAGCAAGGGGTTGGACTAGATGATCTTCTGAGGCCTCCTCCAACCCTAATCTATGATTGTGCTTTGTGTGAAGAAATACTTCCTTTTGTTTCTTTTAAACCTGCTGCCTATTAATTTCATTGGGAGACCCCTAATTCTGGTCTTTTGTGATGGGGTAAATAACACTTCTTTATTCACTGTCTCCACACCAGTCATGATTTTATAGACCTCTATCATATTTTCCTTAGACATCTCTTTTCTAAGCTGAACAGTCCCAGTCTTTCTAGTCTCTCCTCGTAAGGAAGCTGTTCCAAATCCCTAATCATTTTTGTTACCCTTCTCTGTACCTTTTCCAATTCTAATATCTCTTTTTTTCCTGGGGTGACCAGAATTGTATGCATTATTCAAGCGTAGCTGTACCATGGATTTATATAGTAGCATTATGTTATTTTCTGTTTTATTATCTATCTCTTTCCTAATAGTTCATAACATTCTGTTAACTTTTTTAATTGCTGCTGTGCATTGCACTGAAGTTTTCAGAGAACTATCCACTAAGACTCCAAGGTCTCTTTCGTGAATGGTAACAGCTAATTTAGAACCCGTAATCTCAACTACAAATATATGATTATTTTTTCCAATGTGCTTTACTTCACACTCATCAGCACTGACTTTCATCAGACATGTTGTTGTCCAAGCATCCAGTTTAGTGAGATCCCTGTGTAACTCTTTTCTGGCAGCTTTGCATTGAACAATCTTGAATAATTTTGTATTGTCTGCAAATTTTGCCACCTCACCATTTACGTCCTTTTCCATATCACTACAGACCCTTGGGGGACCATGCTATTTACCTGCCTAACACTAACCATTTATTGTTATCCTTTGTTTCCTATCTTTTAACCTATTACTAATCCATGAGAGGACTTCCTCTCTCATCCCATGACAATTTACTTTCCTTAAGAGCCTTTGGTGAGGGATCTTGTCAAAGGCTTTCTGAAAATGGAAGTACACTATGTCCAGTGGATCCCCCTTATCTGCATGCTGGCGGACTCCTTCAAAAAATTCTAAAAATTGGTGATGCATGATTTCCTTTTACAAAAGCTGAGCTGGCTCTTCCCACAACATATCATGTTAATCTATCTATCAGATAACTCTGTTCTTTGCTACAGTTTCAACCACTTTGCTTGGTATTGACATTAGACTGACTGGCTTCTAATTACTATGATCACTGCTGAAGACTTTTAAAAAAAAATTGGTGTTACATTAACTATCCTCCAGTCATCTGGTATAGAGGCTGATTCAAGCGATAGGCTACATACCACAGCTATTCTTCCTGCCATTTCATATTTGAATTCCTTCAGAACTCTTGGGTGAATAGCATCTGGTCCTAGTGACTTACTACTGTTTGATTTATCAATTTGTTACAAAACCTCCTCTAATGACACCTCAGTCTGGAGCAGTTCATCTGTTTTGTCACCTAAAAAAAATGGCTTGTGTGTGGAAATCTCTCTCACATCTTCTGCAGTGAAAAATGAATTATTTGCATCAGTCATCTTCTCTGCAGTGACCTTATCTTACTTGAGTGCTTCTTAGGACTAGCAATCTCACAACCATTTTAAACTATCTTTGAGAACTCATGGAGAGTGGGTGAGCCCCAGATGACTGAAGAAGGGCAAATATAGACCTATCTTACAAAGGAAGAACAAAGAGGATCCAGGGATGTATAGACTATTTTGCCTGATTTCAATACCTGAAAAGATACTGGGACAAATTATTAAACAACCAGTCTAGGAGCACCTAGAGGATAATAGGGTTACAAGTAACAGCCAGCATGAATTTGTCAACAATAAATTATGCCAAACCAATCTAATTTCCTTCTTTGACAGGGTTACTGGCCTAGTGGATGGGGGTGAGTGAAGAAATAGATGTGATATTTCTTGATTTTAATAAGGTGTCTGACAGAGTCAAAGGGAAATGGAGTCAAAGTGAAATTACCATAAAGTGCGTGTAAAACTGGTTGGGAGACCATACTTAAAGAGTATGCCTGACTAACCTAATTGCCTTCTATGAGGAGATAACTGGGTCTGTGGATGAGGGGAAAGCAGTGGATGTGTTATTCCTTGACTTTAGCAAAGCTTTTGATACGGTCTCCCACAGTATTCTTGCCAGAAAGTTAAAGAAGTATGGGCTGGATGATTGGATTATAAGGTGGATAGAAAGCTGGCTAGATCGTCAGGCTCAACGGGTAGTCATCAATGGCTCCATGTCTGGTTGGCAGCCGGTTTCAAGTGGAGTGCCCCAAGAGCTGGTCCTGGGGCTGGTTTTGTTCAATATCTTCATTAATGATCTAGAAGATGGCGTGAACTGAACTCTCAGCAACTTTGCAGATGACACTAAACTTGGAGTGGTAGATATGCTGGAGGGTAGGGATAGGATACAGAGGGACCTAGACAAATTAGAGGACTGGGCCAAAAGAAACCTGATGAGGTTCAACAAGGACAAGTGCAGAGTCCTGCACTTAGGATGGAAGAATCTCCTTCACTGTTACAGACTAGGGACCGAATGGCTAGGAAGCAGTTCTGCAGAAAAGGATCTAGGGGTTAGAGTGGACGAGAAGCTAGATATGAGTCAACAGTGTGCCCTTGTTGCCAAGAAAGCTAACGGCATTTGGGGCTGTATAAGTAGGGGCATTGCCAGCAGATCGAGGGATGTGATCATTCCCCTCTATTTGACATTGGTGAGGCCTCATCTGGAGTACTGTGTCTGCTTTGGGGCTCCACACTACAAGAAGGATGTGGACAAATGGAAAGAGTCCAGCGGAGGGCAACAAAATGATTAGGGGGCTTGAGCACATGACTTATGAAGAGAGGCTGAGGGAACTGGGATTGTTTAGTCTGCAGAAGAGAAGAATGAGGGGGGATTTGATAGCTGTTTTCAACTACCTGAAAGGGGATTCCAAAGAGGATGGATCTAGACTGTTCTCAGTGGTAGCAGATGACAGAACAAGTAGTAATGATCTCAAGTTGGAGTGAGGGAGGTCTAGGTTGGATATTAGGAAAAACATTTTCACTAGGAGGGTGGTGAAGCACTGGAATGGGTTACCTAGGGAGGTGGTTGAATCTCCTTCCTTAGAGGTTTTTAAGGTCAGACTTGACAAAGCCCTGGCTGGGATGATTTAGTTGGGATTGGTCCTGCTTTGAGCAGGAGGTGGGACTAGATGACCTCCTGAGGTCCCTTCCAACCCTGGTGTTCTATGATTCTATGAGCAGTTATCAATGGTTCACTGTCAGACTGGGAAGGTGTATCTAGTGGGGTCATATGGGATCAGTCCTGGGTCTTGAATGATTCAATATTTAATTGGATAATGGAGTGGAGAGGATGCTTATAATAATAACATCTATGGATGACACTCAGCTGGGAGGAGCTGCAGATGCTGTGCAGGGCAGGATTAGGATTCAAAATGACCTTGACAAATGGAGACTTGGTCCGAAATCACCAAGATCAAATTCAGTAAAGACAAGTGCAAAGTACAACACTTGTGAAGGAAAAATCAAATACCCAGCTACAAACTGGGGCATAGCTGGCAAGGCATTCGTGCTGCTGAAAACCATCCGGGGGTTATAGGGGAATCACAAATTGAATAGGAGTCAACCATGAAGCACAGCTCTGCATGGGTGTTTGGTATAAATGCATCGAGTGGCAATTGGGGATCTGCCACAGCTGCTCCCTCAAGTGTAGCAGGGTAGAGGGAGGCCAAAAACCACACTGGTAAGTCCAGTTTTTAGACTGAAGTAGCAGCCATAAAGCTCTCAATCTGGGGTTGGCACCTGTCCCTCCTTTGATCCACTGTGGTTCCTCTGTGCCAAGCAGGGTCACTGGGACAGGAGTTGGGGCATGTTATCTGTGTGCCATGTTGCAAAGTTAGTTTAGTGGGTAAGGAGTTCAGAGAAGGGACCATAGACAAATACAGTGCAACATGAATGGGAAACTCCTTTTCAAATTTTGAACATTTTAAAAACACTTGCATTATTTAAATTAGCATTTGAATCCATACAGCACTAGCCAGACAGGAATAAGCAAAGGAATCCTGAAAATAAATAGAACAGGAGTACTCGTGGCACCTTAGAGACTAACAAATTTATTTCAGCGGAAGCTTTCGTGGGCCCATGAAAGCTTATGCTGAAATACATTTGTTAGTCTGTAAGGTGCCACGAGTACTCCTGTTCTTTTTGCAGATACAGACTAACAAGGCTGCTACTCTGAAACCTGAAAATAAATATTCACTCATTTAAATGAATGAGAACTCGTGCCAGATAAGCAGCTAAGAAATGGATTTTTAGAGTTCATTTAATAGTTATCCTTACATTTGCATTAATTGACCATGAGATATGGTTCCTTTACCAGCCCAGAGGCCATGAGTGTCAATCACCCTATATTCTGCTGCCGGGAAAGGCAATCTTATCTCCACAAATTGAGAAATGCTCCATCAAAGATGCCTTCTCAGAGCATTGCTTCATTGCTTTTTGAATAATCTTTTCTGAGATCGTCCTTGATAGAAAAGGCAATCTGACAGCAGTAAGATTGTTCAAATGGGTACCTGCTAATGATATACCTTGAGTTGACACATTAAAGAAACCTGAATTAAACTATAGTAATCCATGTGTGAAAAAGTCATGCAAAAATCTCTAAGAAACCTTTTACATTAGATATTATGGATAACAGTGGTTTCAAAAAAGAATAAAGGAAACCAAATGTACCCAAATGTCTAATTCAGAAAGTGTAGCTCTGGAAACAGAATCATTGTCAAACAGTATTTGCCGAACAAGACCAAAGAGCTCCCATGAGCTACACCAGAGATTCCCTGGTGAGAATTAGGGATGGATCCAAAGACTGAAGTGTCTAAACCCCAGCTAGAGGTAGGAATTGCTTTGCTTAATCAGAATAACTAACACTATGGGGAAGAAATTGGTGCATGGAAAAATTTAGATTGTATCCCAAGGACCAACACTTCTCGGCAGTGAGATCCAGCAGCAACCTGCCAATGCAAGGATGGAAATCACAACAGAAGGCCAATTAGGATGATCTGAGGAATGGAAAACCTACCTTATGAGAGAAGACTCAAAGAATTTGGCTTGTTTAGCCTCACCAACAGAAGGCTGAGGGAAGACAGGATTGTTTGCTATAAATAGATCAAGGGGAGAAAAAGCAGAGAGGGAGAGGAGATAAGTTAAGCACCAATGTGGACATAAGAACAAATGGATATAAACTGGCCATCAAAAAGTTTAGACTTGAAATTAGTTGAAGGTTTCTAAGCATTGGAGGAGTGCAGAAGGTGGAGGTCTATGGTCCCTTCTCTGAACTCCTTACCCACTAAACTAACTTTGCAACATGGCACACAGATAACTTCGAGTGCAGAAGGTGGAGGCCCCTAAGGACTCTAAAAAAATACAAGCCTGAAGTGGCCAGTATTAAAACTCTCAAGGTTACAGCTTTTCTCTGACCTTGGTTTGGTAGATGCTGGCACTACCCAAGTGCAGAACCCCTTTGAGAACCCAGGAAGGTGCACTTGGGAATTCCTTCCCATGGGCTACCCTCAAGCCCTTTCACACCTCCTCTGGGGAAGACCTGAGACAAGCGGGGCGGGAGAGAAAACAGCTGTTGCCACCAGCTAATTAAACATGTGCACAAACCTCTTAAGACACAAAAATCCAATTCTGTTCTTAAAAAAGGTAAATTTTATTTCTAAAAAAAGAATACATATCTGGGAACTCAGCTACTGCTAGATTTTAAAAGAACAATTACAAGGATAAAGCACCAAGAATAGTTTTCTTGAGGTCCAGCTTAAAGGTTACAAGCTAAACAAAAGCACCGCGGTTAGCACAGAGGAATCCACAAGCCATAAAGAAATAAAAGGGACAAACCTAATCATGTCTTCCTAGACATTTCCTAAGCTACTTACATTTCTGGGGTTTCAATAAGTAGTTTCTAGATATGAACTGATGATTTTTTCATACCTTGTGATGTTATTGATATAAACTGGGACCATGTAGAACATGGTTTGCAACCAAGGTCCTGTAGTTGCACCAAATCTTATGTAAAGGGGGTTATATAAGGTGTCTTTGGGCTTGGCTACACTCACACTTTACAGCGCTGCAACTGGGGTGTGAAAAAACACCCCCCTGAGCGCTGCAAGATACAGCGCTGTAAAGTGTCAGTGTAATCAGGGCAGCAGCGCTGGGAGCGCGGCTCCCAGCGTTGCACGCTACACCCGTAAGGGATGTGGTTTACATGCAGCGCTGGGAGAGCTCTCTCTCAGCGCTGCCGCTCTGACTACACTCACACTTCAAAGCGCTGCCGTGGCAGCGCTCCCGCAGCGCTGCCCCGGCAGCGCTTTGAAATTCCAAATGTAGCCATACCCTAAGACCAGGTTATGGGTTGCTGGTTATAATTATGCTGTCTGTATGTCTTTATCATTTTGTAGTTGAAGTTATAAGTATTGGCTGTATACTGTCTGTATTTCAAATTGATGCTGTAGTTCTGGGTGACACCCCAGACAAGTTGGTGTTAGCTCTGCTTAGCCTGCTTGATGGCCCATTAAGGACCATCAGTTACACAATTAACCCATTGAGAGGAGGCAGATATGCCTTGTAACTCAGCAGGGTGTGCAGGAACTTGCCCATGTGACAACAGACTCCATTTTGCTGTAATTTTCCACAGTAAAAACAAAGAAGTGTTCTTACACCTGGAAGAGCCTATATAAGGCTGATGCCTCATCTCCATCTTGTCTTCAATCCTGCTTCTTACCTCTGGAGGGACTTTACTACAAGCTGAAGCTCTACACAAGGGACTGATGACCCATCCCAGCGGGGGATGTACTCTAGAGACTTGATTTGAACCTGCAGTTCACTCCATCACTGCTACAAGCCTGAACTAAGAACTTTGCCATTACTGTATGTAATTGATTCCATTTAACCAAATCTAGCTCTCATTTCTACCTTTTTCCCTTTATGAATAAACCTTTAGATTTTAGATTCTAAAGGATTGGCAACAGCGTGATTTGTGGGTAAGATTTGATGTGTATATTGACCTGGATCTGGGGCTTGGTCCTTTGGGATCGAGAAAACATTTTTGTTTCATTGAGGTGTTGGTTTTCATAACCATTCATCCCCAGGACAAGTGGCACTGGTGGTGATACTGGGAGACTGGAGTGTCTAAGGAAATTGCTTGTGTGACTTGTGGTTAGCCAGTGGGGTGAAACCGAAGTCCTTTTTGTCTGGCTGGTCTGGTTTGCCTTAGAGGTGGAAAAACCCCAGCCTAGGGCTGCCCTGTTTAAGCAATTGGTCCTGTTTAAGCAGCAATTGGTCCTGAATTGGCACTCTCAGTTGGGTCTTGCCAGAATATCATCATCACACCTGGTCCAAGCTTTTTACAGCATAGTTGTTCTGTCCCGCTCTCCCTGGGAGAACCACAGACAGACTGACCAAGGAGAAGTTCTCAATTTTAAAAAGTTCTAGCCTTCCTATTGGCTTTTTTGGCCAGGTGCTCACTCACTTTCTTTTACCTATGCATAGTAGTGAGACTTTTTAATCCTTTGCAGACAAAGCTAGTAAAGAACCGTTACTAAGAGGGATTTTGTAGCTACCTGGCTGGCTGAGTGTCCATAAAAGGGAACTACCCTCCCTCCACCTTCATTTATCACACAGCCATATTTGGGGTTGGGAAGGAATTTTCCCCCGGGTCAGAGTGGCAGGGTCTTTTTGCCTTCCTCTGACACATGGGGCATGGGTCACCTGCAGGTTTAAACCAGTGTAAATGGTGAATTCTTTGTAGCTTTAAGTCTATAAAACATGAGCTGAGGACTATAGTAACTCAGCTAGAGGTTAGGGGGGTCTGTTATAGGAGCAGGTGTCCCAGAGGACATGCTGCTATTTCTCTGTATCTACATGTGTTTCGTACAGGCACTGTTGTTATAGGTTTGTCCACTACAGGCCAGACAAATTCAAATTAAAATGTTCAACAGCAGTCAAAGCTAATAGAACATTAGGAACCATTAAGAAAGGGATGGATATTTTGGGCCGTATAAGGTATAAGTAAGGTGTTGCCAGCAGATCGAGGGATGTGATCATTCCTCTCTATTCAACATTGGTAAGGCCTCACCTGGAGTCCTGTGTCCAGTTTTGGGCCCCACACTACAAGAAGGATGTGCGTAAATTGGAGAGAGTCCAGCAGAGGGCAACAAAAATGATTAGGGGGCTGGAGCACATGACTTATGAGGAGAGGCTGAGGGAACTGGGCTTGTTTAGTCTGCAGAAGAGAAGAATGGGGGAGGGGTTGATAGTTGCTTTCAACTACTTGAAAGGGAGTTCCAAAGAGGATGGTGCTTGGTTGTTCTCAGTGGTAGCAGATGACAGAACAAGGAGTAATGGTCTCAAGTTGCAGTGGGGGAGGACTAGGTTGGATATTAGAAAAAACTTTTTCACAAGGAGGGTGGTGAAGCACTGAAATGGGTTACCTAGGGAGGTGGTGGAATCTCCTTCCTTAGAGGTTTTTAAGGTCAGACTTGACAAAGCCCTGGCTGGGATGATTTAGTTGGGATTGGTCCTGCTTTGAGCAGGGAGTTGGACTAGATGACCTCCTGAGATCCCTTCCAACCCTGCTATTCTATGATTCTGTGATATTAAGACAAAAAACATCATAATGTTATTATATAAATGCATGGTAACAACACATCATGAATATGGTGTGCAGTTCTGGTTGCCCAGTCTCAATAAGTATTAGAAGTGAAAAAGCACAGAGAAGGGCAACAAAAATTAAGGATCTGGAACAGCTTCCATGTGAAAAAAGATTAAAGAGACTGGGACCTGTTCAGCTTAGACAATAGAAAACTACTAAGGGGGATATGATTGAGTTCTATAAAATCATGAATGGTTTAGAGAAAGTGAATAAGGAAGTGTTATTTACCTCCTCATGTGACCCCTGATCCTTGTGTTACACAATGAAATTAATAGGCAGGAGGTTTTTTAAAAAAGGAAGCATTTCTTCACACAATGCATGGTAAATCTGTGGACCTCATTGCCAGGGGAGCTTGTGAAAGGCAACAGTATAACGAGGTTCAAAAAAAAGAGCTAGAAAAGTTCATAGATGCTATGTCCATCAATGGCTATTAGCCAAGATGATCAGGAATGTGACCCCATGCTCTGAGTGTCCTTAGCCTTTGATTGCTAGAAGCTGGGATGAGATGACAGGGGATGGATCACTTGATGATTGCCTGTTGTGTTCTTTCCCACGGAAGTACCTGGCATTGGCCATTGTCGGAAGACAGAATACTGGGCTAGATGGACCATTGGTCTGACCCAGTATTGCCATTCTTATGTCCTTATGTTTAAAAAAAAAGCCTTATTTCCAGTTTAACAGTGATAGTGATTAATAATTAGAACAAACTACCAAGGAAAGTGGTGGATTCTCCATTTCTTGATGTCTTCAGATCAAAATGGTATGTCTTTCCAGAAGACAACCTGTAGTCAAACCCAAGTAACTGCCTTCAACACTTAAGGTAAAAGGGTGGAATTCTCTGTCCTGCATTATACAGGTGATCAGACTAGATGATTTAATGATCCTTATTAGCCTTAAACTCTGTGAATCTAAGGCTTTAAGGGCCAAAGCTGAATTTCATGTGGGAGAAGTGGTACAATACAAACAATGGCTCACAGGGGAGGTTCTCTGTGCTTTCCTATCCATCTCCCTTTCAGTGAGGGAATGTGTATTAGACAGTACCGAACAATAAAGAGAAACAAATTAGTATAGCAGTGAAACATTACTGTAATTGTTATTACTGAGCCCTCAACTGCCTTCCATGCAAACAAAATACTGTGCAATCAAGATACCCTTTTCTTCCATGGACATTTGCATAGGGTAATTGCTGGTTCAGATCTAATTAATAACTTTAAATGGCATCCCCACAAAACTATTAAACATTTGGGAATTTGTTTCATATATTGCATTGTGAAATCAGTGTGATAAAAAGCCACGATATGTTTAGCAAACTATAATGGTAAGGAAAGTACATTAAACAATAAATCGTCCTTTTGTTTCTTTTCTACAATAATTCTAACCACAGCCATGGAAAGCACTGTTTTTATTCAGTAGCACACAAACCCTGATGTGTGAATAACAGGGTTATTTCATCTACTCACTGCTGACATTTTCCAGAGCTACAATTATGAGTCTTGAAAGCCTCAGTAAGTTGGTAATTTTATTGGGCATTTTTCATGTTAATACTGCTTTAGCTTTGCTTCATATACAATAACCAAACATACTAAACCTAGTCTTTATGAGTAATTGCTATACACTTTCTCCACACTGACCTCAACACTGTTAACTCAAAGCTGCTCTTGAGAAACAGGAGAGTAAAGCATCAAAGTCCAGGCTTCCTAGGGACTTGAAATGTTGGGTTTGGGATTTGTAGTGAGTTAATGGGGGTGCTGTCATCTCCCTGCAGCCTTCCTAAGTTGCATCAAACCCAGCCCAATCAATCAGGTTCTGCAGAAATGCACATATTGTATCAGGCTCCATTCTTGATCCAATCCCTGTGGAATTAACGCTTGGTTTCCCAGGATGGGGGATGTCACTATGCCAACCTAGGGAGGCTGGATTCTGAACAGATTGCAATTCAGGGCAGTAATGGGCAAGAGCATCACTCTCACCACCTGTGTTTTTCTTATGCAAGGGTGAGTAGGCACCTCCATTGCTTTTCTAGAGTACAGCTGCTCTGCAACGTTTGCCAGTGCTGACGGGAGAATCAGTGGCCACAGCAGTGGGGAAAATTGGAGCCCAGCTGGGCTTTGGCCATGGCACCAGCAGATCCCGTACTGGCCCCCAAGGAGGAAGTCCTGTGCTGACCATAGTTCCTGACAGATCACCCTCAGGTAATACACAGCTTGGCTACTGAGAGCCAGGATGAACTTGCAATTCAGGTGAAATGTGACCTCGGTCATCTGTTTCCTAGCATCATCTTAATATGGCCAGAGATGTCCCCTGCCTGGGTTCAGTGAGCAGCAGTGAAGGCAGCTTGAGCTTACCATGGCATGAGGAAGGAGGGGATTAGGGAAGTGATAAAACACTTGCTTGGTGTTGAGGATCTCACAAGAGAACTCTACAGCTGGCCCAGCATGCTGAGAGAGGCAGTACTTGCCTGCCAGAGTTTGGGACATATTCTCTCAGCTTCTCTGGTACAGTGTCTGGTTATTGTAAGAGCTGGCTGGTGTTAAAAGTGGGATTTAGAAGAAGTCCTTGCCATGCAACGGACTGGCCCATTGTCTATTTTATGGCCAAGCAGAAGGCACTTAGGACCGTGGGATAGAGTGTGAGAATGAGTGAAGGGACAAGCTTTCTCCATCAATCAAAGGTAGAAAGCTCTGCTTATTTCATCACCTCATCTCACAACTTCATTACTGAAACTTTCTTCTCTCTGGCCATGACCTTGCTCAGCTCATACCATTCAGAACTCAAATGCAAAGATCCATATCCTATCCTGTCACTTGGACCACCTCATCCCTCTCCTTGCATTCCTCCACTGTCTCCCTCTTCTCCATCTCATCAAACATAAGCTGCTTGTCTTCACTTTCAAGTCCCATCATGACCTACCCCCAACCTAGCTACACCTCCCATTTGCTATCAAGATGTTGGCCCTCACCTTCAATCAGCCCATGATGCCAGCTTCCATTGTTCATTTGTTACATTTTCAAACAAGCACATTTATGTTTTCTCCTGTGTTGCCCCCCATGCATGAGAGGAGGTCCCCATAACACCTGCAAAGCCACCACATTGTCCTCCTCCGAATCCTACGTGGGAGTGCTCTATAGTGATGTCCCGTCATTCCTGGACCCCAGAGCTCATGGTGTGTGACTGGAATCACATCAGCTTTTACTGCTGAGTAATGGGTGAATGATTTCCTGTACTGTTCTGCTTAGTAAAGATTGTGGCCAGCAGCTGGAGGAAAGAACAGTACATGCCCGGGGGGGTAGGGCGCAATGGAGCTAAATCCAAATTAACTTCTAGACAGTTACTTAGCTTGGTGAAAGATTATTTGTTATAAAAAGGGCATGTTCACTCTGATCTGTTTGCTGGCTCATTATAAAGTTGATGCACTCCTATAGCTATATTTATCTCAGCAATATAGTACAAGGTTGTGCAAACAATAATTATGTAGAAATACTTCTCTGCAGTGCCTGGATTCTGAAAGGTTCCTTGTACATTGTTTGCCTTTGGATACATAAAATGAGTGAAGGAAGAAAATGAATCTTAATTTTGGGGCTAATGTTAACTTAATGCTTCTCATTATCATTCCTTCTTTGGAGAAAAATCAAATTAGTTCAGTCAGGGACTTTCTGCTTTTGGCTGGTCTAACTTGACCTAGGTCAGCAGAGGTAAAAGCCAATGTTTCTTAGTTAGACAGTGTCCAAAAAAGGCTATAAACTCCTTTATCAGATCTAGGAGCTGCCCTGCATTCTGGTGCATGGGAAGGCAAATTTGGGGGAGCAAGGAATCCTTCATAAAACTTAAAATGGTGCATCAACACAAAACCTCCATGTGCAATCCTGACACTGCATGAGTTCAATATATGTGTGGCACAAGCATGCATTTGGGCCTCAGCCCATAGTGTAAAGAGCTGTCCCTTCACATTCAACTTACTGCACAACTATATCCTTTACCACATTTCTGAAGCCTTCTTACAAGTGGAAAACATGTTCTGGGTGCAACCATGATTATCTCCTTTGTAAAGACATTGGAAATAATCCAATGCCAACCAACTTGACTCCAGCAGTGCAATACACCTGGTTTTGAAGCCTTCAGCACTTAGGAAATCCCAACTAGTACAGTACCCCACTGTGTATCTTCTCAGCAACACAGGGTACTGTGCGCTCAGAAGATTTGTCCTCCACTCTCTATACCATCAGCCCATAGAATTTCAAATCAAGTCATTATTGTCAAATCACTCCATGGCCTGGGCCTTGGTTACCTAAAAGACCATTTAAAGCTCTGGGATGAAAAAAATAGTTGACAACTTTGGCACTATGGGACTCTCAACAATAAGGATGAAGCTCATATGTGCAGGAGACAGAACCTTTGCTGGGGGCAGTCTGAGAATGAAATGAATTGCTCCTGGAATGTAGGTCCATCACAAACCTCACCACTTTACACTCCAAGTGCAAGCTGCATTTCCTTCTCTCTCTCTCTCTCTCTCTCTCTCTCTCTCACACACACACACACACACACTTATTAAAACAAACAGCTACCGAGAAACACTACTGCAGGCACTCATCCCACTGGGGAGAGGATGAGAGAACAATCAATAATATGACTAACATCTGTCACAGGAACGAGCACAGCATAACAACCTGGATAGCATAGAATAGAAATGATAAATAGTAGCAAATCCTTATTTCCTGAAAGCAAATGGTCTCATTACAGGGTTTATTGATGCCGTGTCCATCCCATGCTATTGCTATTTATTATTCTTTACCTTGCACTAGGACCGTTATGCCATGACTCGGCTGAACAGCAGTGTGCTAGATGCTTTTGTCATGGTAAATCTAGTGCTAACAGAAGGTTCTGGCTTGACATCCCTTTGTGCTGACAGATGGCCTTTATCCCCTGTGGACTGACAGACAGCCTTTATCCCCCAAATGAGCAGAAGGGGTGGTGACAGCCCAGGCTTTGCTTATCTAGTGCCCCCTGCCAACCTGCATGTGTGTGTGTGTGTGTGGGTGTAGTTTAACTTTCCTACCTGTTATTCTATATACGTGCATTCCCTCAGTGGTGCCGTGGAGGGGACATGTGAACTTGCCTAGGCGCTGACATCCTGCTAGTGCAGAACTCAAAAAGAAGCTAAGAAAAGCTCCTACAGGTGCTTGGATTTAGTACTGGGGTATGGGAATGGGGTCTGGTCATCCTGGCCCGGTGCTCACGGGGGAGCAGTGGGGCTTATGTGCAGAAGCTGAAAGAGGCCACTCACTCAAAATAACACATGAAGAAAAAAGTACATTTGAACTTGAAAAATATGCTTAAGGGGGAGTATTGGCACTCCTTCAGCAAAGCACTTAAATTCAGGAACAGCCCCACTAGAGTCTGTGGAAATGCTCAGAAGCTTAAAGTAAAGCATGTCCTTAAGTGCTTTGCTAGATCTGGACCTTAGTAAAGAACTCTCAGCCAATCAGAGAAGTCCCGTTGCAACCCCCATTAACAGTGTGGAGGAGGACGAGGTGGTGGCAAGTGCTGGGAATAGGGGCAGAAGCACATGCTTAACCTTTGAGCAGTCCTGCCCGTCAAGGCTGAGGCACATTAGTAGGGCTGAGCTGAAGCTGACTTTGCCTCTCCTGTACCCTGGCCAAACAGCGCATGCCAGATGGCAAGACACCTTTGGCATTCTTCTTTGGGTTCAGCTTAAACAATTGTACATGAAATGTATGAGTGTGGATTATTCTTCGAAAGTGGCTTTTCAAACTCTGTGCCAGGCTCAGTCCCCTCCAGCAAGATAGCTGCTTGTTTCCTCTCTGTTAGTGAAGGTCCATGACTTATCCCCAAGAATCCCTATTTATTTCTAACAAGAGGAGGAAATTCCCCAAGAGACAGCAGCTCAAGAGTCTTGAATAGTTCCTCTATCCTGCAGGAAATAGTGCTATTCAATGGAATTCATCTTGCAGCCCAAATAGTACTTTTAGAAGGCCACAACTGTATCAAGATTATTTAATTTTTGTTTTTCTGCAATTTTTCTGATTAGACAGCACTGGATAGTTTGTCAGATTCATTATTTAACAAATTTTCCCTTTTTTGTTCAAATAATTTTTCTGATTAATACTTTTCCCACTGCTTAGCCAGCCCTTGCTGCCATGCTGGCACTGTGTACTGAGTAGTGTTCTGGAGTTTGATTTAGATAAGCTCCCAAAATGCTGATGTTTGTCTGAGTGTTCTCTGAACCTCTCAATTATGCAAAATTAGAAAGCACCTCCCATGAGATTAGCCCGTGGTTTAGAAATTCTGTATTTCTAAATTTATTCCTGGCTACAGAGTGAACCTTCAACTGCAAGAATGAAAAATTAATAGAACTAAAGTCAACTCAGTTATTTGCAAGTCTCACTACAGTTTCCATTTGTGTTTGGGGCACTCACGAAATTTTAAATCACCTTTAATTTAAAATGGCTCCCCTGTCCCAACAAAACTTAACTTTTTGAAAAATCCTTCAGTAATTCAAGCTTTTAGTCTTTTCGTCAGCATCCCACTCCAAAACAAGAATGAATCATTTCCCCCCTCATTTTAGTGGCTATTCTGTAAATGTAATAATAATTGGAGATATACCTATCTCCTAGAACTGGAAGGGACCTTGACGGGTCATTGAGTCTAGCCCCCTGCCTTCACTAGCAGGACCAAGTACTGATTTTTGCACCATCTCCCTAAATGGCCCCCTCAAGGATTGAATTCACAACCCTGAGTTTAAGCAGGCCAATGCTCAAACCACTGAGCTATCCCAGTGTACCCCACACAACTATCCCAGTGTACCCCCTGCAGAGCTGAGGGGTACACTGAGTGGTATAATGTGTACCTCTCAGCTCTGCCAGCTGCATGAAAAAGCTAACAGATTTTCATCTGACTTTAAAACCCATTGAAATGCAAGCTCAAAGCTTTAAAGGAAAATACTTTTCTGTGAAAGATTTGTTTTGGTTCATTTCCTTTGCAATTACATTAATGTTTAATGAAAATAGATTAGGAAAAATGGCTCAGAATGGTAATTTTCACGAGCAGATTATGTCTATGGAGGTGGAACAAACACCAAAGGTAAGAAAATGGATTTTAATGTGACTTTCAAGATATCTGGGAAGGTATTACATTATTTAATGAGAACACTTTTTTCAATCTATATTTCACTTCAAGTCTAATGACGATATTCTCAGGATGTTATACTACCATTTACTGAGCACTGCCAATTGCTCTGTATTGTGAGTAATACTCTAGTGGAAAGAAACAGCATCTCTTAAGAAGACATGCTGTCAAATTCTCTCTAAGGAAGCAATTTGTTACATAATGGAACAATTAAAATACAAAACTTTAAATAAAAATAACCACCCTGGGACACATCTTCCACATGGGTCAGTTGCCACAGTGCCCCTGGAACGAGAGGAACTTTGGCAGCATGCACCAGCTGAGGATCTGGGCCCCTCCCTGAAATGTTAAGCTTGGGGAGGATGAACTAGCTCAGATAAAATAGTTATTCCCCAAACCTTTGCTCAAAGCAAACCTCAAACAAAACTTGAGGTTAAGAGTCTGTATCTCCTTTCCTCATTACTTTTCCATGGATTTCTGCATTTCCAAGATTTTGCCCAAACTACACAGAGACATACAGGAGTGCCAGGGACCTGATGGCAATCTGACTTACCAGGGTGTAATGTAGGAGTCACCCTATTTCAGTCCTAGGCCTTACAGAGGTGTGAAACTGGTATTCAGGAAACTGGAGCCAGGCCTTTGGAGAAGCGGTTCTCATGGTGTTTCCCAGCAAGAAGCTGAAGCAGCAGACCTCTGACAAGACAGCCGGTTTCTAAAGAGATTTCCAGCCCAGATGCTCAGTCAGTGTTAATCCATTATAGTCAATGGAGTTATGCCAGCTTACACTAGCCAGCCATCTGGTCCATAGCAGGCCACAGATAAGGTTAAAATAAGCATCCTGACATTGGCTGCTCATCTGAACTGAAACACAGGGCAACCCCGTCTGTGAGGCCAGCTCAGAAGGCAGCACTTGCACTTAGGAAATTAACTCAGGGAAAGTGTTTCTGGCCATATAATGACATCAGTAGGAGTACTAACTTCGTGCAGTGATACTCCTTGATGGTTTGATTGAAATCCAAGGAAGGAGACTGAATATTTAGGGTGACACAATTGGGTTGTAATGGTATCAGCGTCTGCCTCTCACGAGCATCCCCTATGTGGCCAATACATGGCTGCAATCCCTCAGTTTTGAACGAGGTAGCATCCACCTCTCACGGGTGGCCCCTTTCTGGTTGAGTGTGAGCCTGCTGAGTCTCATACACAATGTCCCCTACCCCCTCTCCAGGGTATACAGTCTCTAGTTCTTTCTCACAGACCTGGAATGGAGCCATAGCAGAAAGGATTCCTCCCCAGAGGCATTGCCTTCTTTAACAGACCAACAGGTGCGCACCATGGTAGCCTCAGCTGGTGTCCTTTTAGCAGCTGCCACCTGGACTCAGTCTTCAACCAGCCCAGTGAGACCCAGCCCAGTACCCTAGCCTGGTCTGTCTAGGTTCTGGGCTCAGCCTGTCCACACTGACCTGTCCATGGTCCTGCTGCTCTTCCAGCCAGATAGGCACCTGGTCTACTGCAGCCTTACCTGGACTCAGATTTGCCTGCCATCAGCTGTCCACAGGGCTGCTGATTTTCTAGCAAGCACCCGGTCTTTGGCAGCCTTCCTTGGGTTCAGTCCTGCTTGAAGTGAGCTGTTCAGGGTTCTGCTGCTCTTCCAGCCAGTCACTCGGTTCTCCCTCTTCAAGCTCCAAGCAGCAACTGACTGCTCTGCCTCTGCTGCTTCCTTTTATGTGGCCCTTCTGAACCCTGATTGGCAGCTCCGGCAGCCCCTCTGATGGGCAGCCCCCCTGTAGCCACTCTAGGCTTCCTGAAGGACTTCTCCTCCGCTCTTTTCTGGAGTGGGGTGGGGCAGGCCACAAAGCCTCCAGCAGGGGGCCTCCAAACCTAGTTCACCCTGTCATATAGGTGTACAACCAAGACAAAATAAGTGGAGTGAAGTTTTAGATTATAGGAAAGAGCTGCTGCTGGATATGTTTAAAACATTACTTTCAAGCTCTGTAGAAGTAAACTGGAAAAGCACTGGGAAACATGTAGGGAACTATTGGGCATTAGCACAGAGTACAGGCCCTACAGTGTGTGTATTTCCTCTATACTTATATCAGTGATCTAGAATAGCCTAGAATGTGCAAGATAACTGTAGGTGCCCATGATGTTACTGTGCCAAGTAGGGGAACAATTATGACTCTTGCAGTGCTATTGTATCAACCAGTTTCTTACTTACCATCTTAAACAACAGTGCTTTTCTTTAGTCTATGATCAAGTGCAAGTATTATATAGACAGTGAATATTTAAATACCCTTGCATCTTTCACATCAGTTCTCTCATCCTTACTTTTAACCTGATAGAGAGTTGTTATTTCTCTATGTGGTATTTATTGAAGTTTTATTATTGTCTCTGTCTGTTTTTGAAAATAATTCACCTGCCAATTCTTTTCTTTTCAGACTTGTTAACCTGCTGTATTCAGTAGTGATTGAAGAGTCCTGGTTTTTGAAACTGATTTAGATGAATAGATGAATAGAAAAAAGCTTTCCTCTTTTCTATTATTCTTCTCTAATGATCAGTGAAGAAATAAATGGCTTCACTTTCTGTTAGTGACTGGCCTTCCATTGACCATTTGCTCAAGTCTTAATCTGTCAGTGCACTCCTACCCTGAAGCCACAACTCTCTTGTTCTGCATTTTTTATTAGAAAGACTGGTAGGTAAAACCAGTGCTTGTTCATATCACTTGATAGGACTCAGGATTGTCAGCCAATAGGATGCTGACATGCATTTTATATGTATGCAGTGTAGTTGTGGCTGTGTCAGCCACAGGCTATTAAAGAGACAAGGTGGGTGAGGTAATATCTAAAATAGTATCAAAGTGTGTCTCTCTCACCAACAGAAGTTGGTTCAATAAAAAAAATTACCTCCTTCTCTTGGCTCTCTAATGTATTTTATAGTTATTTACTGTTGCCTGGTGTTTGTAAATGTGGTCAGGGATATTGATTCTGCCTGTACATTTCCTAACTTAGTGGAATAATTGTTTTTGTCAGCAGGTTTTATTCCCCCCTCAATAGTTCTTTAGTGACAAGGAGTTATCTGCTTTTCCTCACATGTTAAGGCTTTCAAGTCATATAGTCAGACCGCTGACATGCTTAGAATGGCTCTATTAACATATGACTCAGTCACACCTTATATGTACCAGACACTATTTGTTGTGGTGATGGGGAGATTCCCCTTGTCCTTGTGGAGGCTGCTCAGTGATGTCAGATACCCAGACACACTCAGATACTAAGATGATGGGCCATGTCAGTACCTGCACAGATGCATGTGGGATTAAGGTCTCCCTATTCAGATCCCTTTACTGGAGTAGGGCCCTTTGCTCTTTCAGCTCATTTCTACACTAGCCTTTCTTACAGGAGGATACCGGGCATGGCAGAGTGTGACTCTGAAGGTTATATAAAGGAAAGTGCCATCTCTAGTTTCACATAAAGTTTAAATCTGGTAGGTTGAACATAGTTTGTACTAGTATGTGAAAATGGCTGGCTACAACCTACAGTGTGTTTCATTTGTTCCATCTATACCTGCTGTTTTGATCCACTTTGTACAAAATCTCAGCATAGATCTCAACCAATTTTGAATTCTAACTAATATTCTTTCTCTTTATCCCTAGAGAAGGAGTGATTTGTCTACCAGAGTTGCTTAAGGAACATTACACAAAGTGCAATTTGCAAGATAAACTACAAAGATATTTGCAGTCAGCAGCAGGTAAGTAATATTAGACATACATTTGAAATAGGTGTCGGAAAAGACTAGTTAATGTAGAAGGCATTGTGGTTGACTGGACCTAGATTTTATTCTTACACATCCTTCTTTGTGTAAACCCAGTTATAGAGGCAATTCAAAATAGGTAAGTATATAATTTACAGCTTAGTTGCCTCTAGAGTAAAAAATGCTGATGATACATAAAACTGAAAATGAAGAGGCCAATCACATGTTTATGTGCTATTTATTTTTATGCATGTGGAGAGGAGCAGATTGTTTAAACTCTTTTGTTATGGATGAGTGCATTGGCACAAGTGCTGATGTGAGATGTCACTGTAATGTCAAAACTTAAAGATTAATGTAGAGCATTGTTACCAGGAATAGAAGACAAAACTAATCAGGAAACAATATAAATTAAGCTATTTATTTAGTTTCTGATTCTTCTGAATTTGGACAGTGATTCACTGTTGGATTTCAGGGTATCTGGCTTTCATGCTAGAGTGGTATGAATATTGATAAAGTTTGTAATATTTTGCTAGTGGGTTTCAAGCTTTAAATCATGGGACCTGCAAAACCTCCTGAATATTGAACTACTTTTTTTTAAGTGCTTCTGAATGAATCACTAGACCAGGAATTATTCACAGAAGTTATGAACTAAACTGACACAAATACAGGGCTGGCTCCAGGCCACAGCGTGCCAAGCGCGTGCTTGGGGCCGCACGCCGCAGGGGGTGCTCTGCCGGTTGCTGGGAGGCCGGCAGGCGGCTCTGGTGGACCTGCCGCAGTTGTGGCTGCAGACGGTCCGCTGGTCCCGCGGCTCCGATGGACCTCCCACAGACATGCCTGTGGCAGCTCCACCAGAGCCGCGGGACCAGCGGACTGTCTGCAGAAATGCCTGCGGGAGGTCCACTGGAGCCGCGGGACCGGCAAGTGGCAGAGCGCCCCCCGCGGCGTGCCGCCGTGCTTGGGGCAGCGAAATTGCTGGAGCCGGCCCTGCACAAATATGATTTATTTACATATTATCTACAAAGAGAACAAGAGGCAAAAATCAAACCAGCTATTCATTAGAAATTGTAGTAATTTGAAAAATTAGATCTGAATCATTCCCAGTCATGAGTGAACTTTAAAGCATTTGGAGCTTATACTGAAATTTGACTTTGGGGTAAGCATCCAGAAGTCTAGAGGCTTGTCTAGGTGGGCATTTAGTTCACGACAAACTGGGGTGTAAATCTACAATGTACTAGTATGCCGTGCGTTAACTGTCCACAGGGACCCTGCTACAGCACACTCAAAATTCCGCAGAGTGCTTTGATCTATTCTGCTTTGA
Organism: Gopherus flavomarginatus; assembly: GCF_025201925.1. Lineage (NCBI taxonomy): Eukaryota > Metazoa > Chordata > Testudines > Testudinidae > Gopherus > Gopherus flavomarginatus. The sequence continues at coordinate 162,544,502 of NC_066621.1, read as the reverse complement.
AAGAGAAGTAGAGACCAAAGGTCACTGTGGAACTTTTAGTGCACAGCTGTAGGGTCCACATGGCCATTTAGTGTGCAGCAGTCTCACAGGAGATGGATTTACACTTCACCTTGCTGCATATTAATAAGCCCAAGGTGTTTATTCAAACTTCCCCAAACAGCCTCAGAAGATCAGTCTTTGTTACAAGATTTCTGGTATTTTCTTCTTCTGGTCAAACTGAAGATTCTTTACGAAGAGCATTGTGTGAGGTATTTTAGCATTTCCAGCAAAAGCACAGATATAGAGCAGAGCCAGGCAGGCTAGAATTGGTTGAAAAATGAGAAAAACTATAGACTTTTTTCCATTTTTAATAGGAACTTCATAACTTTCAAAAAATTCCAACAAGTGCAAGTAATACCATTGCAATATTTCACTACTCTTTCTCCCATCCTTATACCATACACATTATTTCCCTCAAACAGTGAGCAGAGATTTTCATTTTCAAAAGGATGGTCACTACCTGGGATACACTATGAGCTTAGATCGAATTTAGTAGCATTAGATCAATTTAATCCTGCACCCATCCACACAATGAAGCCATTTTTATTGACTTAGAGGGCTCTTAAAATCAATTTCTGTACTCCTCCCTGATGAGGGGATTAACGCTGAAATCGACTCTGCTGGGTAGAATTTGGGATAGTGGGGATGTAATTCAATGGTATTGGCCTCCGGGAGCTATCCCAGAGCGCTCCATTGTGACCGCTCTGGACAGCACTCTCAACTCAGATGCACTGGCCAGGTAGACAGGAAAAGTCCCACGAACGTTTGAATTTCATTTCCTGTTTGGCCAGCATGGCGAGTTGATCAGCACAGGTGACCATGCAGAGCTCATCAGCACAGGTGACCATGGAGTCCCAGAATCAAGAGTCCAGCATGGATTGAACGGGAAGTACTGCATCTAATCGCTGTATGGGGAGACGAATCTGTGCTATCCAAACTCCATTCCAAAAGACAAAATGCCGGAATATTTGAAAAAATCTCCAAGGGCATGAAGGACAGAGGTTATAACATGGACCCACAGCAGTGCCGCGTGAAAATTAAGGAACTCAGGCAAGCCTACCAAAGAACCAGAGAGGCAGATGGCAGCTCTGGGTCAGAGCCCCAGATATGCCGCTTCTATGATGAGCTGCATGCCATGCTAGGGGGTGCCCCTATAACTACCACACCGCTGTGCCTCCCTCCTCCTCCACCCCTCACAGGCTACCTTGGCAGTTATCCCCCCATTTGTGTGACAAATTAATAACGAATGCATGAATTTGAAACAACAATGACTTTATTGCCTCTGCAAGTGGAGATCAAAGGGAGGAGGGGAGGGTGGTTGGCTTACAGGGAAGTAGAGTGAACCAAGGGGACAGGTTTTCATCAAGGAAAATGTAAACATGTGTGGTCGGGGCTCGACGCTCTCCAGGGGGTGGGGGGAGGGGAGCCATGCTGGACCACTCCACTCCGGTTGGTCCGGGAAATTAGCCCGGCGGTCCTTGCGGTGCTTGTACGCCCGGCGGGCAAGGAGCTCAGGCCCTCTGGCTGGGCTGCTATACCAGCCGCGAGGCGCCGGGCCCTACGCCAAGGTGGACAGCAAACACAGAGTCAGTAAGCTCAGGCCTGGGTCAGGACTGAGTAGTACCAGTAATAGATTAAAGTCCAGCCCTAGATCAGGGCAGGCAGCAAACGTTGAGTCAGTAAGCTCAGGCATTTGGTCAGGGCTGAGCAACAGTAACAGTTATCAGCCTTCTCAGGCCAGGGAGAGGGGGAGTCTGCCACCCCGGAGTGGGGTGGCAGGGTGGATGCCAGGGCCGGCTTTAGGAAGTGCGGGGCCCAATTTGAACATTTTCAACGGGGATCCGGCAGGGATGACTTATAAAAACAAAAAAATATGTAAAAAGACTCATGGGGCTTGTACTCACCAGGTGGTGCTCCGAGTCTTCGGCGGCACTTCGGCGGTGGGTCCTTCATACACTCCAGGTCTTCAGTGGCACCGAAGGACCCGCTGCTGAAATGCCACCGAAGACCCAGAGCAAGCAAAGGACCTGCCACTGAAGTGCCGCTGAAGACCCGGAGTGAGTGAAGGACCTGCTGCCGAAGTGCCGCTGAAGACCCGAAGTGCAGCCAGGTGAGTAAAAATTAAAAGGCGTCTCTAGCCAGGGAAGGGATTCTCACTGGGTGCGGGGCCCTCTTAGGTGCGGGGCCCAATCTGGGGGAATTGGTGGAATAGGCCTAAAGCTTGCCCTGGTGGACGCAGGCCCTCCCACTCCACTGCATCCCAGCCTGGGGCCCTAACCGCGGCTATCACTCAGCTGGTCAGTCAATGGGGATCCTGACCGCAACACACTGACATAGGTTCCGGCAACTCCGCAGCCTGACTGAGGTCGGCTGCCCCCGGGTTGCTTCCGTACTCCCCCTCGAGATCTACCTGCGTCCTAACGTCAGCCTCTGAAGGGTCCATGAGCAGAGGCTCATCACGACCAGGGCTGGGTGGTAGGTCCGGGAATTCCTGGGGATAGTAGGGCCAGGGAAGCGCTGGCGGCTCCTTCGGGTAGGAGCAGGCGCGGGGGAGTCCCGTCGGCTCCTCCGGGTAGCAGGGGCGGGGAAGCTCCAGCGGCTCCTCCGGGTAGCAGGGGCGGGGAAGCTCCAGCCGCTCCTCCAGATAGCGAACACGGGGAAGCTCAGGCAGCTCCTCCCGGTAGCGAGCGCGGGGGAGCTCCGGCCACTCTGGGAGGCTCCCCTGGGTCGACAGAGTATCCCAGTCTCGAGCTCCCTGAAGTATGTCTGATCTCTCCACCTGCTGGGGCCTGACTGAGCTCTGAGGGCCGACTTTTATAGTTTTGGGTCGCCGCCTGACCCTTTGAGGGGCAGGCTCAGAGCTCTGTGGCTCAGCCCACTCTGGCCTCTGGTGGGGCTCAACCTTCTCCGGGGAGGAGAGGAGCCAGGCCGGCCCACTACACACCCCCTCTCCTCAAGTCTGGCTCCCGCTCGCTGGGGTCAGACCCGTCCATCCCTCCAAAGTGGGACATAAAGTTCACGTTCACATGGTCCTTACCGGCCCCACGTTGGACAGTGAACGCATAGGGTTGTAAGGTCAGGTACCACCGCATGAGTCGGGCATTATTATTTTTCATATTCATTAACCATCAGAGGGGGGCATGGTCAGTGACCAGCGTGAATGGGGCCCCAAGGAGGTAGTAGCACAGGGCATCACAGGCCCGCTTTATAGCCAGTGCCTCTTTCTTAATCACCGCGTAGTTCTTCTTCTGCGAAAACAATTTACGGCTGAGGTACAGCAATGGATGGTCCTCCCCGTCAACTTCTTGGGACAGGACGGCCCCCAACCCCACCTCTGAGGCATCTGTCTGTAGGATGAACCTCCGGTGGAAATCTGGGCTGTAGATCACTGGCTCTTGGCAAAGGCACGTCTGGAGGGTCCGGAAGGCCTCCTCACATTCTGAGGACCATCGTATCTGCCGAGGGCTGTTCTTTGTCAGCAGTCCGGTTAAGGGTGCTGCAATGGAGGAAAATTGGGGGATGAACCGCTGATAGTACCTCACAAGACCCAGGAACTGCCGGATATGGCGTTTTGTGGTAGATGGAGGTGCGTAGGTGTCTTACTCCCCAGGAGCTTGCAGACTTGTTGTAACAACCTGGATGTGAAATTGGTGCCTTGATTGGTCAGAATTTCTTGGGGCAGGCCCAGCTGCACAAAGACCTTTACCAGTTCCCCGGCGATGGTCCGCACGATGCTCCGCAGTGGGATGGTCTCTGGGAAACGTGTTGAATAGTCGATGATGACCGGGACATACTGGAATCCGGCACTGCTTTTCGGAAGCGGGCCCACCAGGTCCATGGCCACTCGTTCAAAGGGGATCTCAATTATAGGCATGGGGCCAGGGGTGCCTTGGGTACATGCTGCGGAGTGGCTAACTGGCACTCTGGGCAGGAACTACAATAGCTCCTCACCTCCTGGTGAATACCAGGCCAGAAGAACTGTGTTAAGATCCAGGCAAGGGTCTTCTCATGGCCCAGATGCCCAGCGGCCAGGACGTCATGTGCCAGTTTCATCACCACGCGCCGATGACACCGTGGTACCAGCAGCGGTTTTAGGGTTCTTTCGTGCGGGGATCCCTGTTGATCCGGTAAAGATGGTCCTGGTGTAGTATGAAGTGGGGCCCCGTCACCTTCCTCCGGTAGGTCCCACGACTGCCCACTACAGAAAAACAAACAGAACTTTCACACCATAGTCTGGCCAGTAATGAAACTAGTTTTCAAAGCTCTCTGATGCACAGCGTGCCCTGCTGTGCTCTTCTAACGGCACTGGTGTCTGGCTGTGTGTAATCAGTGGCCAGGCGATTTGCCTCAACCTACCACCCCTGCATAAATGTCTCCCCCTTACTCTCACAGATATTGTGAAACACACAGCAAGCAGTAATAGCGATAGGAATATTGGTTTCGCTGAGGTCTAACCACATCAGTAAACTGCGCCAGTGAGATTTAAACTTCCAAAGGCACATTCTACCAGTTGAACTGCTCCTTATTAGTGTCCAGGCTTCATGAGCCATGGGAGAAAGGGGTAGGCTGGGGTAGGTGCGACCGCGGGGCGCTGCTGACTGGGAGAGCAGCCTGAGGCAGAAGCCTCCAGCTGGCATGATATTCCAGGCAGGACTCAATCTTCATTAGACGAAACTTAAAGAAGAGGGTGCTGGGACTCCACATCATCCAGATACGCGGCGGCATAGTCCCGATGGGGCAGCAATAGGCGGTCCATCAGCAGCTGGAAGGTCGCCGGGGCCCCATGGAGGCCACATAAACTGGTAGAGTCCTGTCGGGGTAGCGAATGCCATCTTTTCCTTAGAGGTCTCCTCGAGTGGAATTTGCCAATACCCTTTGCTGAGATCGAGGGTGGTCATGAACTGGGCCTCTTCGAGGCGACCCAGCAGCTCGTCCACATGGGGCATAGGGTAGGCATCGAATCGTGAGATGGCATTCACCCACCGGAAGTCTATACAAAACTGACGTGTGCCATCGGGCTTGGGTACCAAGACCACCGGGCTACGCCACTCACTCCGAGATGGCTTGATGACTCCTAAGGCCAGCATGGCCTGCACCTTGTTCTCCACCTCCTGATGCATCTGGTACGGCAGTGGCCTGGTCATTTCCCGGATTACCTCCTCCGGCTCGGTCTGGATGGAGTGATAGATCAAGCTTGTATATCCCGGTAGGGCCGTGAAGGTCACTTGAAACACTTGCAGGAGACATTTGGCCTGCTTACGCTGCTCTCCAGTCAGGGTGTCACCGAGCAGGGGAGCGGCGAGGTCCTCTGCCTGGGGGACGCAGGGCCCCAGCTCTGTTCAGGCGGGTAAGGTTTAATCAATAGGCCCTCCCGGTCCCACCACGGTTTTAACAGATTTACATGGTATCGCTGGGTCTTCTTACACCACTTGGGTTGGTGGATTTCGTAGGCGACGGGACCAACTTTCCGAGCCACCTCGTAGGATCCCTGCCAATGGGCCAGTAGTTTCAACTCGCTCGAGGTTAGAAGGAGCAGGACCCCGCCCGGGTTCAAAGTTCTGCACCTGGGCCTCCTGCTTATACGTCCGTTCCTGCCTGTCCTGAGCAGCCTTTAAGTTCTCCCGAGCTAGGGCCCCCTCCCGGGCAAAGTAGTCCTGAAGTTGAAGGATATACTTCAGGAGTCCCTGGGTTGGAGAGGGGGACAGCTCCCAAGTTTCCCTCATCAAGTCCAGCAGGCCCTGTGGGCAGCGTCCATACAACAGCTCAAATGGGGAAAACTTGGTGGAGGACTGGGGCTTCTCCTGGAAAGCTAGCAACAGGGGAGGGAGCAACTGGTCCCACTGGCGTAATTCCTCCAAGGGGAACTTCCGCAACATCTCCTTGAGGGTCTGGTTGAACCGCTCCACCAATCCCTCCATCCGACTGACCTCACTGAGGCCGTCCAGGAGCACCCATGTCTGCCCAGGCGCCCCCGACCAACCTAACCAAGGTCGGCCAGGAGCAGTCTTGGGACGACGATGATGGTTAGCAGTTGTATTGTACCGTCTGCCGTCCACAAGGCAAGGCAAGGGGATGCTACTGTGTAGCGCTGCAGTACTGCATCTGCCAGCAGCACCCAGGAGACATACGGTAAGAACATAAGAACATAAGAACGGCCATACCAGGTCAGACCAAACGTCCATCTAGCCCAGTATCTATCTACCGACAGTGGCCAATGCCAGGTGCCTCAGAGGGAGTGAACCTAACAGGCAATGATCAAGTGATCTCTCTCCTGCCTTCCTTCTCCATCCTCTGGTGAACAGAGGCTAGGGACACCATTCTTTACCCTTCCTGGCTAATAGCCATTTATGGACTTAGCCACCATGAATTTATCCAGTTCCCTTTTAAACATTGTTATAGTCTCAGCCTTCACAATCTCCTCAGGTAAGGAGTTCCACAAGTTGACTGTGCGCTGTGGGAAGAAGAACTTCCTTTTATTTGTTTTAAACCTGCTACCTATTAATTTCATTTGGTGACCCCTTGTTCTTGTATTATGGGAATAAGTAAATAACTTTTCCTTATCCACTTTCTCCACATCACTCATGATTTTATATACCTCTGTCATATCCCCCCTTAGTCTCCTCTTTTCCAAGCTGAAGAGGCCTAGCCTCTTTAATCTTTCCTCATATGGGACCCTCTCCAAACCCCTAATCATTTTAGTTGCCCTTTTCTGAACCTTTTTCTACTGCTAGCATATCTTTTTTGAGATGAGGAGACCACATCTGTACACAGTATTCGAGATGTGGGCGTACCATGGATTTATATAAGGGCAATAATATATTCTCCTTCTTATTCTCTATCCCCTTTTTAATGATCCCTAACATTTTGTTTGCTTTTTAGACCGCCTCTGCACACTGCGTGGACATCTTCAGAGAACTATCCATGATGACACCAAGATCTTTTTCTTGACTCGTTGTAGCTAAATTAGCCCCCATCATATTGTATGTATAGTTGGGGTTATTTTTTCCAATGTGCATTACTTTACATTTATCCACACTAAATTTCATTTGCCATTTTGTTGCCCAATCACTTAGTTTTGTGAAATCTTTTTGAAGTTCTTCATAATCTGCTTTGGTCTTAACTATCTTGAGTAGTTTAGTATCATCTGCAAACTTTGCCACCTCACTGTTAACCCCTTTCTCCAGATCATTTATGAATAAATTGAATAGGATTGGTCCTAGGACTGACCCTTGGGGAACACCACTAGTTACCCCTTTCCATTCTGAGAATTTACCATTAATTCCTACCCTTTGTTCCCTGTCTTTTAACCAGTTCTCAATCCATAAAAGGACCTTCCCTTTTATCCCATGACAGCTTAATTTACGTAAGAGCCTTTGGTGAGGGACATTGTCAAAAGCTTTCTGGAAATCTACACTATGTCCACTGGATCCCCCTTGTCAACATGTTTGCTGACCCCTTCAAAGAACTCTAATAGATTAATAAGACACGATTTCCCTTTACAGAAACCATGTTGACTATTGCTCAACAGTTTATGTTTTTCTATGTGTCTGACAATTTTATTCTTAACTATTGTTTCAACTAATTTGCCTGGTACTGACGTTAGACTTACTGGTCTGTAATTGCTGGGATCACCTCTAGAGCCTTTTGTAAATATTGGCGTTACATCAGCTAACTTCCAGTCATTGGGTACCGAAGCAGATTTAAAGGACAGGTTACAAACCTTAGTTAATAGTTCCGCAACTTCACATTTGAGTTCTTTCAGAACTCTTGGGTGAATGCCATCTGGTCCCGGTGACTTGTTAATGTTAAGTTTATCAATTCATTCCATAACCTCCTCTAGTGACACTTCAGTCTATGACAGTTCCTCAGAATTGTCACCTACAAAAGCCGGCTCAGGTTTGGGAATCTCCCTAACATCCTCAACCGTGAAGACTGAAGCAAAGAATCCATTTAGTTTCTCCGCAATGACTTTATCATCTTTAAGCGCTCCTTTTGTATCTCGATCGTCAAGGGGCCCCACTGGTTGTTTAGCAGGTTTCCTGCTTCTGATGTACTTAAAAAACATTTTGTTATTACCTTTGCAGTTTTTGGCTAGCCTTCTTCAAACTCCTCTTTGGCTCTTATTTGTACACTCTTGCACTTAAGCTGGCAGTGTTTGTGCTCCTTTCTATTTGCCTCACTAGGATTTGACTTCCACTTTTTAAACATGTCTTTTTATCTCTCACTGCTTCTTTTACATGGTTGTTAAGCCACGGTGGCTCTTTTTTAGTTCTTTTACTGTATTTCTTAATTTGGGATATACATTGAAGTTGGGTTTCTATTATGATGTCTTTAAAAAGGGCACATGCAACTTGCAGGGATTTCACTTTAGTCACTGTACCTTTTAACTTTTGTTTAACTAACCCCCTCATTTTTGTATAGTTCCCTCTTTTGAAATTAAATGCCACAGTGTTAGGCTGTTGAGGTGTGATTCCCACCACAGGGATGTTGAATGCTATTGTATTATGGTCACTATTTCCAAGCGGTCCTGCTATAGTTACGTCTTAGACCAGCTCCTGCGCTCCACTCAGGATTAAATCTAGAATTGCCTCTCCCCTTGTGGGTTCCCGTACCAACTCCTCCATGAAGCAGTCATTTAAAGTATTGAGAAATTTTATCTCTGCATTTCATCCTGAAGTGAAATGTTCCCAGTCAATATGGGGATAATTGAAATCCTCCACTATTATTGGGTTCTTAATTTTGATAGCCTCTCTAATTTCCCTTAACATTTCATCATCACTATTGCTGTCCTGGTCAGGTGGTCAATAATAGATCCCTAATGTTATATTTTTATTAGAGCATGAAATTTCTATCCATAGCAATTCTATGGAACATGTGGATTCGGTGACAGTGAACTGAGCGGGCTCCATGCTTCCCATGGTATGTCGTCTGCACAGATAACCCAGGAAAAAAGGCGAGAAATGATATTTTGCTGTTGCTTTCGCGGAGGAAGGGGGGGCCTGACGACATGTGCCCAGAACCACCCACGACAATGGTTTTGCCCCATCAGGCATTGGGAGCTCAACCTGGAATTCCAATGGGTGGTGGAGACTGTGGAAACTGGGGGATAGCTCCCACAGTGCAATGCTCTGAAAGTTGACACTAGCCTCAGTACTGTGGAAGCACATCATCGACTTAATGCACTTAGTGGGGACACACACAATCGATGGTATCAGATTGATTTCTAAAAAAATCTGCTTCTATTAAATTGACCTAATTTCGTAGGTCAGTTGCACTATACTGAAGAGTAAATGTAGCACAATATACTGATGCCAGAACAAAACTAGTACCTCAGATAGAACCAAGTGCACATTCAAAAATATATTGAACAGGAACTTAACGGTATTATGATCATTCTGTTGTTTGTTCAAAGATTTTCTCCTCTCTAAGGGTGCGTCACACGACAAAACAAACAAAAAAAACCCAAAAAACCCATGGCAGTGAGTCTCTGAGCCCAGGTCAACTCGTGGGACTACATGCATCAGCGTAGTCATTCCACGTGGGCTGGAGCTCTGGCTTGGGAACTCAGGGTGCTGGGGGATGTGGGGAGAGGAGAAGGGTCTCTGAACCAGTGCTCCAGCCCTCCAGCCAGAGCAGGAACGCCTACATTGCTATTTTTAGCCCTGTAGCATGATCTTCGTGAGCCTGAGTCAGTTAACCCTGGCTCTGCGACTTGCTGCTGCAGGGTTGTTGGGTTTTTGTGTGTGCAATGTAGCCATGCCCTAAGTAACTTTGTTGCAGCAAGTCTCAATCCTCTCCTCTGTCCTGGGGCATCAGCAAAGAGCTGATATTCATGTACCTTGTGTCAAGTAATGGAGCTCCTGGGGAGCTTAGTTTCATGTACTGTTAATGCTCCAAGAGATGAATGTAAAAACTTCCCCTTTCGGGGAAATACAGTACAGCATTCCTTCCCACATACGAGTACATCAGCTATGTACTCACCAGTGTTAACACACAACTTGGATTGTCAGACCCTTGGAGCATGGGCCCCATCTTAGTGTTCTGTGTTGTACAGCGCCTAGCACTCTGAAGCCTGGTCTGTGACTAGGGCCTAGGTCTTACAGTAATACTAGTAACATGCCTTCATATTGTATTGCCAGCTCTTGTATTCATACTTGGACAGGAGCACCTCACACTTGATCTGACTATTCCTCCTTGTTCTCATGGAATACATCCCACCAATGAGATGCACATTCCTGCATAATGCAAGTCAGCACCCAATACCATATCTCCACAGTCTCTTAACACCTTCATTCATTACTGTGTTTATATAGTCAGTGTCAGGGGTGCACATTACTGGTTTTAAATTAGAGGAATAATTAAATTTAGCTAAAAAGGGATGGAACACTCATCCTACCATACATCTAATTAGAATGCCTCTGTCTCCACAGCGGTGTCTGTCATATAGTGTATTGTGGGATAATTATCCTTCTAAGCCCTTAGCTAGAGAGACAGGATGATAGCAAAGGAAATGCACAACCAATGGAGGGATTTAGACAAACAGCAGTGTGTGAAAAACTGAATTAATCTCTCTCCTGAAAGTGATATACTTCAGAGGCAGCATAAACCATTTAAACTAACCAATTATACATCCAACTAATGATAGTTCCACCAAGTTCCCATTTCTCCCCAGCTTACCAATCAAAATGTCATGTGGGACTGTGTCCAAAACCTCGCTGAAGTCGAGGTATACTATGTCCACTACATTTCTCCTATCCCTCGAATCAATTACACCGTCAAAGAAATAAATCAAACTGAATTGACATGATTTCTTCTTGGTAAATCCAGGCTGGCTGCTAGTGATCACCCCTCCATCCTCCAGGTATTTGCAAATTGAAAGTTTTTACATTGCTCTAGTAGCTTCCCAGGCATCAAGGTCATGGTGAGTTACATAAGAACTGAAAATGTCCTTGCATATAGAATTGCACAGCAGCATTAGTAAATGCAATAAGAGTTGAACAGAGTATGTATTAGGATTCCAAAGTCAGGGTGAATATTCTTTTTTTAAAAAGTGTTCACAGCTATTTCCATAATAGATCGTTAAATCTTTCTTAACAGCAATAGATTTGGTGCTATGAGCTTAGTGAAATATTGAGCCAAAGGGCCATAAATTCATAAGACATTAGTAATATCTGCTTCAAGTACATTTAAAAATTAGGCAGAAAATTAAATTTTACTACCTCTCAGCTAAATAGTCTCTTTCCAGTTGTGAATTAAAAATCTTAAGTGAGTTTCGGCAGTGACAAAACATCTAGCTTTTAATGTGTTTGTCTGAGTGTGATCTAAATTATTTATTTTCAAAATTTTGCAAGAAGGTGAGACAATACTTTCAGAGCAATAAAAACATAGGAATAGTCCACCCAGCCCAGTGTCGTGTCTTCCAACAGTTGCCAGTGTCAGATGCTTCACAGGGAATGACCAGAACAGGGCAATTTATCCAGTGTTCCATCCCCTGGTGTCCAGTTAGTGGCTTCTGGTAGTCAGTGGGTTAGGGAGACCTCGAAAATGGGGTTGAATCCCTGACCATCTTGGTTAATAGTCATTGATTGACCTATCTTCCAGGAACTTGACTAATTATTTTTTGGAATCCAGTTAGACAACTGAACTTCACAACATCCCCTGGCAACAAGTTCCACAGGTTGACCATACATTGTGTGAAGAAGTAATTCCTTTTTGTTTTAAACTAGCTGCCTATTAATTTCATTTGGTGACCCCTAGTTCTTGTGTTAGGAGAAGGAGTAAATAACACTGCCTTATTTACTTTCTTCACACCAGTCATGATTTTATAGACCTCTATCATATTCCCTGCATTCTCTCCCCCCGCCCCCACCCATCATCTCTTTTCTAAGCAGGACAGTCTCAGACTTTTTAATCTCTCCTCATACAGAAGCTAATCCAAACCTCTCATGATTTTTATTGCCCTTATCTGTACTTTTTCCAATTCTATATATCTTTTTTGAGATGGGCCAACCACATCTGCATGCAATATTCATGATATGGGCATACCATAGATGAATATAGAGGCAATATGATATCTTCTGTCTTATTATCTATCCCTTTCCTAATGATTCCCAACATTCTGTTTGCTTTTTTGACCTTCACTGCACATTGAGTGGGTGTTTTCAGAGAACTATCCACACTGACTCCAAGATCTTTTTCTTAAGTGGTAACAGATAATTTAGACCCCATCATTTTGTAGGTATAGTTGTGATTACGTTGTCCAATGTGCATTACTTTGCATTTAACAGCACTGAATTTCATCTGCCATTTTGTTGCTCAGTCACCCAGTTTGTAACTTTATGCTGTCTGCTTTGGACTTAACTATCTTGAGTAAATTAGTATCATTTGAAAACCTTGCCACTTCATTGTTTACCCCTTTTTCCAGATAATTTCTGAATATGTTGAAGAGCGCTGGTCCCAGTACAAATCCTTAGGGGACTCCACTAATTACCTCTCTCCACTGTGAGAAAACATCATTAATTCCTACCTTTTGTTTACTGTCTTTTAACGAGTTATTGATCCAGAGAGGACTGGTGTGGAAAATTGACCACACGGTTGATTTTAGTTCAGACAGCCTGAGGCTTCTTTATTTTATACAAGCATATATGCAGGGAGAGATAGCATGGCCCCATGCAAGAGGTAAGCTGTTCTGCTTTCTACAAATCTTACCAAGCTTATAAAGGTTAAAACCACAAAACATAGCACACTCGTTACACATGTTAATTGCCTTATTTGGGATACAATGCTAATCACAAGCAAGCTGACCGACTACTTTTCCATATATGGTTTTTCTTGTTATTGTTATCCCTAGCCAAGTCTGTGGTTTGACTGTTCTAACACCTTTTCTGTAGTCCCGACAGCAAGCTCAGCTGTTGTAACGTAACACATTTCCTGGTTCCCCTTTATCCAATTCCAGTTCCTCTTTTTGGGGCCCTGACCACATCTTTCTGTCCCCGCACGTCCTTTGTACAGACAAAGCCATTGTTCCATTTTGGGAACTTTTCACTGTGACTCCTTTTACCTCTAGACACACAGAAGCCACTTTTCTTCATTCTTTCATTACTCTGTCCCATTCCTCTCTTCCCCTTATACACAGAGATAAGCTGAACCAAAGTTCAACACAGCCTAGAAACAAGCTTATCCAAAGTTTAGGCCTAAAAACCTGGCCAAAGTTGTAAGCCCACCGTATTTTCCCTCACAGAACCTTTCATCTTATCCCATGCATGCTAACTTTGTTTAAGAGCCTTTGATCAGGGACCATCTCAAAGGCTTTCTGAAAGTCCATGTACACTATATCCACTGAAAATTTGCTGTTAATTTTTGAGTCTTTTGCTAGTTGCTCTTCAAATTCTTCTTTGAGCTGCCTAATTGTATTTTTACAAAAAGAACAGGAGTACTTAGAATCATAGACTCTAGGACTCGAAGGGACCTCAAGAGGTCATCGAGTCCAATCTCCTGCCCTCATGGCAGGACCAAATACTGTCTAGACCATTCCTGATAGACATTTATCTAATTCACTCTTAAATATCTCCAGAGATGGAGATTCCACAACCTCCCTAGGCAGTTTATTCCAGCGCTTAACTACCCTGACAGTTAGGAACTTTTTCCTAATGTCCAACCTAAATCTCCCTTGCTGCAGTTTAAACCCATTGCTTCTTGTTCTATCCTTAGAGGCTAAGGTGAACAAGTTTTCTCCCTCCTCCTGATGACACCTTTTTAGATACCTGAAAACTGCTATCATGTCCCTTCTCAGTCTTCTCTTTTCCAAACTAAACAAACCCAATTCTTTCAGCCTTCCTTCCTAGGTCATGTTCTCAAGAACATGTGGCACCTTAGAGACGAACAAATTTATTTGAGCATAAGCTTTCGTGGGCTACAGCCCACTTCATCGAATGCATAAAAGGGAACATATAGTAAGACAATATATATACACATACAGAGAACATGAAAGGGTGGAAGTTGCCATACCAACTCTAAGAGGCTAATTAATTAAGATGAGCTATTATCAGCAGGGGGAAAAAAACGTTTGTAGTGATAATCAAGAAGGACCATTTCAGCAGGGCTTTGGAGCTGTGCTCCAGCTCTGCTCCAGCTAAAGGCAAAAACCTGCAGCTCCACTGCTCCGGAGCTGCTCCGCACTTCAGCTCCAGGATCCGCTCCAAAGCCCTGCATTTCAGAGAGCTGACAAGAAGGTGTGAGAATACTTAACATGGGGATTTTTTGGTCCTCTTATTGGTTTTGTTTTGGCTGTACATTTAGTTTCAGCCTCTATTATGCTATTTTTAAAAAGTTCCCATGTAGCTTGAAGGCATTTCACTATTGTGACTGTTCCTTTTAATTTCTGTTTAACTAGCTTCCTCATTTTTGTGTAGTTGCCCTTTTTGAAGTGAAATGCTATGGTGGTGGCATTCTCCAACCTATCCTGAGGTGACATGTACCCAGACAATATGAGGATAGTTTAAATCTCCCATTATTATTGAGGTTTCTGTTTTTGTAGCCTCTCTAATCTCCCTGAGTAGTTCACAGTCAGTCACCATCCTGGTCAGGTGGTCAGTAGTGTATTCCTATTGCTATATTAGTATTATTCAAGCACTGAATTTCTATCCATAGAGATTCTATGGCCAGTGCTCTCTCCTTCTGATTTTCCTTTTAAATATGAAATGCATATTACACAGGTAATGATTTACAGTCCTTCAGGCTGACAAATTAAAAAAAAGTACCCTCCTACCTGATAATAGCAACTAGGTAGATCAATACTTAATGATTTGAAGATACTAGGGGTGTATGAGCATGCATGTGTTTTACTTTTGCCTGTATGATTTACTTTTCTGAGGTTAATTGTCCCACACAGATTAATTCTGAAAAGCTTTTGTCATAGTCATTTACAGTTTGTTAACTTATGTTGATAAGGATCTTCTTATGGGCCACTTTGTGTGTTCTAGTGAACTCTCATTTCACAGTAAATATGAAACATCTATTTCAATAGCTTGACATTTTCAAAAGCTAAGGTACCTTTAAAATATTTGCATTAAAAGCTCATCTTTTACTTTAACAAATACATTTGTGAACCATATCCAGCCGAGAGTCTAATCTAGTCAAAGAGCAGTAAGATTTTTATTTCTAGCCATCTTCAATGGCACATACAAGAGATGCCTATCTTCTTTGATATCCTTTCATAGCTATTATATGAGCTGCAATACTTTAGAAAGTAGATTATATTTCCAATAAACCCTTTATTGCTTAGGGCACAGTGGAGAATGGAAGTGCTGGGTCACTACAGCACTGCAAACAGTGAGTGCATGAAACTGAACTAAGATACGAGCGTACCGTCAGAGAACCTGAAAGGCAAGACCGGCCCAGCCTGTGATTTTGCTGGAGTAGAGTGAAGGACTTGGGGGAGGAGAGACAGTAGAATGGCTGTCACGGGACTATGGTATCAGAGTCATTTTCAGCAGAGCACAGGCCCTGTGCCGGAGCCAGCCTCCACGCAATGCCTCAGGAAACACCCTCCAGGAGTTAAGGGTTCACATTTGTTTCATTAGTGTACTGGAGAAGGATGTGAGCTGTATTGACTGGTAATTGACAGGAGTAACATTCTCTCTCTCTCTCTCTCTTCTGTCTGGTCTGAGTCCTGCTGTTAACTATTGTGATGGGGAATCTATCCCATGGGGCAGTGAAAGGGTTAAGGCGGGCCAGAGGCCAATTCACACACCTGGCTGCACCCGGAGGGTGTGCTAGGCGCAATTATAGATGACTCCCAGCTGTGGGCAGAGTTGGATGGTTCAATGAAGAAAGGAAGCCCGAGGAGGAGACAGCTGCAGAGAGAGAGGGAGACAGAATTCTTTAGTCCCTCTTAGAGCAGTGGAGACTGGAACACAGAGATCCAAAGAAGCCATCAGAGTGGAGAATGCTCCACCCATGAGCCTTACAAAAGGGTAGAACCTGAGCCTCCAGGGAAGAAACCCAGGAAGATGTTGCCCTGAAGAGGAGCTTCAGGAGGGAGTTTACACCCTGGCTCTGAGGGGCGAGGGCAGCAGTGATGAATGAGACCCCAGGAGTGGGTCTCAGAGAAACCAAGCAACAGGCTGACAGCCATGGGGGCAGATGGAGGTGAAGAATCCATAGAAGAGGCAAGACTTCAAGGAGTTTGTGCCTCCATTTTGCAGAAGAACAGAGAGCTGTGGAGAACCCAGGATGGATTAAAAAATGAACACTTTATACTCATCCTTGACAGTGCTCCAGTCATGTGAGTTGCCATACCAAGTCTGTTATTCCAGTCATATCATAGTTCCTTGAAAATGCCAGGACATCCAATTATTCCTGCTTGTTTCCCAGGCTTCTTGAATTCATGTACAGGTGCTTAAGGTAACTGGCTGATTGTCCTACTTTAGCAGTATGAATTGGGAGGCCTCCCCTGTTGCACCCTCCTCCTTGTGTTTCCTCTTGGTATCCCACTTCCCCACTTACCTCAGAGCTTAGGTCTCCTTCCCCCGGTGAACCTAGTTTAAAGCCCTCCTCACTAGGTTAGCCAGCCTGCTTGTGGAGATGCTCTTCCCTCTCTTCGTTAGGTGGAGCCCATCTCGTCCTAGCAATCCTTGTTCCTGGAACCACATACCATGATCGAAGAATCCAAAGCCCTCTCTTCAACACCACCTGCACAACTATGTATTTACTTCCACAATTTGATGGTCCCTACCTGGACCTTTTTCTTCAACAGGGAGGATGGACGAGAACACGACTTGCACCTCAAAATCATTTATCCTTCTTTCCAGAGCCACATAGTCTGAAGTGACCTCAAGGTCATTCTTGTCAGTATCACTGGTGCCTACATGGAAAAATAGGAAGAGTTAGTGGTCCGAGGGCTTGTTCAATCTTGCCAGACATTCTGTCACATCTTCAATTCTAGCTCCAGGCAAGCAGCACACTTCTTGAGTTTCCTGGTCTGGACGTATGGTGACCAGATGAGATGACCAAAGCTGCCAGCAGAGTGAAATATTGGGACATCTGGTCACCCTATTTGGATGGCAGAAGGATGACTTCATTTCCCTTAGAAGGGAGTCCACGACCATCACCACCTGTCTCCTCCTCTTGAGGGTGATGGTCTTGGAAACCCCATCCCTAGGACAATGCATCCCATGCCTTCCGGTTGATGGGGTCTCCCTCTGATCACTTCCCTCAGATGACTCTTCCAAACCATTCTCCACTGTAGTACCTGTGCAGAGAGCCTGAAAATGGTTTCTTACCTCTATCTGCATTGGGAGGTCATGAGTTCTCCTCTTTCTTCTTCTGGAGGTCACATGCTGCTAATTTTCTTCCTCGTTCTGCACTGCCCTCTCTGATCTTAAGCACACTGTGCCTGCAGTACCAAAAGCTAACTTCTATCCAGAAAGCCTTCATTTTCTTGGATGCAATGCAGGGTTGATACTTGGGTCTCTAGTCCTTTAACCTTCTCTTCTAATATGGAGACCAGCTTTGCACTTCGTAGCGTCGAAGTCGCTTCTATCCTCTGGGAAAAAGAAAAACATGGCACATCCCGTGCAGGTCACAACAGCTGATCACTCACTATCCATAATGTCTTCCTTCTAAGAGCCTTTTCAGATGTTGTATTTACTGCTCACAGAAGACTGAAAGGCAAAAAACCCCACCACCACCAGTCTGGGGGAACTCCTTTTGTTTGCCTGTCCTCTGATCCCCTCACCTAAGCCATTTGCTGGCTTTTATGATCACTTACACCCTTTCCAGCTGGGTCTGATGATTTATTCAGGCTGGCTGGCCTCAGGACTCTGGCTTTTAAAGGGGCAGACCACTCTGTTGCAATGTGTTTCAAAGGGAATATTTAATGAACAGCTACTGTTGTGACAGTGAAATAAATTCACATGACAGGAAATAGGAGAAAAGTCTCACATGATATTTTGTGAACTTTTAATTGGTCAGTTTTGTACAATTCCAGTGTCCTTCCCCATAATGGGACAACAAAGAGAAAATTGCAGAAATTCCAACACAGAAAACATATGTTAGTGCTTTGCATCAGAGACAGTCAGCCTACAGACTTCATGGACACAGGAGAGCCTCGGCACTGAGTCTGAATGCAGACATAGACTTCCATTACACTCCAGGGAGAGGCTCACATGAGACTGGCATACTGATGGGTCAGACTCTTCTCCAAAAGGGGTAGATAACTTCCTGCCAATTAGCATCGGCACTCTGCAAGCTAAGGCATTGTTCTATGTGCAGGCAAACCTGATCTTGTCTTGGTCGCTCAGGGTTGGGAAGGAATCTTTTCCTTCCATTTTATATAACTGGCCAGCAGCATTTCTTTCTTCTCCCTCCCTCTCCCCCTCCCCTGCTTTTCTTACCTTTCTTGTGAGGACTGGCCATCGGGGCAGATCTAGGCATTTGGCTGCCCCAAGCACGGCAGGCAGGCTGCGTTCGGTGGCTTGCCTGCGGAGGGTCTGCTGGTCCCATGGCTTCGGCAGACTTCCCGTAGCTGTGCCTGCGAGAGGTCCAGAAGCCGCGGGACCAGCATACCCTCTGCAGGCACGCATATGGGAGGTCCACGGAAGCTGCGGGACCAGCGGATCTCCCGCAGGCAAGCCGCCGAAGGCAGCCTGCTTGCCGCCCCCACTACGACCGGCAGAGCGTCCCCCACAGCTTGCCGCCCCAAGCACACGCTTGGCGTGCTGGGGCCTGGAGCCTCCCCTGCTGGCCACTGCTAGATGATGGACTGAGCATTGATCTAATTTAGGGTGGGTGATTCCTATGTACCATTTACCTCCACTGGCCTAATTCGAATGCAGTGAATGGAGGCTGTTTTGTAATGTTCTCTGCATCACCGCTTGTCTATTAAGTGACAATAACAGCAGAGAACACACAGATTACTCCCTGTGAATGAAGCTGAGTTAACATCAATAATTGCATCTCTCCTGCCTTCTGTTAGAATTATTCCAATTCTTTTCCTAACACATCTCTGCTATGCATTGTGGGAGAGTCAACTCACCACTGGAGAGTCCCCTCCTAGCTGGGCCTGGCATAGCAGTAGCAGGCTCTTCTCCCCTACCTTCCTGTTGATGGCTGCTCCATCTTGGCTGGCTTCTTCTCATGAATCAGTCTTCTGGCCACGTCATGTTTAGTCACACCCCTTCCGGAATAACAAAGTCCAAAAAAAAGTTTGATCCCTCCAGCCAGCCTGCTAACCTTGATTGTGGCCCTGGAGGTTCATGCACCTTTTCTCAAGGCTTCCAGACAGTCATGTCACCTTCCCAGGGGCTGGTAGAGGAGCACTGGCCTGCCCTCTACACTGGGTTTCAGAGCAGGGACCCTAGGACAGGTAGTCCAGGGTTACTCCACCAGATTCCTTGCTGCTGCCACCTCTGGCCTTCTTCCTCTCTTTACAAGAGCCTTCCTTTTCCCTGCAGATCTCTTCACTCCCTACTACTAACCTTCCTCTGTTATAGCACCACCTAGCCCCTCCCCAGATGTCTTTCATCATTAATTAGGTTTGGCCAACCCTCCAGGTACAACATCTCAGGCCCACATTAAACCTTTCATCATCTGTGTGGGGTAGCACCCTCACTCATGATTCAATAGTCCTGTGTTTGCTTTCCACTCATTTCACTCCCAAGAAGAACAATTCATTTCTCTGATCTAGTCAGCTAACTGCTTAGCACTATGACACACACACAAATCTTTAGACGAGAAATCCAATAATGTGCTTGAAAATCTTGCAATATAAAATGCTTGCTCAGGTGGGGACCTGCCTATGCTACACACACATTGTCTTTTTCTCAGAAATAACTTATGAGGATGAAATAAATATGGAATATTTTGATTCTTCGGAGGCTCATTCGAAGAATTTCCTTTTGTAGGTTTAAAATGCCCATTTTTCTATGTTTTTGTAGAATATGTTCTATTGCCTTAATATCAGTAAGATATGCTGCATACTGTGGTCCCATCTGTTCTGCCACAGGTGATAGGAGTATAGTTGCTTCAGAAAAGCTCAAATGTTCAGTAAAGTGGTTAGGCAGATGTCTCTGAGTTTCTCCAGTTTTTTTACATTTCCTGCTAATTATGCACAGACACTTCCTAAAGACGTGTGAATGAGAAGTATTTTTAATAGTAAACAAAGGTGTATATATCAATGTAAGTCTCAGACTATTCAGTTGAGTATGTGCAGTGACTACAGAGTGTCTAAGGTTAAAACGTACAGAATGTTTCCTTTTTTATAATGTATTCCTCCAGGAAGACAGGTATTCACATGTTAAAATGTGCTGCATTTATGTTTCTGTCTATTTGTTAAAGGCTTTGGAAGTGGTTTTGCATTCAGCCATCCTCACTGCTAAAGAAAATTGGGAATGAAAGTTAGTCATTTATTTCCACCTGGATCTGCCATGATTAAAATGAGACAGAGAGTGCCATTAATCTGCCTCTCCAAAGCCAGAACACCACTGGGATCGATTAAACAGACTACACTACTTGCAGGACTGCAGAGATAGGTATCCAGGTTTGCTCTGTAATCCATCCAAGTAATGGACAAGCACTGGCACATTCCTTTAGGTACAGGCAATCTGCTTAAAAATTAGGGCCTATTTAAACATTCCTGGAGCTGCCAAATGTATATGGAGCCTAATCTTTCCCAGCGAAGTCCATGGGACTTTTGCCATTGACTTCAATAGGAACAGGAGTAGGTCCTTTAAGATCATGAGGAATTTGCACCCACATATCATTACGTGTTGTCACCTACAACGGCCAGTCATATTCAGCCCGATGGATCTGGCTGATGTTCCATTCAGTTATAAGTCACTTTGCCCACCTAATTAGAAAGTTGTCATTGCTATAACCATTTCAGCATTTCTGCTGGTGTCAGGTTGATCAAGATTACAATAAAATGCTGTGGAGCACTTGTTTAGAACTGTGACATGTGCCTTTTATACTGACACTTTGCATCTGTATGGAATTCCTGAACATTACAGGGAAAACATGGCAGGGTAAACCCAGGCTGACACAGCAGCCACTATGCGAAGTTTTTCTCCATGCAATGCCCAGTAGTTGCAATGCCTGGATGCCCTCTCAGTGTGTCTAGTGAGATTAGAGAAGAGTGCAGTACGCTATTACTTTGTGTGATGCACATCGGATGCCACCAGTTATCCATGAAAATCTAGCCGAATGCCAATTACATGCTATCCATAACATCAGTGCCTGCACAATATTGAAATTCCACCCAGCACATGAAATCCTCTCAAATAATCTTGTGTTGGGTTTGCAGAAAATCGACTAGTTCCCTTGATGTATCCTACTTCTCCACCAACTGAAATAAAACGTGAGAGAAGGAAAGATGAGGATACCGGCAACCGACTAAGCAACCCCTTAACAGACTGTTATAAATTCAAAACTGGCTCTGCTCATTTGGCCACTGTAGTTTAGTGTGTTTGACAGAACAGCTGAAACATTTATAGGATGTTCATATTTCTGGGAATGTATTATACCAGCAAAATAGCTTTGTATTTAATGGATGAGCTGGAATGGCACCTGTGAACATGTCATGAATAAATGTATTAAGCATATGCTTCACTATTATGGAAGCAAAAACTCTTCCTGCAGCTCGCACCTTGATCATATCTTTCACCTCAGGGTGGACTGATTTCAAATCAAAGCAATTTAAATCACCAAGTGGAAAGCTTCAATTTTAATCAACTTTTTCATTTGTACTTGTCATAAATATAAAGGGAAGGGTAACCACCTTTCTGTATACGGTACTATAAAATCCCTCCTGGCCAGAGGCGCAAAATCCTTTTAGCTGTAAAGGGTTAAGAAGCTCAGGTAACCTAGCTGACACCTGATCAAAATGACCAATAAGGGGACAAGATACTTTCAAATCTGGGGAGGGGGAAAAGGCTTCGTTTTTGTCTGTTCTTTGTCTGTCTGTTCTGTGTGCTTGCCGGAGACAGATCAAGAAGGCAAGCAATCCAACTCAATTAGAATTAGTAAGTAGTAATAAGGAATGTGTTAGCTTACTTTTATTTTGGCTTGTGATTTTCCTTATCTAGAGGGAGGTTTTGTTTAGATGGAAGTTTATTCCTGGATTTGTAACTTTAAGGTTTTGCCTAAAGGAGAGATTGTCTATGTTCTTGAGTCTTTTGTTATTCTGTAAAGTACTTACCATCCCGATTTTACAGAGGTGATTCTTTTACCTTTTCTTTAATTAAAATTCTTCTTTTAAGAACCTGGTTGATTTTTTCATTGTTTTAAGATCCAAGGGTTTGGGTCTGTGTTCATCTATACCGATTGGTGAGGATATTATTCTCAAGCCTCCCCAGGAAAGGGGGTGTGGAGGTTTGGGGGATTATTCTCAAGCCTGCCCAGGAAAAGGGGTGTAGGGGTTTAGGGGGATATTTGGGGAAGGTAGGTCTCCAAGTGGCCCTCCCTAAATGTTTGTTTAAATCACTTGGTGGTGGCAGCATTACTTAATCCAAGGAACAGGGGAGTTTTATCCTAAACTGGTAGAAATAAGCTTAGGGAGTCTTCATGTGGGTCCCCACACCTGTACCCTAAAGTTCAGAGTGAGGAGGGGAACCTGGCAGTACTTCAGTTATTTTCTAAAGCAAGGTGCATTCTAATTGGTTGGTATAACCAATAAACTGGTTAATTGGTACATCTATTTGCTACCAAAGATGGTACACTATACATTTATATATCTATTTAAGCAATTATATGGCTTAATATTTTCAGATTATCATCCATGGTATATTTTTAGTTTGTTAGAAAATGGTGAATAATTTAGAATTAGTAAGTATTGCTTATTTAGTAGATAATTAATTTTCTGCTTACAATTTATGTCAAGCTGGATGGTGACTGTATATGTTGTTTTGTTTGTTTAATTAAATTCCAATTTATTTTTATTAAACAAAACATCTTTAAATGTTTTGGACACATGAACTTCTCTCATCAAAACATGTTTCACATTTATAATTAAGTGATTTATTTAAAGGAGCACAGGAATTAACTATAGTCAGTTAATTAAACTGATTATTTCAGGTCAGCCTCTGAAAATTTTCAAATATGCCTAAGTGAAAGTGACTGGAGCTTAAGTTCCTACTCAACTAAGTCTCTTGAAAGTGAAACAACAGTCTCCAAAATTACTTACACTGTCCTTCAAACTTTTAAAACTGGTAGATCTCAACCTCCCTCTCCTTGTTTTTATTCATACACTGGAAGACAAAGCCATGTTTTCCTGCTTTTTCAACTCCCAAATGATTTCTCAACTTTGAATTAATTAGTCCAAATAAAGAAAATGTTCTGTGCCGGCAAAAGAGTATAGCTTGTAACTATAAAATCAATTACAATAGCTAGATATAAGAGACTAATACCTGATAGATAATAGGTAAAACCTTTACGGTTTAAATGCATGAAACCTACAGGTTTAGGCCAAATTAGGCTTTAGGATTTAGGTTAAATTGGCCATATTATAAAGATAAGTTAGTACAAGTAAGTTAATAATAAATTTGCTGACCTTTTATCTATGTTTGTATGCTGATGTTTTAAAAAAATAATTGCTCAGTTTGGATAATAATGGATAATATCAGCAATCAGTAGACACCACAAGATGTTCATGGGTAGCTGCGGTGAAATGTTAGAGACTTCCTTAAAGTAACTACATATTACTGTGGTAGTAGGGTGAAGTAAATGTTAAAGTTAAAAGAACTATCCAAGTGGCCTATTGGCTGAAAAGTCCACCAATACTATTGGAGTGTGTGAAGATGCGGTTCTGGCGGGACCCAACTGAGAGTGCCAGTTCAGGACCAATTGCTCAAACAGGGCAGTCATAGCCCAAGGCTGGGGATTTTCCACCTCTAAGGCAAACCAAACCAGCCAGACAAAAATGACTTCAGTTTCACCCCACTGGCTAACCACAAGTCACACAAGCAATTTCCTTAGACACTCCAGTCTCCCAGTATCACCACCAGTGCCACCCGTCCTGGGGATGAAAGGTTATGAAAACCAACACCCCAGTAAAAGAAAAAGGTTCTCTCGATCCCAAAGGACCAAGCCCCAGACCCAGGTCAATATACACATCAGATCTTACCCACAAATCATGCTGTTGCCAATCCTTTAGAATCTAAAATCTAAAGGTTTATTCATAAAGGGAAAAAGGTAGAAATGAGAGCTAGAATTGGTTACATGGAATCAATTACATACAGTAATGGCAAAGTTCTTAGTTCAGGCTTGTAGCAGTGATGGAGTAAACTGCAGGTTCAAATCAAGTCTCTAGAGTACATCCCCCGCTGGGATGGGTCATCAGTCCCTTGTGTAGAGCTTCAGTTTGTAGCAAAGTCCCTCCAGAGGTAAGAAGCAGGACTGAAGACAAAATGGAGATGAGGCATCAGCCTTATATAGGCTTTCCCAGGTGTAAGAACACGTCTTTGTTCTTACTGTGGAAAGTTACAGCAAAATGGAGTCTGCAGTCACATGGGCCAGTTTCTGCACACCCTGCTGAGTCACAAGGCGTATCTGCCTCCTCTCAATGGGTCGATTGTGTAGCTGATGGTCCTTAATGGGCCATCAAGCAGGCTAAGCAGAGCTAACACCAACTTGTCTGGGGTGTTTCCCAGAACTGCAGCACCACATTGAAATACAGACAGTATACAGCCAATACTTATAACTTCAACTACAAAATGATACAGACAGCATTATCATAACCAGTAACCCGTAACCTGGTCTTAGACACCTTATATGACCCCCTTTACACAAGATCTGGTGCCACTACAGGACCTTGGTTGCAATCCATGTTCTATATGGTCCTGGTTTATATCAATAATGTCACAGAGTGACACTCCCAAAGATTGGCATATGGGGTTCAACTCTCCTGCATATTAATGAGCTTTGGTGGGCATATGAATAACTTAGTATAAGTATCAGAGGGGTAGCCGTGTTAGTCTGGATCTGTAAAAAGCAACAAAGTCCTGTGGCACATTATAGACTAACAGATGTATTGGAGCATAAGCTTTCGTTGGTGAATACCCACTTCCTCAGATGAAAGCTTATGCTCCAATACATCTGTTAGTCTATAAGGTACCACAGGACTCTTTGTTGCTTTTTAGTATAATTAGGGCCTCACATATGGCTGGAGATCATAGAATAGAATCATAGAACCATAGCATTAAATGGGACCACAAGGGTCATCTAGTCTAACCCCTGCTAAGGAGATTTGTTGCGTCTAAACCAACCAAGACAGGTGGCTCCAGCGTCCTTTTGAAAACCTCCAGTGAAGGAGCTTCCATGACCTCCCTAAACATCCGTTCCATTGTCCTCCTGTTTTTACCATTAAGAAGTTTATCCTGAGATTTAATCTAAATCTACTATACTGTACTTTGAACCCATTGCCTCTTCTGCCGCCTCTGTGGCAAGAGAGAACTTTTTATGGTAGCCTTTGAAGTATTTGAAGACAGCTATCATGTGCCTGTTTAATCTCCTCCTTTCCAAACTAAACATACCCAGTTCCTTCTGCCTTTGCTCACATGGCTTGTGTTGGATTCCATCCCTTTGCTCTTCTTTCCCACTCAACTCTAGATCCTTTCCAGGTTCTCTACATCCTTTCTATATACTGGTGACCAAAACTGGATATACAACTCTAGCTGAGGCCTAAGCAGCATTGAGTAGACTGATACAATTACCTACCATGACTTGCATGCTGTGCCTCTGTTAATGCGACCCAAAATTGCATTTGGGTTTGTTTTTTTTTCCAACAGCATCATATTTTGACTCATGTTGAGGTTGTCTTCCTAGAGTATGCACAATGTGCTTCAGGTGGCACATGACCAGGATTCACCACCGAATTTGGACCATTAGCTTCCCCTACCTGGGTTGGGTACTGATGGGAAGCAAGACATGAATGCTGATCCATGCTCCCCATTGAGGTTCTGAGCCACCACAACTCCCAAATCCTTCTCAGCAGTGCTGCTGCCAAGCCAGTTATCCCCTAACCTATATTTGTGCATTTAGTTTTTCTTCCCTAAGTGTAGCACATTACATTTGTCTTTGTTGAATTTCATTTGTTGTCTATAGCCCAGTTCTCCAATTTATCAAGATCCACCTGAATTTTAACTCTATTCTAAGAAGAGTTTGCAAACTCCCTCCTCCCATGTTCTATTCTTACATCCAGGTCATTAATAAAGATGTTAAAAACACCAGACCCCAAACTGATCTTGTGGAACCCCACTTGAGACCTCCTTCCAATCTGACATCATTCCATTAACAGCTACTCTGTGTTTTCAGTTGTTTAATCACTTATGTATGCACTAAATGGTAGTTCTACCAAGTCCACTTCTCTTTAGCTTACCTATCAGTATCAGTACCAGATCACTTGTTTCCTAGAGGTGATTGCTTCCTGACATTCCACAGGAACTGGCCACCTCCACCCTGGTTCAGGATTCTACATGGAGATGTGAGTATGAAAGAATTGGAAATACTGGGGCTAGACACTTTGGTTTTTCTAATCATCACAATTTATGTGACATTATATTAATTGGGGTTTTCTATGTGATAAGACTTTTAATAAAGGTAAATATAATTAAATGTGATCATTGTTTCTTGCACACTCCTCTAGTCTCCAGCAGTGATGCTAGCCCACATGGAGGTGTTAGCCCTAATGTTTTAAATATTGGAGTAGCCGTGGAGATCAGACCTTTATCTAATACTAGAATTTAAGAAGTATTATCAATATTATTCAATGTCAAAACCAATACAGGCTACAAGAGGCTACTGCTGTCAAAAGAGGATTTAAAACATCAACAAACTCTCATTCCAGGTTCTTAGCCAATGACTTCCACTGGTTCAGTGGTGTGACTTTCTATCAAATGTTATCAGCAAACATGCACTGCTTGAATTGTTCACCTCCAGCCCAAAATGTATTGGGATTGGCATGAGTAACGGGTACGTATTAGATGCCCATGTCATAGCAGCATCTTCTTCTTCAGCAAGAAGACTTCTGCCCTGGTATTTTGGGTTCAAAATATTGGCAAGAACATGAGGTGGAGTAAGTGTTTGATCCATCCACTTCATTACTACCTGCTATCAAACACTGGTGTTGGGAATTTCAACAGCATGAGCCAGAGGGCAGCAATCTTTCTGCAGTTGGGCCAATGCTACAGATAGAGGTTTCAGTATATTCAGCATATCAGCAACATTTCTCTTCAGTCCAATGTTGATTATTTTGGCTGTGATGCTGCCATCTATTTTGTAATAAATTTCTTCACAAATTGTTATTAGATTAGGCCAGCTCTTACTATAAAGCTCAAAACAGCCAGCCACTGAATTCCATCAGACATCTTGGGGAGAATTAGTTTGGATCCTCTTGCTCTCTTCAGTGAAGCAGAAGGAAGCAGTTGTTACAGAACCTGCAGTTGTACTTAAGTATTGGCTAAAAGATGTATCAAGTGAGCACTGCACCCATATGTTTTAAGTTTCAGGTTCCCTTCTTTATCTTCTTGTAGATTTTTTCTCATCTATGCTACACTGCAGAATTGCCTGTGACATAATTATGCACTTGACATGTAAATTTTTGTTCAGTTTGTTACAGTTTTTACTGCTTCTTCTTGTAAATATGCTGCTATATGGGCATTTCCTGATGTATCCACTGTTTCTGTAAGATAGACAATGCCATCTTCTGTTGTCACACAAGAACATAAGAACATAAGAATGGCCATGCTCTGTCAGACCAAAGGTCCATCTAGCCCAGCATGCTGTCTTCCAACAGTGGCCAATGCCAAGTGCCCCAGAGGGAATGAACAGAACAGGGAATCATCAAGTGATCCATCCCCTGTCACCCATTCCCAGCTTCTGGCAAACAGAGGCTAGGGACACCATCCCTGCCCATCTTGGCTAATAGCCATTGATGGACCTATCCTCCATGAACTTATCTAGTTCTTTTTTGAACCCTGTTATAGTCTAGGCCTTCACAACATCCTATAGGCAAGGAGTTCCATGGGTTGAATGTGTGTCATGTGGAAAAAAAACTTCCTTTTGTTTGTTTTAAACCTGCTGACTATTAATTTCATTTGGTGACCCCTAGTTCTTGTGTTATGAGTAGGAGTAAATAGCATAGCACTTCCGTATACACTTTCTCCACAGTAGTCATGATTTTATAGACCTCTATCATATCCCCCATTAGTCATCTCTTTTCCAACTCAAAAGTACCAGTCTTATTAATCTCTCCTCATATGGAAGCTGTTCCATACCCCTACTAATTTTTGTTGCCCTTTACTGAACATTTTACAAGAAGTGAACTGCTTACAAGAAGTGGAAATCTGGACAGATGATGTGGGAGGAGTATAAAAATATTGCTCGAGCATGCAGGGGTGTAATCAGGAAGGTCAAAGCACAACTGGAGTTGCAGCTAGCAAGGGATGGGAAGGGTAACAAGAAGGGTTTCTACGGGTATGTTAGCAACAAGAAGAAGGTCAGGGAAAGTGTGGGGCCCTTACTGAATGGGGGAGGTAACCTAGTGACAGCTGATGTGGAAAAAGCTGAAGTACTCAATCCTTTTTTTGCCTCGGTCTTCACAGACAAGGTCAGCTCCCAGACTGCTGCACTGGGCAGCACAGTATGGGGAGGAGGTGAGCAGCCCTCAGTGGTGAAAGGACAGATTAAGGACTGTTTAGAAAAGCTGGACATGCACAAGTCCATGGCACCGTATCTAATGTATCCAAGGGTGCTGAGGAAATTGGCTGATGTGATTGCAGAGCCATTGGCCATTATCTTTGAAAACTTGTGGTGGTTGGGGGAGGTCCCGGAGAACTGGAAAAAGGCAAATATAATGCCTACCTTTAAAGAAGGAGAATCCGGGGAACTACAGACCAGTCAGCCTCACCTCAGTCCCTGGAAAAATCATGGAGCAAGTCCTCAAGGAATCCATTTTGAAGCACTTGGAAGAGAAGAAGGTGATCAGAAACAGTCAAAATGGATTCACCAAGGGCAAGTTAAGCCTCACCAACTGATGCCTTCTATGATGAGATAACTAGCTCTGTGGATATGGGGAAGTGGTGGAAATGATGTACCTTGACTTTGGCAAAGCTTTTGATACGGTTTCCCACAATATTCTTGCCTTCAAGTTAAAGTATGGATTGGATGACTGGACTATAAGAGAATAGAAAGCTGGCTAGATCGTGGGGCTTAACGGGTAGTGATCAATGGTCGATGTCTAGTTGGCAGCTGGTAACAAGCAGAGTGCCCCAAGGGTCTGTCCTGGGGCTGGGTTTTTTCAACGTCTTCATTAATGATCTGGATGATGGGATGGATTGCACCCTCAGCAAATTCACAGAAGACACTAAGCTTGTGGAGAGAGGTAGATACACTGGAGGGTAGGGATAGGGTCCAGAGTGACCTAGACAAATTGGGGGATTGGCTACAATAAATCTGATGAGATTCAACAAGAACAGGTGCAGAGTCCTGCACTTAGGACAGAAGAATCCCCTGCACCACTACAGGCTGGGGACTGACTGGCTAAGCAGCTGTTCTGCATAAAGGACCTGGGGATTACAGTGGATGAGAAGCTGGATAAGAGTCAGCAGTGTGCTCTTGTGGCCAAGAAGGCTAATGGCATATTGGGCTGCATAAGTAGGAGCACTGGCAGCAGATCGATGGAAGTGATTATTCCCCTCTATTTGGCACTGGTGAGGCCACATCTGGAGTATTGCATCCAGTTTTGGGCCCCCCACTACAGAAAGGATGTGATTAGGGATCTGGGGCACATGACTTATGAGGAGAGGCTGAGGAAACTGGGCTTATTTAGTATACAGAAGAGAAGAGTGAGGAGGGATTAGACAACAGCCTTCAACTACTTGGAAGGAGGTTCCAAAGAGGATGGAGCTCGGCTGTTCTCAGTGGTGGCAGATGACAGAACAGGAAGTAATTGTCTCAATTTGCAGTGGGGGAGGTTTAGGTTGGATATTAGGAATCAGTATTTCACTAGGCAGGTGATGAAGCACTGGAAGGGTTACCTAGGGCGGTGGTAGAATCTCTACCCTCAGAGGACTTTAAGGTCAGGCTTGACAAATCCCAGGCTGGAATAATTTGGTTGGGGTTAGTCCTGCTTTGAGGTTGAGGTTAGTCCTGAGGTCTCTTCCAACCCTAATCTTCTATGATTCTCCAATTCCAATATATCTTTTTTGAGATGGGGCAACCACATCTGCATGTAGATTCAAGATGTGGGCATACCATGGATTTATACAATGGCAATATGATATTTTCTGTCATATTATCTATCCCTTTCTTAATGATTCCCAACATTCTCTTTGCAAGAAGAACATATTACTAGATCATTGTGTACATTGCTCCACCCATCAAGACTCTGATTAACATATTTCCCATCAATGTTTTTTCGCACATTGACATTGTTATAACAAGCCTTTGCATCTCTTTGTTGCACTCTTTACATTTGGCATAGTCCTTCCCCTGCTTCCCCCTCAAAGGTACAGCAATTTCTTGAAAATATTCCTAAACAGGATTTTTTTCTGTGACCTGCAGCCATGGCAGATTTTCTTTTCCAGGTCCCAGGTGATGAAATCAACTCTAGAGGCTGCACTCTGTCAAATGTTGTCCCTTCTTCCCACAGCATTCTGCTTTGACACCACTGTTGGATCCTTTCTGGTTGCATATTCTGCTCCATCTCCCTTGTTACATAAATTCCTTACCCCACCCCATCCCTTCTCCCACCACTAGAAAACAAAAGAACTAACAGAAATCCAAGACTTGTGCATGTGTAACACACTTGCCTTGTGCACTGCAGTGTTGTATTTGTCTAGGCACAGAGAGGGAGGCAGTTGTGGAACAAATCGGTTTCTGTTTGTCTCTCTCTGTCTGTGTATGTGTGCAAGGGGACAGAGCAAGGTCATTTGCTTGACATGCCCTGAATCATCCAGAAGCAAGGGCTGGTAGATACTGGGCAGATGAGTGTTTTCCTATGAGCTGGAGAGTAAATGTCCAAGGTGGGTGAAGTCACATAATTTGAGAATTTAGCCTATCAGATTTTTTAATT